>NC_056732.1:1665596519-1665901000 GCF_019279795.1 Protopterus annectens
ATTTTAAAGGAGGAAATCCCTTTTATATAGCTGAACAGTAAAAGCAACGGAGATCTTGCGTTCTCCGTTGCTTTTACACAGCTCTGATGTACTGTGTAGGCATGCCAGTACATCAGAACTGTGAATACCAGACAGCTGGAAGGGCAGCAAAGAGGCGATATACAATGCCATTATTTAAGAAAAGTAATTATTTCTTTTCTTAAATAATGTCATTAATATAATAACCATTTGTGTGTATCACGAGGATTTAACCATGGTTGTCTTTGTTTGGTCCCTCGGGCTTCACCCTTGGGACCAAGCCACGCGTAACCGTGGTTAAATCCCGTACACAAAGGCGTCAGTTATTGCTATAATAACACACTGTATGAAAAATAATTGATAGTGGAGGGAAAAACATTTGTAGCAACAAGCATGAAAAATATTATTGCCTAGGCTTGAATACTTATTTGCAAAAGCAAATACATAGTAAAGTAGCTATCACTTCATTGCTAAAGAGGCTCCAGGTCTATGTGTGACAAGAAGACAGCATCTCTAGCTGAGTAAAATCCAGTCATTCAGCTAATCTAATTGCACATGAGTGGGGGAAGGAAAATACAAAAGGACAAACTGCAGCTGCAAGTTCTAAGCATTTCCTCTAAAAACCCCCCACTGAGAGTTTGTGTAATCTGACCTGCAGTATGCTAAAAAGGCTATTTGAAAACCTTGCCTCTAGCTGAACATGTGACTTACTGAGTATTAAAATGTAAACAAACTCCTCTAGCAAAAAATCTGAGCCAGTGCCCCTTTAACACCATAGTGTAAACTGAAACTGTGCCACCAAAGAACTGAAATTTAAAAGTTAGAGACAAGTTAAAATATATAATATATCATTTTAAAGTCATTATTAACTTATTTGACTCAGTGTTTTGCTGATTCTGTACCTATAGCATTTAATAATTGCAATAAGGCTCTAAGCTTATATTCAGGAATCCTGGCAAAGCACTGCCCTTTTTGTTGCCACTTAAGTGGTCTAATTGTTGGAGTTTAACCCCAGTTTCTTTCTTGTTAGAGGAGAAAGAACAAGGCTAGTTCAGGAGTTGTGACTCTGAGGAAAGTCAGAAGTATACTTTGACTTGACAGTTTATAAAACATTTGCACATATTTTACACTGCGGCTGGTCTGAACTAGTTCCTCAATAACAGAACTCAGTGTCTGAAGAATTTTCATTTCTTTGGTATTTGTTTTAATTTCATTTTAACAGTCTGTATCTGTTTTTCCTCTTTTCCTTGTTATCACTTTAAAATATTGTTAATAGTTTGCATGTGCTTTAGCACTAGGCATTTTAATCGGTGTTTGCTTTTATTATGACCGTGTATGTGGGGAAAGTGTTTTAAAACTCTTTATGCCTTTGTTCAAGTAATCCCAATGATCTGTTCTTAGTAATTTAAGTGGTCCAACTGTAGGAATGAAATCTTGGTTTCTTTGTCGTGATTGGAGTTGAGAGTCAGATTAGTTCAGGAACTACGGTTGGATCACAATACCTCTCCTCAATGCCAGTAGTCTAAAAAATAGGATTCCTGCATTCGGAAAACACCCATATTTGAATACTTTCTGAGACTTGGTTTAAATGTAAAGAGAACACTCCCTCTGACCCTGGGTTTTGTGCTTTTCATGTCTTCAGACCTGATAGCAGCTGTGATGTAGTCTCCATACAACTGGAGACCCAAAATCAGAATTTACTGAACTACAGATCACTCTATATAGGCTTAATTATCAATTTATAACTTGTCACAGAATATTTACTTTCTCCTCAGATGACCATATAAGATTCCTCAATATTCTAAATTCTCTCTATTAGCGGAAACTCCATTATTAATTATCTATACCTCCAAGGTAGGATAAGATGAAAAATTCCTAGACTTAATAAACAAAAACTCATTTGAGCAGTTAGTAAGCCATACCTATGGGGATGTCCCTGCATTGACCCAGTAATCAAGGAGCCTCAGTCCTCACCACTAACAGCAGTGAGGGATGTACACATTGGGAGGATGACAAGTACACACACAGTAAAGTACAGTTTCCCTTAAGAGCACACAGAGATCACAATCAGTCTGGGACTGGTTTCTCCCTGTCTATCCAGATCCCCAAGAAGACTCCCCATTGGCACAGCTATAGGGTTAAGATCTCAGCCGAGTGGTCAAGCCAAAACCTCCAGCACCCTCTCTGTCCAACAAGTGCATTGTGTCCCTGCCCACATAGCTGATACACACACACTTTGATATTTGATTTATATACAAACACACAGACACTCCTGGGGAAGGCTGGAACAGGTTCACTAGCTATACCCCCTTCTACCCAGACTATAAGGTAGAAATCACTGCCACCAACCACCCTTACTTATCAGCTACTATAAGGCCCTTCCCAAAGGGTGACTAATTCTACTGTGTAATGTTACTATTACCCAAATGGTAAGTGTGAGCAACAGCAAGGCTATTTAAGAGTGGCCTGTACAGTGTCACCAAAACATATGCAAGTACTCTAACAGCTTAAATATCTCTAAACAAACCAGCCACAATTTAAAAAGTTTAAATATATGTAATAATAAAAATAAGCAAAAGACAATAGTCAATAATTCAACACTGTGACAACAGAGTTCAGAATCACAGGAAAAAAATCAAAACAACATAGCAGAACAGTCTCACATAAATACAGAAAACATCAAAACTAATCTTACTATATTCTTATCGATCTCTAAGAGAAATCACTGCAATCTAGTACTTACTATTAGCAAGGCAAGTGCTGGTGAGAGGATGTTTCTAGGTCCAAAGGCAAATACAAAATGCATAGACTTTCTCTCTGAGATAGTTCTTAAATTACTATCAAACATTTCTGCTGGGTTATCTCAGATTACATCATTCTTGTCACCTCTGCCTTTAGTTTCCAGGCTAACATGAACTTAAAATAAAACACCATTGTGTTAAAATACTTATCTCTCTGAAGTTTTGCCTAGAACTGGAAGTCATAAAACTGTTAAACACTTTTACATTTGAAACCTGTAATTATTTCTGTTTGCAGACAATAGAAAGAACCCTTAGCTCTAGACATTCTGTCTTCTTGTTGAAACTGAGAGATAACACGTAAACAATTTCAGCTATTTTCTTAGAGTTTGCAAGTTAACTCTGTTCTTTTCCAGTAGGGTACACTGTGGTTACATTCTTGAAGCTCAGCACATAACATACAGTTTTCTTACATTTGTTGGAGAAGCATGCAAATCATATTGCTATTCAAAAATGACAGAATTATTTACAAACTTCTAGCTAGCTGGGCTGGCAGCCATCAAACCTACCACAGCACACATCATCCTTGACCCAATTCTTACAAATCTAGTTGCTTATTGCAGTATTCTTCTAGTATGTCCTCCCCAGTGAAGTCTAACCACAAATCTGTGATCTTCTTTAATTGACCAAAAGCCCCTAGAGCAAGTCCCACTAAATTCAAGGGCTACAAATACACCAACTCAATGTACTCTATGTTGAAATATCAAAATTCACTTATAACTGTACCTCCTTTGCTCTTCATTAAGGAATTCTACATACATTTAGAAACAATACATAGAACTAACAGCTCTTATCAGCACAGGATATCACAGAAAATTCAGAAATAACCCACCTGGTGGTCTACCTCCACAAATAAACTCTACAATAAAAGAAATAAGTTCTTTAAATGATACAGCAGATCAAATAACCCATTTTCTCAAAGACAACATCAGAAGCATTACAAAAAAATGAAAACCACTATCAGGTCCATTAAAATAGCCTATGAACTTTGGCTGGGATCTGAAACCAAATATAATTATAATTATAACTCCTTTATCTATATTAGAAAACTTAGAAACAATACTCTACACTGTTCTGACCTTATTCATAATGATACCTCCTATTCTGACCCAATAGGCATTGCCAATATCTTTGCAAACAAATTTGGTGTCAACTTTACCCTCATTTACTGAAAGTGCTTACCAAGACCAAACATGCTTCATTCATGGTACCTGACAATACACTCCATAAACAAGCATACATTTATCTATTCGATTTGTTCATGATGAGTGGTGCACTGCAGTGATGATGACCCTCCACAAGGACAGCGCACCAAAAGGCTCAGGTAATTATAAACCTATCATACATACAAGCCACATATGCAAAATCATGAAACATATAACTGACTTCATAAACTACAATATTAAGAATCTTACCAGATTTGAACTCCATAGTTTGGCTTGGTAAAGGGTAGATATTGTCTAGTGAGTCTGGTAAACCTCTTCAAAAGGGTTACAGAAGCTGTAGATATACCACCTGGCTAAGGCCTACGACACCATTCCCCAACACTGCATCATACATAAGCTAGATGCTTTACAAAGCAACCCATATGTGGGAAGACGGATATAGCAAATTGGCTGAAAGATGGACCACACAGCAACAGTTGCAGGCAAATCATTAGAAAGTTTGAAATTGACACTGGGCTCAGTGTTAGCACCTCCCTTCTTATCATTTACTGCTCTGATCTCCAAGAAGAGAGCTAAGAACTCTGCTTATCAAAGTTTGCGGAAAACTACAAACTGGGGCTATTGTTAAGTTATCCACTTATGCCCAAGTCCTCAAGAATGAACTCTCTCTACTAAACTCTTGCTGCTTTAACAAATGGACTAAACTAAATGCTAAAAATGCAGTATCATCACTTTTGGTAAAAAACCCATCACCTCATCATACTGTATTGACAGCATATCACTACAAAATAAAAAAGTAGTTGGGTACCTAGGTACCTGGGTTAGTAATTCCCTCTCTTTTGACCTTCATGTGACAACAGTTGCCAGGAAATCCTTTCATTTAGTGTAGCTAATAACCAAAGGAAGAGTATCAAGGTATAAATCAATAATCACACCATTATACTCAGCTTTGAACAGAAGAATAACAGAGTACAATGCTCCCTTCAGGATGCATCTCTCTAAACATAACAGAAACAACAGAAAGACAACAAAGGTTCATAGCCAAAAATCATCACAGGCCTAAAGTCCATGAGCTATCAAGAGACATTGGGAGCTCTATCCCTTTATTCCATATCTTACAGACTTTAGAGGGAAGATCATTCTCTGTCTGTCTCTCTCTCTCTCTCTCTCCTTTTCTCTCTTGTTTACTGTCCCATTAGAGACTTAGTTGTCCTGGGCCTCCTGTACCTATGCGAGTTCAATGATTCCACCAGAACTAGAACTAGGGGTGCAAATCTTTACCAAATGTATTTATTTTATTTTTATTTAACATTTGTTTACTAGGGAAGTCCGACTTCGACAGAGCCAATTTTCAAAGGAGGCCTGGAGAGAAATCCTCTAGACGCATGTCTTTGGATTGTGGGAGGAAACCGGAGCACTCAGAGGAAACCCACATGAATGTAGAGAAGACATGCAGACTTCACACAGAAGGCACCCCTGCCAAGAATTGAACCGGGAAGCTGGGCAACTTTTGCACATACCGCACATCCACCCTGAAACATATGCACAGGACTACGTGCTAGTATGTTAGGGGTAAAAAAGCATGAATATCATCAGAACATTCTTGGCCCAGAGAAAAAAGAATGGGGCTGATTCTAATAAGAGGATAGACACAGCTCTGGGAATATAGAAAAAAGTGGAAAAATAAGGAAACCACCTCAGCCAAGGAGGAAAGAGGAATGGAGGAAGGGTGCACTGCAACAGCGATTTATTGAACCATCTACTGTTATGGCAAGATCTTACACAGCTGTACTATTTTCTTCATTAGATCACTGTTGTAGTGTTCTTCACTTATGGGATGACTCTAAAGCTTTTAAGATGAATGGGGTGAAGGCAGCAAGCCTTGAAACTCTTTTTCTCAATGTTTTCTGGAATTCATAAATTCCAACGCCTTGGGTCAACTTATCCACACCCCCACCAGGGTCAGCAATATCCTAGACCTGGTCATTACCAACATGGGCAACCGGTGTTCCACACTAGAGGTTAATTCCTTGTTGGTCAGATCCGACCACAAGCTAATCACCCTAGACATCCACATCCTGTCCCCACCCAGCATTAGGGAAACCACCATAAACATTTTCTCCAAAGCCAACTTCATGGTTCTTAAGATAGAAGTGGCAAACTTCACGACACCCATGCAGATAGATAATAGAGGCACAACTGCTCAATCCTACACAAATGCAATTTATAAGCACTTACACGAATGCGTGGATCATGCTATCCCTACCAGAACCAAAATGCTATCCTCCAAAAAAAGGAAGCCAATCTGGTGATCCCCTGCCATAAACAAACTCTACAACAGAAGAAAGAAACTGTTGCAAAAAAAGAGTAAAATCCCATGACTGGAGGAACTCCCTGGTCAACCTCAGTAAGAAGTTGAGATCCCTCAAAAAATCCTCCAAAGCTAATTATGAAAACGAAATCGCCACTGATTCTAAAGACAACCAAAAAGCATTCTACAGCTATGTCAAGAATCTCAATAACAACACTCAGATCTGCTCTGAGTTACAGCACAATGGCATTAAATATACAGAACCAACTGACATTGCCAACTTTACCCCCCCCCCCAAAGGGACCATCTCTATATTGGAAGAATGCAAAGTTCCTGTAATCATGGCTGTACAGGTAAAAACACAATCTCAAAAGCCAAGAACACAGCATCCATGGGACCTGACAACATCCCAGGCTGCATTCAACATAAGGGCGGTGGATATTGCTGACCCTGGTGGGGGTGTGGATAAGTTGACCCAAGGCGTTGGAATTTATGAATTCCAGAAAACATTGAGAAAAAGAGTTTCAAGGCTTGCTGCCTTCACCCCATTCATCTTAAAAGCTTTAGAGTCATCCCATAAGTGAAGAACACTACAACAGTGATCTAATGAAGAAAATAAGGGCGGTGCCTCCACAGACCCTGGAAATTACCGCCCCATTAGCTTGACAAGCCTTATCTGCAAAGCCATGGAGAGGATCATAATGGAACTCATAAATAAAGACATAGGGAACTTGCAGACTTTGGATCCAACTCAGTTTGGCTTTGTCAAAGGCAGATCCTGCCTCTTAAACTTGGTTGACTTTTTCGAGACAGTCACCAAGGCCATTGATGAGGGAAAGGCAGTCCATATAGCCTACCTCGACCTGGCAAAGGCCTTCGACACAATACCCCACTCAGGTATCATCGAAAAACTCATCAGCTTGAATGTAAACCCATACATCACAAGATGGGTTGCAAACTGGCTAAGTGACAGAACCCACAGGGTCAGAGTTGCTGGAGCCATGTCAGACTCAAAGCCTGTCACAAGTGGTGTCCCACAGGGCTCAGTCCTGGGTCCACTCTTGTTCGGCATCTACTTTTCTGAAGTACAAGCAAACACAGGAGGGTTATGGCTGACAAAGTTTGCAGATGACTGCAAACTGGGCGCCATAGTCGAAAACACATCTGACACAGATATCCTCCAGAAGGGCCTCACAGAAACGGATAACTGGTGCCAGAGCCATGGCCTTAAGTTAAACGCCAAAAAATGCATAGTCATACCCTTCGGGAAAAACAAGGTTACCCCTAGCTACCATATAGGTGGCAATCCACTGAGCACAGAAAAAGTCATCAGAGATCTGGGGACCCAGGTTGACAGTAGCCTTTCGTTTGACATGTTGCTAAAGTAGTTAGGAAAACCTTCTATATCACCCACCTGATCATGAAGGGATTCATATCTAGATCAAGGGAGGTCATCATCCCCCTGTACTCATCACTTATTAGACCTATGATTGAGTACAATGCCCCGTTCGGAATGTATCTGACCAGACACCTGCTGCAGCTTGAAAGGCCCCAAAAGTTCCTCACCAAAAGGATAAAAGGTCTCAAAAATATGTCTTATGCTGCCCGACTGAAAGAACTCCAGCTCTATTCAGTCTCATACCGCTTGCTCAGAGGTGACCTGTGCCTGACATATAAGGCCATGTCAAACCCAGATTTGATGAATATGCTTCACCTCAAAAAATCTAGATCCCTCAGAACCACAAGGGCGGGAGACTTAAACCTTGACACGGTTATAAATAGAACGTGCTGGAGGGACAGATTCATCACCCAGAGACTCCCTATGCTGTGGAACAAAATCCCGGTACATGTGAGGCAGAGCACCTCTCTGGCCTTGTTCAAGAGGAATCTTGACCAATGGATGGGAGATTGCAGATATACCCCAGGGATTACTTCAGTGTCACTGCTTGACAGAGGCACAGCAAAATGATAGGCATCGTTTTTATTCAAACTAAAGGGGTGGCGAAAGCCACATAACTATGGGCTAGGCTTATAAATGCCCTTGGGCAGATAGCCTAGTATGAACTTATGAACCTATGAACATGAACTACAGAACGAACTGGCACCCCACCTAAGCACCATGTTCAATCATAGCCTCACCTCAGGCTTTGTGCCCACTGAATGACACACACAGACGATTATCCCACTCCACAAAGGGGAAGCCACAACGGACCCCGGAAACTACCGCCCCATTAGCCTAACGAGCCTGGTCTGCAAGGCCATGGAACATATCATCATGGAACTTATAAACAAAGACATTGGTAATCTCCAAACTCTAGAACCCACCCAGTTCAGGTTTTTAAAAGGCAGATCATGTCTCCTAAACCTGATAGACTTCTTTGAAGCAGTCACCAAAGTCGTAGACGAGGGTAAGGTGGTTCACACAGCCTATCTAGATCTCGCCAAGGATTTTGACACCATCCTCCACTCTGGAATTATAGATAAACTCACTAATCTAGGTATAAATCCCTATATCACAAGATGGGTTGCCAACTGGCTCACTGACAGAATCCACACTATGAAAGTAGCAGACTCCAAATCCAACTTCAGACCGGTGACAAGTGGAGTACTACAGGGTTCAGTCCTAGGTCCTCTCCTGTTTGGTATCTACTTTTATGAAGTACAGGCTAACACAGAAGGTCTTTGTCTAACAAAGTTTGCAGATAACTGCAAACTAGGAGCCATAATCGAAACTCCTAATGATGTGAACATCCTACAAAAGGGCCTCACTGAGACAGATGCCTGGTGTCAAAGCCATGGCCTCAAGCTCAATGCCAAAAAGTGCATTGTCATCCCCTTTGGTAAAAACTCTGTACCCATGAACTACCACATAGGTGGCAGTCTACTTAAACACCAAAAGTGTGATAAGAGACCTTGGGACACAGGTGGAATGTAGTCTCTCCTTTGATAATCACATTGCCACAGTAGTCAGGAAATCCTTCTATGTGGCACACCTCATCACAAAAAGGTTTCTCATCCAGGAAAAATGAGGTCATTGCTCCACTCTACTCGTCACTCATTAAACCCATTATAGAGTACAACGCCCCTTTTGGTATTTAGCTCACAAGACATCCACAACAACTGGAAAGGCCACAGAAATACCTCACAAAGAGGATTACTGGCCTCAAATAGATGCCCTACACAGACAGTCTCAAAAAACTCCAGCTTTACTCCGTCACATATTGCCTACTCAGAGGCGATCTCTGCCTAACGTACAAAGCTATGTCAAACCCACAGCTGTTGAACATGCTCCCCTTAAAGAAATCCCAATCCCCTCCGAGCTACATGCTCAAGAGACCTAAACCTTGTCACCACAATAAACAGAACATGCTAGAGGGTTAGGTTCCTGTCCCAGAGACTTCTCATACTCTGGAACAAACTACCTATCTATAGCAAACAAAGCTCCTCATTGGCACTCTTCAATAAAAATCTTGATGATTTGAAAAATTTTCTTGGGTGGCAAAAGCCAGGGTACCTTTTTGGCTAGGCTTATATGGGCCCTAGGGCCAATAGCCTAGTACCTACCTATGTATGTTCCTGAGAAAACCTACTCTAGCACTGGAAAAGGCATTTATCTTTTAATCTGTGAATAGAAGACAAGGTAGCTGCCTCCACAATGGATATAGAATCTAAGTTTTTGAAGAAGACTTCTTAAGGAGCCATGGCTCTGGTAGAATGAACTCTTATTTGTCCCTGAAAGCATTTGCAGTCATAATGGAAGAGTTATCTCTGAGGCTAAACCTATTTTTTTTCTGAAAGACATAAGAACAGAGGAGAGCACATTAGAATCTGCAACTCAGAATCTCATTTTGCTGCAGTAAAGGCAACAAACAACACTATTCTCCAAGTTATACATTTCAAACAAGCACATGATGTTCAAAAGGAGATTAATATAGTTTTCCTGAACACAGTTCAGGTTCCAAGGATGAGGGATTGGTTTACTTGAAAGCCTGATGTGGAGGATGCATTTAAAAACTGCTTGACCTCAAAGCATGAAGAAACAGGGGAGATCAATAGGTAGGCAAGATAAAATGGCTGACAAATGCACTTTAATGGAAGTGAATGTTAAGCCTGAATGGAGCAACTCACACATATATTTGAGTATCATAGGGGCTCCCACATGAGATGGGTCCTGACCTCTTTTGTGGTACCGTATAGAATTCCATTCTGAAAATGAAAGTTATGCATCTGTGTTGTCCATTTTCATTCTTCCTCAATGAATGGGTTATGGATCCAACTTTAGATCTGATTAGCCCACATATCACAGACTTGTAGTTCAATTATTGAGCTCCTCCCTCTACCCATAATGCCCCAGCCATCCTACAATACCTCAGATTGAGTTTGCTGCCATATAGATCCTAAAACAGATAAGCAAAAAGAAGAAATAACAGTACGCTAGGGCTCAAACCTGGAACTACAGGTTCCAAAATATCCAAAAGATTACACTAGAAGATGATAAGGTGGAAAGAGGGTGGGGATTTGAGGAAGAATGAAAATGGACAACACAGATGCATAGTTATGGGGAGTATAATATCTGACGTTGTCATTTTCATTCATTCCTCAACGTATGGGACAGAGTCCCCAGCTATGTGAATCTTGAGTGAGCCAGAGGATATTCCAAAGAACTGCCGAACCAAAAGCATCTCTGCTTCTAGAAGTCAAATCTGGCTTGTAATGAGTAATAAAGGCGTAAGCACTGGACCAGGTAGCTGCTGTGCAAATGTCATCAATGGAAGTTCTAGACCAGAAGGCAGAAGAAGTGGTCATGGATCTAGTTGAATGCATCTTAGGAGGCTTAGATAGGGAGAGGTCCTGCTGAGTATATACAAAGGAAATACAATAAGTAAACCATGTGGCTAGGGTAACTTTAGAAACTGGTGCTCCTAGTATATTTGGTGAGAAAGAAACAAACAAACGGTCTTCTTTCCTGAAATCTTTTGTCCTATGTAGTTAAAAATGCAGTTGTCTAAGTACATCTAAAATATGTAGCATTTACTCTCCCATATTTGAAAAATTAGGAAAGAAAACAGGCAAATAAATTGTTTGGTTGCTATTTGATTCAGAGGCTACTTTTGGTAAGATGGACAGGTTGATCCATATGTTAACTCTGTCTTTGCTAAAAACTATGTAAGGGGATTTGGATGACCAAGTCTGGAGTTCTGAAATGTTCTTCACAAATGTAATTGCTACTAGAAATGCAGTTGTCCAAGACAAAAAATTTAAATCAGCTTTGGCTGAAGATTCAAAAGGTTGTTGTGATAACCCCTGAAGTACAACTATCAAATCCTAAGGAGGAGATAGATATTTCACTGAGGGCCTGAGTAAGAAGGTGCCCTTTTAGAGACGCTAGAGAGGAAGCTTTTTCTCCTGAATGAAAATTTGATATGGCTGCTAACTGTACTTTGATTGTGGTTAAAACTAGCACTTTCTTGAAAAACAGAAGCCAAAAACTGAACCGAAAAAATAGGAGTGGTAAAGGGGTCAATTTTCTTCTCAAGAGCCAAAATTGTAAATCTTTCCCATTTATTCCAGTAGATCTTCCTAGCAGAAGCTTTCTGGGAAGATAAAATATGTGTTGAACTTGGGAGAAAGCCTCAGCTGTCTAGCTATTAATGGAATTGGAGAAACCATGTGGTTAGTGTGAGACCTGGAATACTGGGATGTTTCATCCCCAAGGGATGCCAGAGAAAATCTGAACAGGAGTCCAGTATCCATGGAAGCTAACAAAGATCAGACCAAAGCAGGGGGAACCACACCTGGCGAGGCTAGAAGGGGGCAATGAGGATTACTGAGCTCTTTGACTGGCTAGCTGGCTTTCTGTAAGAATTTTAGAATAAGAGGTAGCGGTGGATAAGCAAAAAGGAGACTGGAGGGCCAAACATGAACTAGAGCTTCTCTCAGTGACTCCGTCGAGGGGGAATTAGAGCAAAATACCTGTACTTGTGGGAAGATGCAAAAAGATGGCAGCAAGGTTGGCCCCAGTGATGGAATTTCTTCTCCTCTTCTAGCTGACTGAGAGAGCACTCACAAGATAACAGAATGGACCTGCTGAGTTTGTCCACTAGAACACTGGATTTCCCCAGAATGTGCATTGCCACTAGAAAGTGGTTGAAGGTGATCGCCTACTGCCACATTCTCATTGCCTCTCGACAAAATGGGTAGGAATGGGTCCCCCTTTATTTGTTGATGTATCAGACCATGGACATGTTGTTGATTTGTATAGCAATGGGTTCTAGAGGGAGAACATCTTGAAAGGCCTGCAACACCAACAGAACTGCTCTAATCTCTAGGATATCAATGTGTGAATTGGTCTCCTGGGAGTCAGCACAAGCGTTGAACTGTCCGTTCCAAGAAATGCCCACCCATCCCAAATGGGAAGCATCCGTAGTCACCAAGGCCACTGGGGAAGGAAGAATAAAAGGATGACCCATGTAAATCTCATCCACCTGAATCCACCAACGAATATGATTTTTGCATACTCTGGTCAACTTGATTAGAAAGGATACAGGATGTTGTAGAATGGACCATTGAACAGTTACAGTCCATTGGAGAACATGCATAAAGTAACATGCCAGGGGATCTAATATTATGGCTGGCGCCATTGATTCCCAAAGCCTGTAGAATCAGTCTGGCTGGAGGAGCAGGGTGAAGAAGAATCTGTAGAACCTGAAACTTGACTGTGTCCACATGATGTGTAGGTAGAGAGGCAATCTAAAGCTGAGCGCTGATGAACTCCAGGTTCTGAAATGGTTGCAATTTTGATTTGCAAATACTGATGGAAAAGCCTAGTTTTTGACAAAGTTGTAGCAAAAAGTCCCTGGACTGTTTTAACAGGTGTCTGATTGGGGTGGTAAGGAGCTAGTCATCTAAGTATGGAAACACCCAAAATACTCACAATCTCAGGTGAGCTGCCACCACTGCCATACACTTGGCAAACACCATGGGGGCTGTGATGAGACCAAAGTTCAGGGATCTGAATGGAAAGTGACTGGCCCCAGCCAGAAGCACAGGTACCTTTGAGAGCATCTGTTCATCTTGACGTGATAGTATGTATCCTGAAGATTAATTCAGCACAGCCAATCATCTTTGTACAGAAAAGGCAGAATGGACTGAACCATGATCATTCTGAACTTTGACTTCTTCACAAATGTATGTATTTATTTATTTATTTAACATTTGTTTACCAGGAAAGTTTGACTTGGAACAAAGCCAAATTTCAGCGGAGGCTGGGGAGAAACATTCCAGATGCATGTCTTTGAATTGTGGGAGGTAACCGGAGCATCCGGAGGAAACCCACACAAACGCAGAGAGGACATGCAGACTCCACACAGAAGGTGCCCCAGCTGAGAATCAAACCGGAAAACTTCTTGCTGTGACTCGGCAACAATGCTACCTCTGCACCACTGTGCCATCTGGTTCTCTAAAAGAAGGGCCAAACAAGGATGTTCCATCAAAGGGAGCAGTGATGAAAAGAAGACTTGAAGGGTGCTGCAAATTCCCATAACTGCAACCAGGCATATCTCTGGACAGTAACACCTAAACCGGCAGCCTGTGAGGTGCCTCTGTATCATGGGATATTAACCTCATGGGTGCACTGGAAATAGATAATAGAGTTGCCAGTTGTGGAGATGACCTCTTATGTTCTGCCACAGACATGGACTCAGAGAAGGATTTGGAGCTCTCCTTGGTCAAATCCCTCTGCAGTCTTGTAAAGTGTGCTAGATAATTCAGAAACCACAAAGGCAAAGATCACTGAAGCAAAAAACCCACTTTCCAAATCTGTTAAATGTCCTCAACTCTGTGTTGGGGGATGAACAGAGGAGCTCTGTTTGGCTAGCTACACAACCATATCATCAGCTGGGATTCCCTTTCTTCCAATGGGGCCTGTCCTTCGGTGGTGCCAAAACTGTATCTGGGTGACAAGTAATTGGTTTGACGCAGTCTTCCTCCTTCCATTTCCAGCGGGAGACTAGGTCAATAAGGTCATCAGTCAGAGGAGTCACCCAAGATGGAGATGGGCTGAAACCAAAACCTTCCAAAAAACTGATTTCGCTGGGGAGAGGGTATCAAAAGACCAGCCTCCCTTATGCTTACTATCTCAAGGATGTCACCAAATGAAGCATCATCTGGTGAAGATCTGGGGGACTCTTCCCATTCTTAGAAAATCAATATCCTCTGTGAGAGATTCCATAGGGGACTCTATGTGCTTCCTTTTGGAGGTTCTCATATGAGGAACAGCCTCAGTGGGATGCTCTGGGGAGGTATCCAAAGAGAGGAAAATTTCCTGTAGGGAAGCTGTCTGGATGCTAGTTGGTACTAGCTGTCCCTGAAGAACAGCAGTAATGGGATCAGATTCACAGGAGGAATTTGTATAGGATCCAAAGAGGAGACAGAGACTGGCTCCCTTGATTGACAGAAAGCCCTCTCTACTACCTCAAAAACAGATGGACTGGGAGAAGCTGTAGCCAGCCGCAGTGCAGCCGAAACCTCTGAAGCAGCCAAGTATCTACCCCGCCCTGATCCTGATCCATGCTTCGAGGAGGGAGCCGGGCCTGAGCTGTCTAGTACTGAGGTTCTGAGAGGCAAGGATGGCTCCGCCAACATTTGAGAAGATCCTGGCCCCCTGGATCTGACAATGATGCTACTGCTACAGGACTCATCCTTATCCGAAGGAAGAGGAACAGAACTATTTTGTAATACTGTCGGAGCTGAAGACCTGGCCATCTTTGGATCTGAAACCCACTTTCTCAGAGATGTCGGATCTGTGGGTTCCAAAACTATAGGATGGATCAGAGAAAGAGATATCACTACATGTGAAGTGGGGGGAAGGCTCATTGATCCAGTGAGAGATGGAGCCCGAACAATCCCCATCTGGATCTGAGCTGTGAGGAACTTCCTCATCATCCTATCTACATCAGCCTCAGAAAGACTTCTGGAGGATCTCATGGAAGAGGTCATGGACTGGGGCCTCTAGTTTCCCCTAGGTGTAGTTTGAAGAAAAGGAATTAGAGCTGAGAGGATCAACTGTGAACCCAGGTGAGAAGATTCAAGGAGAGATTTAGAAACAGAAGCTGGATCCGAGGACTGAGACTTAGCCAAAATGACAGATGGATCTCAAGATTTTGAATCCGATGGTTTCTTTTTGGGATCCAAAGAGGTTAGGTCCAAAGTTCCTCAGATCCTGTCAGGGGGCTTGGAAGAAACTGCAGAGGAAGAAGAAGCTTTTGGAGACAAAGTAGAGGATATCTTCATAGGCTTCAAACAGGTGTTAAGGTGTTTACTGGGGGTTTGACCCCCCCCCCCCCGGTGCAGAGCTTAAAGATGGAGGCAGCAATCCTTTTAAAACCAATTTGTTTACTCACCATTGCCTGAAAATTAAAAGTATGGAACAATAAGTGGCAAGATGTGCTACTCCTAGACAATAAACACACTCCCTGTGGGCTTCAGAATTTGGAATTTTGTGCCCACAGGAAGTGCATTTCTTAACGCCAGTCAGTTTCTCACCATAATTAGTTAACAAGAAAACAAAAGAGAGAGGTACCATTAAAATATTTATTTAATTATTTATTTATTAGTACAAGAGGCTATAACTGTGACAGAAAAGATACCCTTAAACAGGGCAGGAATGCCATAGTAACCAGAAAGAAAAGATAGGCCCCAACGATGGTAGATGCAAGACTACCAATCAGGCAAAAAAGGAGATAAGACTTAATGGGAGAGACATCTAAAAACTAGAAAAAGGTGAAGGAGGATAGCAAAAGGGTAAAAATAAAAGTTATATACCTATCATAACTACATCTGTGTTGCCCATTTTAATTCTTCCTCGGCAAATGGGTTTGGATCCAACCCTCAGATCCGACTAGGCCACTTTCTTTAGATTATAGGATCCAACTCTTGAGCTCCTCCCTCACCCATAATGCTGCTGAATAGTGTGATAACTCAGATCAAGTTTGCTGCTATTATACAATATCGCAACCTTATTCAACCCCACACAAGTGAGACAAGGTGCACAGACCAAACCAATTGAAATCAAAAGCACCAAAAAAAGTCTAGCACCATTTGGGGGGTAGATGGAATTAGAATTTAATGTGACAGAACAACAAAAACAGCATACTGGTTTCGGCAGAACTTACAGCCTTCTTCACTGCATTAGCTCACATTAATCCATTACACATTTAAAAAGTATTACATTAAGCCATATTCAAAGCTGATTGGTATATGCCAGAATTAACTTAATTCATTGAGGCCAGGCTTAAACAGAGCCCCCAGCCTGACAATCCAACCAGATTCTTTATTTAATATAGAATGCCAACCTGCTTTGTTAGATTTACGTCCTTGGATTTTATCAATGATTGTGAATTGGAACTTAGCAGTGACATGGGTCAATGTATGTTTGTAGAGAGCATTAGAAATTCTTTTAGTTCTTATGCCACTAAGATGTTCACTGATCCTGTGTTTCAATGGCCTAGATGTTTGCCCTACATAAAAAGCAGAGCAAAAGCAGGTGGCCAAATAAATGACCCAGTCACTGCTGCAGTTGCTAGAGCATCTAATTTCAAAAATGTGTGGTGTATTGCTGCTGGTAAATTCTTTTGTTTTACATATATATGTACAAAAACTACAGTGGCCGCAAGGTTTACTACCCACTAACTTATCCCCAAATAAGGTGACTTCTGTGTGGTAGTAGCTAAAGAGTGTTTGTAGTGGGTTAAATGGGAATTAATGATATGGCATCTTCTGTATGAGAAAAGACACTGTGGGGAAAGTATTCCAGCTAGTTTTTCATTTGCCAACAAAATGTCCCAATCATTGTTGATAAAGTTTCTGAAGCCATCTATATTGCTTCCAAATGCTGTAACCAAATGACTGGGTTGGGGAGACTGTGCATCCTTACCTTTAGGTCCCTTGCCATAAGTTAACAACTTCTTCCTTTCTTGTTCAGTGGCAAAAGAGCATGCCCTGTTAATGTTGTTTACATGGTAACCCCTATTTAAAAATCTTTGTGAAAGATCACTTTTACTGATGTTGTAGGTTGCATCTGATGAACATATATGCTTAATGCATAGAAATTGGGATTTCGGGATATTCTGGATGATGTGGGAGGGGTGATGAATGGAAGCGTAAGGTGTTGAATTGGGGCAATTTTTTATGAACCTGCGTTTCAAGTGTATGGTCATCCTGTCGTACAATATTAACATCCAGGAATGTAATTTCTTTATAGTCATAATTAAGTGTGAAATGAATTCCCCATTTGTTCTCATTTAAGTATTCTACAAAATCCTTTTCATATCCAGCATCCCCTCTCCACACCATCCAACAATCATCCAGATAACGTCTCCAAATATTCATGTTATCTATCTGTTGTCTGATAAAGTGGTTTGGTCCAAGAAAGCGCTCATCTTTTGTTGTCTGTTGTGGATTAAACTGTTTTAATTTATACACAGCTGTGGCCTGTTGCTTCCTTTGTTTTTATGTTATTAGACTGCTTTTTGGAAGTACAGCTTACCAGCATCACTTGTTTTTTGCTTTTCTTATCTAGGAATATGTTGTGGTTCTCATCATATATCAATTGTTCCTCGGTGTAGCCCATGAAGAGGTCTGCATAAATGGGAGCAAAAGATGCTCCCATGGCCTTACCTCTGAGCTGCCAGTAACATCTCCCAAGGAAGTAGAAAACATTCTTAGTAAGAACATGTTCAGCTAAACAAACAAGAAGAGTGTTAAAACTGGGAGTATATAACTCAGCTTTGTCCAGCCAGAATTGAATAGCTTCTAATCAAGCCCAATGTGGGATGCTGATGTATAGGGCAGTAATGTCCAATGTGCATAAAAGCCAACCTGGTTCCAACTGTGTGTCATTTATAATGTTAAGAAACTGAGTGGTATCTTTAATTTTAGATCTGACCAGAGGAAGAAGTGTTTGTAAGTATTCAGTAAGGAAAGCCGATAATGGTTCCATCAGAGATCCTTGACCCGAGACAGTTGGTCTACCTGGTGGTTTGGTAGGATATTTATGTATTTTGGGAAGGAGGTACAGATATTGTGACCTAGGATCTTGGACCATCAACTGATAACCTGTCCTTTGGTCAATGATACCTTCTTCCTGTGCCAGTTTTAAAAAGGCATCAGTTTCTTGTTTAAATCTAAATGTTGGGTCCAGGGGCATATGCATATAAAAGTTATTGTTGGACAGTTGTGTTGTGCCTTCTGTTTCACACATATTTCAGCCCATAATGACCACTGCCCTACCTTTATCAGATGGTAATATAACCAGGTCATGATTGTTGCTGAGTTTAGTGAGATTCTGTTTGCTGCTAGTGTGTATGTTCATGTTAAAGTGCAAATCTTTAAGCATGCAGTCTTTAAAAACTGAGACATGTTTGTCCATGGGAGGTATAAAGTTATATTTTCGGAAGTGAAATCCAGTAGATCTTTGAGATTGATTTGAATCTGAAAAAAACAATTTGAGGTTAAGAATTCTGCAGAATTCATGAATGTCATTAACAAGAGCATGTTCAGCTACAAAAAAAGATGGAACAAAATTCAATCCTTTGTTTAATCATTTTATTTCAACGTCTGACAAGGTTTGAAAGAAATGTCATGAATGTTATTGATGTTTAGTGTGTCGGGATTTTGTCCAAGAGTTGTTGGATGTTTTGTACCTCTCCAATGTTTCCTACCCCCTGTGTTTCTTGCCCCTAAAGGGTCAGTACTACGTTTCCTCTTTGCTACTGAAAATTCCTCAGTGGAGATAGGACGAGTCATCCCCTGATGTCCCCCAATGGGTGTGACTCCTGTTCCTAAGTATAGATCTGGATCTTTTTTTCTTATTGATTTGTTTATTCCCCGATTCTTGGAATCTAACACTCTTGTTTGAGCGAAATGGTTTCCCTCTGTCATAATCTGAAATATCTCTTTTGAATTTTTGGGTTTTCCTCTTTAACAATTGTTGTTCAAGAGTTGAAAGGTCTGTGGCCAAAACATTAAGATGTTTATTAAAGAAGGATTTTCCTTCATATATTCAAACTTCCTCACAGTTGTTGGTTACTTCTACAATATTTAGATCTATAGTTCTTTCATAATTTGAGATGACAGCATCTACAAACAGCATAGAAGCTTTATGTTGGACCTGGGCCCAATCTTGGGATAATTTTTCATCTATCTGACTAAGGGTTGGGTGTGAACCCATAAACCTCTAGGGGTGATGTCCTTTATTTTATATGCTTTGAAAAGCTTCAAATGCCAAATATTGGATCATACTCTTAGTAAGTTTTTGGAATAAAATCCCACAAAGACAATCAGGATTATCCTTTTCCAAAGTTGTATTATCTGAATCTAATGATTGTAATCCAAAAGCTGTCCGCTGAGAGACCTTCTAACAGTTTTGTAAGATCCATGATTAATCCTATCAGTATGAATGAACCAACCAAGACTGTGTTCCTATAGCCTAAATGGTATGGCTTAACTTTACAGGACCACTACGGGCAAACAATGAAAAAACATATATTTTTTTTATCTTGCCATGATTTACTGCACTTCCTAAAGCTGCCTGCAGCAAAATAAGTGCTCATTCCTAATTTTATTTTTTTTTTACTCTTGTCTGCCCTCATGGGGGCAGACATTGTGATTCCTTTGGAAAGCTAAATCTGTCTCAATGCACAGACTGTGAGAACAAATAGCCCTACCATTTGTTGTCAGACTAGACTTCCATTCACTTAGAATGGACCACCTGAAAAAAATGCCAAGTTTGAGAGTCTGCAGCTCATGTGTCATTGACTGGTATGTGCTGAGTTTTACAAATGTTGTTCATATTGATGTACTACACATTCTCTGAAAGAAACTTGCAGAAGTGTCAACAAATTACTGAGATAAAAAGACTTTTCACAAGGAGCAGTTTTGCAAGTTTCAATTCCTGGCCAAGTTACTCCTCCCATCTCCCCTCCTTCAGTGGGCTACAGTCTCACATTTCAGTCTCGGGTAGATTCAACTATTTTGTCAGCTTTACATGACAATAGACAAAAAAATCACAGCCTGGTGTGCCACTAAAACTGTTCCCTTATAAGTCTCTTCACTTCTGAATAGCATTTCCCCAGGAATAAAAAAAAAAAAAAAAGCACACACATCAGTCCAAAGTTTGGGCCAATCTATCCATTTCTTATTGTGCACAGTAAAACATTCAGTTTATAATGCATTCTGGCTGCTGACATGGTTATCTTTACATAGTTCTCTTATAGCATAACCTGAACTTATGGTATTCAATGCCAAGCTTTACAACAGTTCTCAGTTTCTTAACAACGACCTCCCAAGCCTCTGATGTGACCCAGTACTTTGTCAATATACTGTAAATACATAGATTAATACAAATATTTGTGCACATGATACGTATAATAATACACACATACCATCATTAAAACAAGATAAATGCAATATAAATCATATCAATATAGTTATGATTTCTAGTTTATGACCCTGTTTGTCTATGTAAACTTCTTTTTGAATTTATGTTCAAGCAGTTGTATATTTGTTGTATATTACCTTGTTTAATTGTTTCTCAATATTCTAACCACTGTGTATGCTGCATCAATTGTAAAACTCTGATTTTACTCCTTTTATATTTTCTATGCTCTTTGTACAAAATAGCTATGTTTGTATAATTTATTTTTATTATTTTTTTATAATTGTTTACTATGTATCTGGAGCTTTTCTGCCCCAGCCTCCGCTGAAAACGGTCATCTTGTGTCCAGTCAGACTAACCTGGTAAACAAATGGAAAATAAATAAAAAATAAAATATACTAAGAAAATCAATCAATATACCCAGAAAAATCCAAAACTTAAGAAAAAAACACAGAAGGAAGGAAAATGTTTCCTTGATGCTGTCATGAAAATCCCACTCACTTATTCAGATATTATGGGCAAACATATGTATATATTATAACATATATAATATATTAGGCAAAACAACGTACCCAACACACTAGTCATAGGTGACTCTATAGTCAGGCACACTGATGTCCCACTTACCAGGATAAACAAGGAGAAGGTTACTGTCAGCTGCCAGGATCTGCCACATAACCCATGCACTCAGGTCACTCCACAACCAAGTACAAATATGACTCTGTCATTGTCTATGTTGGTGTGAATGACCTGAGACATGCCACCGTGGACTACATGAAAATAGACATGGAAGAGCTCACCGATCTTGTAGCCCAGGGAGGTATGACCCTAGTCCTGAGTAGCATTCTGCCATCGCCCAGAACGATACTGCAGTACAAGGACAAAATGACAGACTTCAACAATTGGCTAAGCTTCTGGTGTAATTCTAAGGGGATCCAGTATCTATCTACCTGGGACGACATGGTCGACAGACAATGATGCTTTGCCAGAGATGGCCTGCACCTGTCGCCCATGGAATTCTGGATACTGGCTAAGACTCTTGCCGCCCCTATAGTGCCTTTTTTAGATAGGTTTCAAATGCAAAAGGAACAGGCAAGCAGAAACTGAGGGTAATGCTACTCAATGCTAGAAGTCTAAATCTCAAAATGCACTCACTCAAGGCACTCCTTAAAATGGAGAACATCGATACCTGTGCAGTGACTGAGACCTGGTTCAAGGCTCCAAAGAGCACTCCTGCACTATCAGGCTATAACTCATACCACACTTTTCGGCCACGTAACCTGGACCACAACAACAAAGGCAGAGGTGTGCCCATATTCATTAAGGATATCCACACCTCCAGGCTAACTGCTCAGCATAATGCATCCGAGGCTATCCAAGTGCAACTAACTCTGGGCAAAACTGCAATCCAAATTGTAGCTTGCTACAGATCCTCCATCATGCTCCAGGATTCCCACTCCTCTTTTCTTGATATACTGGAAAATATCAGGGTTTAAACACCCTAATAATGGGCGATTTCAACTTCCCCACCATTAACTGGGAAAACTACTCATGTACCAACTCCTTCACTTAACACTTTCTGGAATTCATAAATTCCAGTGCCCTGGATCAACTTATCCACACCCCCACCAAGGGCAACAATATCCTAGACCTAGTCATTACCAACATGAATGACCGGTGTTCCACACCTGAAGTCATCTCCTTGTTGGTCAGATCTGACCATAAGCTAATCACCCTAGATATCCACATCCCGCCCCCACCCCACATTAAGGAAACCATGGTAAAAAATGATTCCATAGCCAACTTCATGCTTCTTAAGACAGAAGTGGCGAACTTCATGACACCCATGCAGACAGCCAATACAGTTATGACTGCTGAATCCTACACAAATGCACTCTATAAGCACTTACATGAGTGCATGGATCGTGCTATCCCAAACAGAACCAAGAAGCTATCCTCCAAAAAATGGAAGCCAATCTGGTGGTCCCCTGCCATAAACAAACTGTACAACAGAAAGAAGAAACTGTTGTAAAAGAGAGTAAAATCCCATGAGTGGTGGAGCTCCCTGGTCAGCCTCAGTAAGACGCTGAAATCCCTTATAAGAGCATCCAAAGCTAGCTATGAAAATAAAATTGCCACAGATTCTAAGGACAACCACAAAGCATTCTATACCTATGTCAAGAATCTCAATGGCAACACCCAGATCTGCTCTGAGTTGCAGCACAACTGCATGAAAATTACAGAACCAACTGATATTGCCAACATTCTGGCAGATAGGTTCAGTGCTAACTTTACCACCCTCTCACACCCTAAAGGGCCCATATCTATACAGGAAGAATCCAGAGTCCCTGTAATCACAACTACACAGGTAAAAGCTGCACTCTCTAAAGCCAAAAACACAGCATCCATGGGACTGGACACAGTACAATTGTGTACACTTACCATAAATGTAGATGTTCGTGTGTATTCACTGTTGCAGTCATTACATTTGGGTAACAAGAAAAAGAAAAATAATCTGGTTCCAAACAACAGTGAAAATCAATATGTCCTTTATTGTAGTAGGTAAGCGCTTCCTCGGAATAACATCCACTTCATCAGACCAACAGTCAGAATATCAGTTACATTTTTAAACACTAAAACATCCAATTAAAAATCAGATAAAATGTGCATCATAGCTAAAAGCAATGTGATAAAATACATCTGCAGAATATATAGATCGTTAAAAAATTGAATAAAACAAACTAAATGAACAATATGTACTTAAAAATGGCAACAATAGTAAAAAACAATAAAAGATGGACTATTGAAACATATATGATAAAATATTAAAAGAGAGATCAATGCTTTAATGGCCGTGCTTTAAGGAAGGGTTTCAGGGAAACTCTGTTTAAACCAGGAAGTTTATCAGCTTGAAAGCACAAAATCCTTTTGTGTTCACTAGATTCTGTTCTATTATCTGTGTCACCTCCTCTCTTGGTACTATGCAGAATCTCTAGTACCATAAAGCTAAATTTATGTTCTTTACCCTCTTTAGCTACATGTAGCGATAGTGCGCCAGTTCCCGGGATCAGTGGTGACTCCCCCTTTGTGGAGTGGGATAACTGTTGCTGTGCACCATTCAGTGGGCACAAAGCCTGATTTGAGGCTATGAATGAACATGGTGCTTAGGTGGGGAGCCAGTTCGTTCTGAAGTTCGTGTAAAACGCAGCCTGAGATGATGTTCTTCATGTTTCACTGTTGCAGTCATTACATTTGGGTAATCCTGCTGGCAGGTTGCCCTCAGTCTGCCTGAATTCCAAAGTCTCGGGTCCTGCATCAGCTGTCGTCACCCCTTCCCTGACATCAGGTCATCAGGGGTATAAAAGAAGCAGCCAACGCCATTTTCTTTAGTTTTTCTTGCCCCAGATGTCAGGTGCCCCCCAAAAGGGTAGCCAAAATTTATACATGTATAATTACATGCACCAATATAAAATTCACCTTCATTTACAAGCAAATACACCACATAGGTTTTATAAATCAGAGAAAGAAAAATAGGTTCCATCAGAAGAGAAGGGAGATGGTGGGTGGACAGTGAATATACTCGAACATCTACATTTATGGTAAGAGTACACAACTGTACTATGTTCTTCGTGTTTCACTGTTGCAGTCATTACATTTGGGTAAATTCCCAAAGCTATGGTTTGGAGGCTGGAGCTAAACAGCATTAGGAGTGGCTATGAGACCCTGCAGAACTGCAGTGGCAAAACCTGCCCTGGATTTAGAGTAGAGTGGCAGATGATAGTGCTTTGTAAAGGTGTGCACTGAACTCCACGTAGCTGCCTCTAAAATGTCCTTGGTTGGTACTCTCCTGAGAAAGGCTGCTGAAGTGGCTGCAGCTCTGGTGGAATGTGGCCTAATGCCCTTAGGCACTGGCT
Organism: Protopterus annectens; assembly: GCF_019279795.1. Classification (NCBI taxonomy): domain Eukaryota; kingdom Metazoa; phylum Chordata; order Ceratodontiformes; family Protopteridae; genus Protopterus; species Protopterus annectens. The sequence goes on from NC_056732.1 coordinate 1,665,621,161, forward strand.
TGCCATGGTAAAGTAGCAAAAATGAATGCAGTGGCCTATCCATTTTGAAATAGTCTGCTTTGAGATAGCCTTTCCTTGTGATCCTGCAGCATATGCAACTAGTAATTCCTCTGTCTTTCTGAAAACTTTGGTTCTGTCCAAGTAGAATCTAAGCTGTCTGTGTACATTCGAAGAATGCAGAATTTTTTCCCCCTTGTTCTGTGGATATGGATAATAAGTTGGCAGATGAATGGTTTGGTTAAGAGCCACACTGGACACCACTTTAGGCATAAATGTTGGGTTTGTCCTCAGGGAGACCCTGTCCGGATAAAAATGATAAAAGGTTCCACAGCCATGAGTGCCTGTAGTTCTGAAACTCATCTTGCAGAAGTTATTGCTAGGAGCAGAGCGGTTTTCCAAAATAAAAACTTTATATCAGCAGTAGCAGCTGGCTCAAAAGGAGGCAGGGTGAGTTTTTCCAAGACATAGTTGAGGTCCCATGCAGGCATTGGTGATCTCCTTGGAGGCCTTAAATTTTTGACTCCTCTACGGTACTGTTTTAATAAGGAATGAGAAAAGATTGGTGGCTTTGCATTGTAATGAGCTGAAATGGCAGAGGCATGGATTTTAATAGATGAGAAAGATAGGCCTTTGTCCAGCATCTCAGTTAAGTATTGTAAAATCTGAGTAATATTTGGCACAGCTGTATCTGTTCCTTGTGCCTGGTTCCAAGCACAGAATCTCTTTCATTTTCCAGCATAAGATTTTCTAGTACTAGGCCTTCTGGCTTCCAAAATGACATCCATCACAGCTTTGCTGAGAGGTGTGTTTTGTATGACTACATTATCCGTCATGCTGCCATGTTTAAGTCCTGTGCTGGCTGTGCAGGATCCGATTGTTTTTCTGGGACATTAAATGCGGTACTTGAGGTAGGGTCCAAGCTGGGCATTGCGACAAGCTCCTTAACATTGGGTACCAGTGCTGGCGGGTCCAGTCTGGTGCAATCAGTATCATCTTTGGCTTCTCCTGTCTGACCTTTAGGAGTACCTTAGGGAGGAGAGGCAGAGGGGGAAAGGCATATACTGATCGGTTTTTCCAGCTGAAGGATAGGGCGTCCACTTTCCATGCTTGTCTGTGATAACTCCTTGTGCTTAATCTCTTTAGTTGGTAGTTGTGAGGGGAGGCAAATAGATCTATGTCCGGGCATCCCCATTTCCTTGTTATCTTGCTGAAGACTTGTGGATCCAGCTGTCACTCATGGGGATCCATGAGGTTTCTGCTTAGTTCGTCTGCCAGAGTATTTTTCCTTCCTGGTAGGAATTGTGCCTGCAGATGTACTTGGTAAGTCAATGCTGTGTCCCACAAAGTCATGGCTAGTCTGCAAAGGGGGTAAGAATGTCTGCCCCCCTGCTTGTTTATATACCACATGACCGTGGTGTTGTCTGTCTGTATCAGTAGTTGTCCTGGTTGAAGTAGGTCCTTGAAGGCTGTCAGGGCATTTTGAACAGCTAACATCTCTTTTTGATTGATATGTAGATGCATTTGGTTTGCGGTCCATGTTCCCTGAATGCATCTTCCTGCCATGTGGGCCCCCCAGGCATAATCTGATGCATCCGTTGTTAGTGTTTGCCTGGCTGGGGGTAATGTGAATGGCTGTCCCTTGTTTTGGTGACAAGCCTTTCCCCACCATCGAAACTCCTGTTGCAGGCAGGGCATGAGAGTAATTATAGTTCCCAGGCTGTGGCAAAGAGTCCAAACACTTTTTAGGTACCATTGAAGTTTCCTTATATGCAGTCTTGCATATGGAATTAGTAGGATGCAGGATGCCATGAAGCCCAAAGCCTGCAGAATTTTTCTTGCAGATAACTGGGCCTTTGTTGCTAACATTTTGAAGTAGGTAGTCAGTTGGCTTTGTTTGTCTGGCATGAGATAAGCCATCTCGGCAGTTGTATTTAAGCTTGCACCCAGGAATATTCTCTCTTGAGAGGGTACTAGTTTTGATTTATTTTCATTGACTGTGTACCCTAGGCATGTTAGAAGTTTCTTCACAAACGCCAGATGCTGTAGAAGGATGTCCTTGTTCTCTGCTTGAATTAGATAGTCATCCAAGTAAGGATATATTTGTATTCCTCTTTGTCTGCAGAATGCAATTACTGGTGCCAGGCACTTTGTAAAGACCCTGGGTGAAGTAGATAAGCCAAAGGGCAGTGCAGAGAATTGGTAATGCATTGAGCCAGCCTTGAATCTGAGGTATCTTCTGCATATTTGTCTGATTGGGACATGCAGGTATGCCTCTTTTAGGTCTAAAGTTACAAGCCAAGTGTTCTTGCCCAGCATGGGCAGTAGCTGCTGCAAAGTCAACATTTTGAATTTTGGTATATCCAGGAATGTATTCAGAATCGATAGGTTCAGTACTGGCCTCCAGGCCTTGTCCTTTCTGGGTACCAAGAACAGTCTTGAGTAAAATCCTTGTCCCCGCTCTTGCTCTGGTACTTGTTGAATAGCCCTCATGTCCATGAGGGATGAGACTTGTTTTTGTGCCTCTGCCCATTGATTTTTTTTGGCAGATCTGGCCAGCCGTTTCCCTTTGGCAGGGCATGGAAATGGAACTTGTAGCCTTGTGACACAATATTTAGAACCCACTTGCCCTGGGTTATAATGTGCCAATTTTGGGAAAAAAGTGCTAATTTTCCCCCTAAGGGTGCTGTCGGGAAATAAGTGATTGGTGCAGGCAGGGGGAAGTCATTAGGACTGTTTCCTTTAAGGCTGTGATTTGTCTTCTCCACTTCTGGAGGTAGAAGCATCCCATTGCTTTGACCTGTATGAACCTTGCACCTGGGATCTGCCCCTTTGAGGTCTGTCTGACACAGGAAAGGACCAATTCTTTGTTAGCCAGTGTCTACTAAACCTAGGTGGCTGTACTTGTAAGAAATTTCTGACCGTTTGCATAGATTTAGCCTTGTCCTCCACTTTCTTTAACACCTCTTCTGCCTTAACACCAAACAAAGAATCATGCTGTAAAGGTGCATCTAATAATTTAACTTTAACATGATCAGGCAGATTTTGTTCCTTTAACCAAGCATGCCTTCTAATTACAGAACCTGTAACTGCGGCCCTGCAGGAGGCCTCTAAAGAATCAAAACCACATTGCAAAATATGCTTTCCAGCTTGTTCAGCTGCATGCAATATATCCTGCATTTGCTTGTTTTCTGCACATTCAGAATTTAACAACATTTTCTGTTTAAGCAATGCCATGACATGTTGCTGATATTTGAGCATATGAAACTGACAGTTTAAGGCCCTTATAGCCAAGGTAGCAGATGTGTAAACCTTTGTTCCCCTTCTATCCAGTGCCCTAGAATCCCTGTCAGAAGGGTTAGGGTTTTATGCAGTGGAGGCCTTAACACCCTTGGGACCCTGAAAAATAGTTTCTGGGTCTGCAACAGGGTTTTTAAAAAGGAATTTATGTGAGTCAGGAACCCTGTAATATCTGTCAGGCTTAAAAGGAGATAGAGGTAAGGAGTCAGGGGTAAGGCTAGACTCCGAAAACACATCATCTACAATGCCCAGCACAGGAGGGCTGGCTAGTGGCTTGTGTTGAGGTAGTAACAGGAAATCCCTGAGCCTCTTTTTAGACTCTGAAAAATCTTGGATCTCCCAGTGGAAATTATCCTTCATGGTATGTAAGGTTTTCCCAAAAGAATAATGCTCAGGAGGAGAAGCTGAAGGTATGGATTCTTCAGCATCAGAATCCTCATTGGGGGGGGGGGGGGGGGGGAGAATATTCCTGATCAGAAGAGGAATCAGAAGAAATGGAAACCGGATATGAAGATTCATAGTCAGTCTCTTGCCTAGGTCTCTTATCAGGAGGGGGATGGGAACCCCTGATCAAGGTAATCAAGTCTTCTGCCATTTTGCGCATCTGTTTTTTGGGCATGGAGGCCTGCCCACGTGGCTCTTGAGGTTGCTTCTTTGCCTGTGAAGGTGCTTTAGTTTTTGCCTTTGAAGTCAGTTTAATGTATAGATGTTTGGGTCTGAATACACCCTCAGAAGCCGGCGCTTGCTCAGCGGCTCTGGACCCATCTGAAGGATTAGCGTCCGAGGCTCCAATACACTGAGTTTCCAGAGGCATGGCTGACTCCACGTGGGAGTCGGTAGTGGCCTGCGACTCTAAAGTAGCGGTCATCAGGGGCTGCGAAAGCACCTCACTGAGAACCAGCGAACCGGCGACTGGCTTAGGAGAAGGTTCGTCATCAGTTTTGGGCCTCGGCTGTCTTTCTTTTACTTTGCGTTTTTTGTGAACTCCAATTGTCGGATGGCTTTCTGACGACATTTCTGGATAATTAAATCTGCATCCAAAGTAGTTTAAAGCAAAATCATACCGACGCTTAATAGTGCGTTGGTTAAATCTAGCACAAAACCGACAAACCAGAAAATTATGATCAGGGCCTATGCAAGGAATACAGAAAGAATGAAAGTCCTTATGAGGTATTTGCTTCCCAAACGAAATACAATTATTAACTTTTTTTGACATCGGTTCTGGAGCAAGAAAAAAGTTTCCCCAACAGGGTACTTAGCTTTATAGAAGACTTTGGATCTGAAATTCGAACTCGAAAATCTCAGGAGTCGGCCGACCGGCACTTGTGAACTGCTTCTGCTATGGGCACCGCACGGCAAGAAAGACTAAAGAAAATGGTGTCGGCTGCTTCTTTTATACCCCTGATGACCTGACATCCTGACGTCAGGGAAGGGGTGACGACAGCCGATGCAGAACCCAAGACTTTGGAATTCAGGCTGACTTAGGGCAACCTGCCAGCAGGATTACCCAAATGTAATGACTGCAATAGTGAAACACGAAGAACATCATCACAGGCTGCGTTTTACACGAACTTCAGAATGAACTGGCTCCCCACCTAAGCACCATGTTCAATCATAGCCTCACATCAGGCTTTGTGCCCACTGAATGGCTCACAGCAACAGTTATCCCACTCCACAAAGGGGGAGCCATCACTGATCCCGGGAACTATCATCCTATTAGCCTGATGAGCTTGGTCTGCAAGGCCATGGAACGTATAGGTTCATAGATAGGTACTAGGCTATCAGCCCTGGGGCCTATACAAGCCCAGCCAAAAAGGTACCCTGGCTTTTACCACCCAAGAAAATTATTTTCCTGTGCCACTGTCAAGCAGAGCCACAGAGGTGATCCCTGGGGTGAATTTCCTATTTCCCATCCAATCATCAAGATTTTTCTTGAAGAGTGCTAATGAAGAGCTTTGTTTGATATAGATAGGTAGTTTATTCCAGAGTATGGGAAGTCTCTGGGACAGGAATCTATCCCTCTGGCATGTTCTGTTTATTGTGGTGATAAGGTTTAGGTCCCTAGAGCGTGTAGCTCAGAGGGATTGGGATTTCTTTAAGTGGAGCATGTCCAAAAGCTCTGGGTTTGACATAGCTTTGTATGTTAGGCAGAGATCACCTCTGAGTAGGCGAGATGCGACGGAGTAAAGCTGGAGTTTTTTGAGACGGTCTGCATAGGGCATCTGTTTGAGGCCAGTAATCCTCTTTGTGAGGTATTTCCGTGGCTTTTCCAGTTATTGTACATACCAAAAGGGGCATGTATTCTATAATGGGTCTAATGAGTGATGAGTAGAGGGGAACAATGACCTCTTTTTTCTGGATGAGAAACCTTTTGTGATGAGGTGGGCCATGTAGAAGGATTTCCTTACTACTGTGGCAATGTGATTATCAAAGGAGAGAATACTGTCCACCTGTGTTCCAAGGTCTCATCACATTTTTGGTGTTAAGTATACTACCACCTATGTTGTAGTTGTAGTTCATGGGTACAGAGTTTTTCCCAAAGGCGATAACAATGCACTTTTTGGCATTGAGCTTGAGGCCATGGCTTACCAGGCATCTGTCTCAGTGAGGCCCTTTTGTAGGATGTCCACATCATCAGGAGCTTCGATTATGGCTCCTAGTTTGCAGTCATCTGTAAACTTTGTTAGCCCAAAAGGGGCATTGTACTCTATAATGGGTCTAATGAGTGATGAGTAGAGGGGAACAATGACCTCTTTTTTCTGGATGAGAAACCTTTTGTGATGAGGTGCGCCACGTAGAAGGATTTCCTGACTACTGTGGCGATGTGATTATCAAAGGAGAGAATACTGTCCACCTGTGTCCCAAGGTCTCATCACATTTTTGGTGTTAAGTATACTACCGCCTATATTGTAGTTCATGGGTACAGAGTTTTTACCAAAGGGGATATCAATGCACTTTTTGGCATTGAGCTTGAGGCCATGGCTTACCAGGCATCTGTCTCAGTGAGGCCCTTTTGTAGGATGTCCACATCATTAGGAGTTTCGATTATGGCTCCTAGTTTGCAGTCAACTGTGAACTTCGTTAGCCAAAGACCTTCTGTGTTAGCCTGTACTTCAGAGAAGTAGATACCAAACAGGAGAGGACTCAGGACTGAACCCTGTGGTACTCCACTTGTCACTGGTCTGAAGTCGAATTTGAAGTCTGCTACCTTCACAGTGTGGGTTCTGTCAGTGAGCCAGTTGCCAACCCATCTAGTGACATAGGGATTTATACGTAGTTTATTTTATTTTTATTTATTTTACATTTGTTGACCGGGCTAGTCCAACTGGATACATGTCCTTTTTCAGTGGAGGCCCGAGGAGAAAAGCTCCAAGTACACAAAACATTTAATATCACAAGTTAGTTAGATCAACAGTACAATAATGTATCACAATACATAAGGAAAATTAAGATTGGTACATAGCATAATGGGACTTAATTATATTCAAATGATAAGAAGGAAAATACTAGAGAAGAGGTAGGGAAATTAAGGAAAGTAGAGACATCTTCAGGATAAGACAACACTTGAAAGGATAGTTAGGTAGGTGGGTTAGGTTGCGAAGCTAGAGAGTAAAAAGGTCAGTGAGTAAAGCAGTTATAAGAAATAAGTTTAAATAGAAATTGTGAAGGAAAAAACAGGGTAGTACCTAGGAAAAGCAAGAGAGGAGAGATTAGTCAGGGTTATTACAAGAACATAACCAGTGGTTGGAGAGGAAATGTTTAAGGTTAGATTTGAATAGAGGGAGAGATATAATAGCTGTAAGGTCAGTAGGTAAGTGGTTCCATATTTTCCCAACAAAGTTAGAAAAGAGAGAGTCTCCTGCAGAGTTATAAGAGAAAGACGTTTGCATCTGCATTTTATTAGTAGAGCGTAACTTTTTTAAGTTAGAATATGGTGTTATGAGTGTGGAGAGAATTGGGGTGTTATTGGGTTGATGAAGGACTTTATGGGCAATAATAAGTTGGTTGAATTGTAAAAGGTGAGGTAACTCTAGCCAACCTAGTTGTTTAAGGTTCTGACAGTGATGTGTCCTATATGGTGAGTTATCTATCTGAATTTATCTATAATTCCAGAGTGGGGGATGGTGTCGAAAGCCTTGGCAAGATCTAGATAGGCTGTGTAAACCACCTTACCCTTGTCTATGACTTTGGTGACTGCTTCAAAGAAGTCTATCAGGTTTAGGAGACATGATCTGCCTTTTACAAATCCGAACTGGGTGGAGTCCAGAGTTTGGAGATTACCAATGTCTTTGTTTATAAGTTCCATGATGATACATTTCATGGGCTTGCAGACCAGGCTAGTCAGGCTAATGTGGTGGTAGTTCCCGGGGTCCATGGTGGCTCCCCCCTTGTGGAGTGGGATAACCGTCACTGTGCGCCATTCAGCAGGCACAAAGCCTGAGGTGAGGCTTTGATTAAAAAAAAATAAACAGCTTAAAAAAAAATAAACAGCCTCTGCAAGGCTCAAATCCAGGACCCTGCACACCATAGCCAAAGTGATTTACCATTAAGCCCTGTCAGATATCATCATGCAACTCATAAACGAAGACATTGGTAACCTCTAAACTCTGGACCCCACCCAGTTCGGGTTTGTGAAAGGCAGATCATGCATCCTGAACCTAACTGACTTCTCTGAGGCAGTCGATGAGGCTAAGGTGGTTCACACAGCCTATTTTGACCTCGCCAAGGCTTTTTACATCATCCCCTATTCTGGAATTATAGCTAAACTCACTAAACTAGGTATGAAACCCTACGTCACAAGATGGGGTGCCAACTGACTCACTGACAGAACCCACACTGTAAAAGTTGCAGACTCCAACTCTGACATTAAACCAGTGACAAGTGGAGTATCACAGGTTTCAGTCCTGGGACCTCTCCTGTTTGGTATCTACTTCTCTGAAGAACAGGCTAACACAGAAGGCCTCTGGCTAAATAAGTTTGCAGATGACTGCAAACTAGGAGCCATAGTCGAGTCCCCAAATGATGTGGACATCCTACAGAAGGGCCTCACTGAGACAGATGCCTGGTGTTAGAGCCATGGCCTCAAGCTCGATGCCAAAAAGTGCATTGTCATCCCCTTTGGTAAAAACTCTGTACCTGTGAGCTACCACACAGGTGGTAGCCTACTTAACACCGAATGTGTGATGAGACCTTGGGACCCAGGTGGACAGTAGTCTCTCCTTTGATAATCACATCGCCACAGTAGTCAGGAAGTCCTTCTACGTGGCACACCTCATCACAAAAGGATTCTCATCCAGGAAAAAAAAGAGGCCATTGTTACCCTTTACTTGACACTCATTAGACCCATTATAGAGTACAACGCCCCTTTTGGAATGTACCTCACAAGACATTTGCAGCAGCTGGAAAGACCGCAGAAGTACCTCACAAAGAGGATTACTGGCCTCAAACGGATGCCCTACACTGACCATCTAAAAAATCTCCAGCTTTACTCCATAGTATATCGCCTACTCAGAGGTGATTTCTGCCTAACATATAAAGCTATGTCAAACCCAGAGCTGTTGGACATGCTACACCTAAAGAAATCCCAATCTCTCTGAGATACACGCTCTAGGGACCTAAACCTTGTCACCACAATAAACAGGACATGCTGGAGAGATAGATTCCTGTCCCAGAGACTTCCCATACTCTGGAACAAGCTGCCCATCTATGTCAAGCAAAGTTCCTCATTAGCACTTTTCAAGAAAAATCTTTGAGTGGATGGGAGATAGGAAAGTATACCCCGGGAATCACTTCTGTGGCTCTGCTCGACAGTGGCACAGGAAAATAACTTTCATGGGTGGCATAAGCCAGGGAAACTTGTTGGCTAGGCTTACTTAGGCACTTAGGCCGATAGCCTAGTATCTACCTATGAACCTATTATTAGACTAAATACAATATTATGTAGCATTGAAATTTGCTGACATTATAAGGGTGACAGTTCATTATTTACCCATAAAGCAAATGTCAGAGTGGAAAAGTTCAAATAGTGGATAAAAAGAAGGAGGGGAAGAGAAGAAAGAGTGAGAAAAAGTATTTGTTAGAAGTAATAATTAGGGTAGATATGGGAGGCAGGAGAAAAAAAATGAGTAAAATAACATTACAAGTAAGAGAAACGAAACCAAGGAAAAGAAGAAATAACATGGGCAACAAGATTTACTGTGTGTGTGTGTGTGTGTGTGTGTGTGTGTGTGTGTGTGTGTGTGTAAAAGAACTATAAAGCAAATCTGCACTGATACCTGCTTGCTGCCCTGCTGAGGGGGGCACTTGTGCAAGTGCAGTGGACTGGCTCCAGTAGGAAGGGATGGCAGCATAACTCTCAACATTATAGAACAAGAAATCTGGACAAGGCCATAAATAATAGGGGACAAAGGCCCAAAAATGGGACAATTTATAAATATTGCACTTACAAACTTAGAAAGTTGATAAACAGATTTTGCATTAGAGTGAATTTTCTTAAGGATATGAAGTCTGAAAATCAAATGCCTGTCAACTTTCTGACTTCAGTGTTCAATGATTTGCCAGTGATTTGACAGAAAACTGCAATTTTATGAAAAACAGACAAAAAATCTGGACTTTCTGCAAAAATATGTACTGTTGAGGGATATGGATGGGAGTCTTGAACCAACACCCATCAATCATTTTCATTTGTTTGCCAAAGCCATTAGAGCAGTATTTTGCAGAGAGGTGGGAAAAGCCTTAAATTTGACAGGTATGTTGTATGGGTGTGGGTAGCTGTGTTTGTGGAAGGTGTGCCTTTGTAAGTGTGGTGCAAATGTTATGGATTATGAAATGGAGAGATTGAGTAAAATTGTGCTCAGTGAAGTCCCTAGCAATTTCATCACTGCTTGATTCAGACATATACATTCCCCTGTGTTTGTCAGTACTATGAGTGCATTGTTTTGAAGTGTAGTTTCACTGCTACAGCTGCTGCAACTCTTTCAATACAAGTATCTGCTTTGGAAGTTTTCTCCATGGGTCTGTTGCTGAGAGGATGAGAGACATGCTACAAGTATACAACTAAGACAAACTAGATAAAGCAATAGTAAGAAAAAGTACTAGGTCACATCAGAGGCTTGGGAGGTCATTGTTAAGAAACTGAGAACTGCTGTAAAATTTATCTTTAAATACCATAAGTTCAGGTTATACTATAAGAGAATAACTATGTAAAGATAACCATGTCAGCAGCCAAAATGCATTATAAGTTGAATATTTTACTGTGCACATTTTAAATGGATAGACTGGCCTAAACTCTGGACTGATGTGTTTTTTTTTTTTTTTTTTTTTATTCCTGGAAAATGCTATTCAGAAGTGAAGAGGCATAGAGACATACAAGGGAACAGATTTAGTGGCTGTGTGATTTTTTTTTATGTTTATTGTCATGCAAAGCTGACTAAATAGTTGAATCTAGTAAAGCTGGAAATTTGAGACTGTAGCCCACTGAAGGAGGGGAGATGGGAGGAGTAACCCGGCCAGGAACTGAAACTTGCAAAAGTCTTTTTTATCTCACTAATTTGTTGACACTTTTGAAAGTTTCTTTCAGAGAATGTGAAGTACATCAGTAGGAACAACATTTGTAAAACTCGGCGCATACCAGTCAATGACACATGAGCTGCAGGCTCTCAAACTTGGCAGTTTTTTTCAGGTGTTCCATTCTAAGTGAATGGAAGTCTAGTCTGACAACAAATGGTAGGGCTATTTGTTCTCAGTCTGTGCATTATGGGACAGATTTAGCTTTCCCAAGGAATTGCGATGTCTGCCCCCATGAGGGCAGACAAGAGTAAAAACAAAATAAAATTAGGAATGAGTACTTATTTTGCTGCAGGCAGCTTTGGGAGGTGTAGTAAATCATGACAAGATAAAAAATATATGTTTTCTTCATCATTTGCCCGTAGTGGTCCTTTAAGGCCAACAATCCCTTCCCCAACTCTGATACAATAAGGGTTGGTTGTAATAAGCTGCTATAGATCAAAAATAAATGACATAAACAATATTTCCAGATTTTGGATCAACAATAACAATGTGAGCACATCAGTGTTAGAGATATTAAATAAAAAATCAAAAACCCAGTAGTTGGATAGCCCACTAACAATTCATGGACTAGATGCAAAGTGCAGCCAGCTGGGGTCCAAAAAATTGTATACATTGTATATCCATAAACAAATGTTAAGCCAAAATTCAACATCTATCAGTAAGGAGCTAATACACCATTAAGACAATAGTAATGCCTCAAAAATAATAATAAAAGTAATGCAATAACTGGGAATGATTGTTGATTTCCTAATAAATCGAACATAAATGTTCGATTCAAAAAATGGCCGACATTGGTCTCTGCCACATAATCCACCTCTAATTAGTTGTAAGGCATGATGTTTGTCCATATAAATTCAAAAACATCAGCATAAAAAGTGGATATTCATATAAGAGTTGACTTTCATCTCAACTCAAACTTGCAATAAGCTCATAAGCTAACTTTTTTAACTCCACTTATAAATTACATGTGCAGTAGAGCAAGTTATATTCTTTGACTCTTAATAGGCTCTTGTTGTTAGGAACCATGTAATATAAATCAATTCCCAGTGTATTTGCTCCTTAAATAGAAAAATATGAGCATATAGCTCCACATTCATAGAAGTTGAAATGGAATCTCAAAGTAAAAGTACCAAACTCAGCTAAAGCAGCTGCAGTCTGTATATCCAATTACTGGGTAGTTACAATAAAACATAATATATTTGTTATGAAAAACAAGACCTATGTATAGTTATGTCCAAATCCTAAATAGTGTCGTCAATATACTTGTATACTAAATATTATGGATAGACTGAATCCCAAAATTAAATGCAGCCCATAATCATAACATGCTAGATGCAAAAACAGTATTTATTAACCAAATGATTATTGCAATCCAAAAAATATTGTAGTATATAGAGACAAGATTCAGTATCACTTTCGTACAACCTTCAAATAGAGTTCAAAACAATGATGTGATTCCTAATCATACAAATATAGGATTAGTCAGTCACTGTAAAATTTATGTTACTACACCAAAAGGTAGTCTGTACCATTACTCAATAAAGACAATTGAGCCGGTTCAATCTGATACGAACATTCCTTTAATGCATACAAGGTTACATCTAGTATAACAATGAAAGATACACATGTAGCAAAAACTGTACTTCAGCTTTACAGCATCATGTAGGATCAATGTCCCTCGATCAAAAGAAGAAGTCCAAACTTTATAGTCTCTTTGTAGCTTACATCGGCAGTTTAAAAAATATGCCAGAATAATAAGTCTTTCCCATGAAGTTGATCTGCTGACAGTTTGTTTCTCATGTTTCAACATTTCGTTCCTGAAGAATAACTCCTCGGCCTTGCTCTTATCTTGCTTTCATGTTTCAAACATTTCGTTCCTGAAGAATAACTCCTCGGCCTTGCTCTTATCGTGCTTTCATGTTTCAAACATTTCGTTCCTGAAGAATAACTCCTCGGCCTTGCTCTTATCTTGCATGTCCTGTTGACGAGACACAGCTGCACACAAGAATTCGTCTTGACCTGCTTATAGATAATAAAATTCACAAACTGCATAGTTTATAAAGATAAAATATTTTACTTCTGATTTCTAATAACAATGAATGCAAAGCTATATGCCTTTTTGTCAAGAGTATAAACTATGTGCACTTGTACTACACTGAAAAGCAGAGTAGTTATTTTACATTTTCAGACAAATCCACTGAAAGCCATTTTTAACTTGTTCACTGCTGAAAGCAGAATATGTCAAATCTCACAATTCCCTCTTTTCAATTAAAAGGCGGAAAATGACTGTTCATTTCTGACTTCAGTTGCACACATTGACACCTTTTCCAATTTATCCAGGTTAACCATCATGATCCACTGGATTCTGTAAGTTTTTCACAAATGACAACTTAAATAGCAATTTCATATAGTTAATATGACTATAATGCCTAAAACGACTACTACAGGATGTATTAACCAATTTAACAACTTATTTCCTGATGTGGACCAACCTGTAAAGATATCCCACCAATTGTGAGAAGTGTCTTTTTTGGTCTTTTCAGCCAAATTAAGTAATTTACCTTTTGCAATGATGCTCAATGCTTCATAATACAGAACAATTTTATTTCTTTTTTCCAAATACTCTCTGAGAATCTTAGTATTCGTCATTATTTTCCTTAAATTATCCAAAGATACAGATATATTAGAAAGCTGTATTAAATCATAACTCCAATTTATGGAACTATTCACTTCTATGGTTTTAGTAAACACATAGCTCTGATTATCCCATTTAAGGAAATCAACATGTGATAAACATCCTACAAAAGGTAATTGTAAATTATGACCTACAATGGTCCACTTACATAAGTTAACAGAATGCTGCAGTAAGCATGGTTCATACATAGACGAATGCTGCCCACAAATTAACCCATTTTGAGTCTGTGTACAATACTCAATTTTATGTGTTTTTCCACTCATATCTATATAATTACCTTTAAATTGTGGCAACCAATACTCATATTCTTCTGGAACTAGAAATGTCATAGGTAATCCCGTAAATTATCAATAAAGTACAGTTTTGTACCTACCATAAATGTAGATGTTCGAAGATCCACATTGCTGCAGTCCTTACACTTGGGTAGTCCGCTGTCCTCGGTCGGCCCGAATATCAAAGTATTAGGCTGACGTCGGTCAAGGCGCTTAAGACTGACATCAGGACGTCAGGGTACAAATGCGCATGACCGACGTCATATCCTCAGTCTTTTCTTGCCCCAGATGTCAGAAGACCCTAAACAGAAAGGTCAAAACCAAAAGACAGCAAAAACAACTAACCACCCTTGCACTAATCATATAAATAATATATACAATATGTACAATATTTACAACCCAAACCACACAACCGCCTCTAACAACAGAGGGGAAGGAGGGAGGAATTGGACTGCAGCAATGTGGATCTTGAACATCTACATTTATGGTAGGTACAAAACTGTACTATGTTCTTCATCTCACATTGCTGCAGTCCTTACACTTGGGTAGAATCCCAAAGCAGAGGTAAGGGAGGATGGCAAAACTATAAAGTAGTAGGAGCTGCCAAAATGCCCTGTAAAATAGCAGTGGCAAACCCAGCCCTAGATTTAGAGTAAAGAGGAAGGTGGTAATGCTTAGAGAAAGTATGCACTGAACTCCAAGTAGCTGCCTCCAAAATATCTTTAGTTGCCACCCCCCTTAAAAAGGCTGTAGAAGTGGCAGTAGCTCTAGTGGAATGAGGCCTAATCCCAGCTGGAACCTCCTTACCATGATGGGAATAACAGAAAGCAATACACAACCCAATCCACTTAGAAATAGTTTGTTTTGACACAGGCTTGCCCTGAGAACCCAAAGCAAAAGAAACAAACAACTGCTGAGACTGCCTGAACCCTTTAGTTCTGCTCAAATAATATCGTAACTGCCTGTGTATATCCAAGGTATGCAAAATCTTTTCCCCTTTATTTTGGGGTTTGCATAAAAAGTAGGCAAATGAATAGTTTGGTTTAAAGCCACACTAGAAACCACCTTAGGCATAAAGGAAGGATTAGTACGTAAAGATACCCTGTCCTTATGGAAAATTAAGAAAGGTTCAACTGCCATAAGGGCCTGCAATTCAGAAACCCTTCTCGCAGAGGTAATGGCCAACAAAAAAGCAGTCTTCCATGATAAATATTTCAACTCGGCAGTAGCTGCAGGCTCAAAAGGTTGTAGAGTGAGTTTCTCCAACACAAAATTGAGATCCCAAGCAGGAGTAGGAGCTCTACGGGGGTCTTATATTCTTTGCCCCTCTAAGGAATTGCTTAAACAAAGGATGAGAAAACAATGGTGGATCACAGTCATAGTGAGCAGAAATTGCTGCAGCATGAATCTTAACAGAAGAGAAGGACAATCCTTTGTCCAGTAACTCAGCAAGATATTGAAGAGCCACACTTAAATTAGGCTTAGCAACATCAAATTCCTTTGCTGCACTCCAAAATAAAAATCTCTTCCATTTATCTGCATATACTTTCCTTGTACTAGGCCTTCTGGCCTCCAAAATAACATTTAAAACTTGCTGCGGAAGCTGAGACCCTCCAGGGTTTAAAACAGAATATGCCAGGCTGTTAGGTGAAGAGAGTGAAGTTTGACATTGAGTAAATGACTGTTCTCTTGAGACAGCAGGTGTGGAATCGAAGGCAAAGGCCATGGAGGCTCCCGAACCAGACTTCTCAGTAATGGGTACCAGTGCTGTCGAGGCCAATCTGGAGCTATTAGAATCATCTTTGGCTTGTCCTGTCTGACCTTTAGGAGTACCTTTGGGAGGAGAGGCAGAGGTGGAAAGGCATACACATGAAGATTGCTCCAATTGAAAGAAAGAGCACCCACTTTCCAAGCTGTGGGATGAAACCTTTTGTGCAAAACTTTGGCAGCTGGTAGTTTAGTGGAGAAGCGAACAGATCTATGTCTGGAGTTCCCCATAACACTGTCAATTTCTGAAATACAAGAGGATCCAATTTCCACCGTGGGGATCCATAATTCGCCTGCTCAACACATCTGCTAAGGAGTTCTGTGCTCCCGGCAGAAACCTTGCCTGAAGATTGAGCTGTAAATTGAGAGCAGTCTCCCACAAAATCATTGCTTGCCTGCATAGAGGATAAGAATGTGTTCCCCTTGCTTGTTGATGTACCACATGACAGTTGTGTTGTCTGTTAGAACCAACACCTGCCCTGGAAGAAGTAAATCCTTGAAAGCTATTAAAGCAAATTGGACTGCTAACATCTCCTTCAAGTTGATATGTAGATGTTGTAGTCTGGCAGGCCACGTGTCTTGTATCCACTTTCCATTTAGATGAGCTCCCCAAGCTTTGTCTGAGGCATCTGTCGTTAGAATTTGACTCGCCTGGCCGGGTCACAGAGAGTCCCTTGTTTAGGTGACATTCCTGAGCCCACCACAAAAATTCCTTTTGAATGCAAGGTATTATCTGAATGACAGTGTCCATATCTTGGCAGTGCTGTGTCCATACATTTTTGAGATACCATTGTAGCTTCCTCATATGCAGTTTGGCATTGGGAAGTACCAGAATACAAGATGCCATGAACCCCAAGGCTTGAAGGACTGTCCTTGCAGTCAGCCTGGACTGATGAGACAACTGATGGAAAGATTCTTTTGTTTGTCCGGGGTCAAAAAGGCCATCTGGGATGCTGTATTCAGTCTCACACCCAGAAAGCACATGTCTTGAGAGGGTACTAGACTGGACTTTATTTCATTCACAGAATACCCCAGGCATCTTAGCACTGCTATCACGCATTGCAAATGATGAAGAAGCTCGTCCCTTCCTTTGGCCAGAATCAGGCAATCGTCCAAATAAGGATAGATCTGTATTCCTTTTAGCCTGAAGAAAGCTATCACTGGAGCCAGAACCTTTGTGAACACTCTGGGTGCAGTAGATAAGCCAAAGGGCAATGCAGAGAACTGATAATGAGAAGTCCCAGCTCGAAAACGCAGATACTTCCTGCAACTTAGCCTGATAGGAACATGAAGGTAAGCTTCCTTGAGATCCAGAGTCACCATCCAGTGATCTTTGCCCAGCAGAGGTAAAAGCTGTTGTAACGTCAACATTTTGAACTTGGGAATGTCCAGATAAGTGCTGAGGATAGATAAATCCAAAATTGGTCTCCACGTGTTCCCCTTCTTTGGTACTAGGAACAGGCGAGAATAAAATCCTAGGCCTACTTCTGGCAGAGGGACCGGCTGTATGGCCCTATTTGCAGCAGCAGAGAAATTTGTTTGTGAGCCTCCATTCTTTGCTGAGGAGGAACGTCTGGCATGCCTTTGAAAGGAGGCAAGGTATGGAAATAAAACCTGTAACCTTGGTGTATAATATCCAATACCCATCTGTCCTGGGTAATTAAATTCTAATTTTCTTTGAAGAGTGCCAACCTTCCTCCCAAAGGTGCTGCCAGACAAGAAGGCTCTGGCAGCTGAAAAGGTAGGTCATTGGGCCTGTTTACGAAAGGACTGGCCCCTGCCCTCCCGAAGACTGTGCAGGTGAACTCTCTGTTCTAGGTCTGAAACAGCCCTGAGCTCTACCCCTACCACGTCTAGATCTTCCCTAGACTGTGAATCATAAGAAGGGTACGCCCACCCCTTAGCAGGCCAATTCCTACTAAACTGGAGGCTGAACTTGCAAAAATCTTTAACAGTCTGCATAGACTTAGCCTTGTCTTCCATTTTCTTTAAAACTGCCTCCACAGGTGAACCAAACAATACATCAGACTGTAAAGGAGCATCCAAAATCCTTGTCTTAACATGGTCAGATAAGTTCTGATCCCTCAGCCAGGCGTGCCTCGAAGAACTGACCCAGTGGCAGCCACCTAGACGAGGCCTGTACAGCATCAAATCCACATTGTAAAGAATGCTTACCCACCTGTTCAGAAACATGTACCAAATCTTGTAATTCTTTACACACAATGCCTTCCGCCAGAGCATCTACCTTAGACTTCAATTGAGAAAGAAGATAGTTTTGATATTTCAACATGTGAAACTGGCAATTCAAAGCCCTCATAGCTAAGGTGGAAGAAGTATAGACTTTCTTTCCCCATCTATCCAAAGCTCTGGCCTCTTTATCTGGAGGAACCGGATTTTTACCACAGAGGCCTTGACACCCTTAGGTCCCTGACTAACTGTTTCTGGGTCTGCCCTAGGACTCTTATACAGATATTTATGAGCTTCAGGCACCCTGTAATACCTGTCCGGTTTAACAGGAGCAGGAGGCAAAGAATCAGGATTAAGTGAAGCCTCTGCAAACACATCTTCCACAACATCCAGAACAGGAGGAATTGCCAAAGGCCTATGCTGGGGTAAAAGCAAAATTCCCAAGCCTTTTCCTAGAATCAGAGAAGTCCTGACCTTCCCACTTAAAATGTTCCCTCATAGAATGAAGAGTCTCTGAAAAGAAAAATCCTCTGGAGGAGAAGCAGAAGGAGTAGAATCATCCACATCAGAATCAGAATAAGGAGAATACTCCTGCAAGTCTTCAGCCGAAGACTCTGAAACATCCGAAACCTGCTCAAAACTCCCCAACTCTGGTTCCACCCTAGGCCTCTTATCAGGAGGGGGCAAAGAACCTCTAATCAAAGTAATTAAATCTTCTGCCATTTTGAGCATGTGCTTCTTGGGCACAGATCCTGAAGAACTAGGAGTGACCCCAACAGAAGCTAAACCTGGCCTGCCTCTGGGAGAAGCCTTGGAAATAGAAGGAGAGGGCCTAACAACCCTAGGAAGGGAGGGGAGTACAGTAACCTGAGAAGCCCCTTCAGCCTGACCTGCCTCCTGAGAGGCCACATCCTGCAATATCAAAGTCTCCCCCCTGGGACTCCAGAGAAGCCTCCGCGGAACCACCGTTCCACTGACACCTCCAAAGAACCGGCGTCCGCACGGACGACTCTTCTTGCCTGGGTTTAGCTGCTTTGTCTTTGTG
This sequence comes from Protopterus annectens, assembly GCF_019279795.1. NCBI lineage: Eukaryota > Metazoa > Chordata > Ceratodontiformes > Protopteridae > Protopterus > Protopterus annectens. The sequence goes on from NC_056732.1 coordinate 1,665,639,993, forward strand.
CTTCTTCGAAGAAGCTGGCGTCAAGCATCCGACGGCATATTGTAATTGCACCGCTTCCCGAAGACCAACCTGGCACAATCTAACCTTCGCTTAATAGTGCGCTTATTAAACCTAGCACAAAAGCGACATCCAACAATGTCGTGCTCAGGCCCCAAACAAGGAATACACAAAGTATGATAATCTCTATGCGGTATCTGCTTCCCACAAGAAATACAGTTATTCACTTTTTCTGACATCCGGTAAACCACTGAGGCAAGAAAAACTAAAATATTCCCAACGGGTACTTAGCCAACTTTGACTCGGTCTGAAACTCCGAATTGAAAAATTTCAGAACGCACGGCACTTGCAACGCTGCTTCTGCATCGGACCATGTGGCAAAAAAGACTGAGGATATGACGTCGGTCATGCGCATTTGTACCCTGACGTCCTGATGTCAGTCTTAAGCGCCTTGACCGACGTCAGCCTAATACTTTGATATTCGGGCCGACCGAGGACAGCGGACTACCCAAGTGTAAGGACTGCAGCAATGTGAGATGAAGAACATCATTATAATGTGAAAACTGTCCTGTGCAGTATTGCGGAGTATTTATTATTTATTTATTTTACATTTGTTGACCGGGCTAGTCCAGCTGGATATATGTCCATTTTCAGTAGAGGCCCGGGGAGAAAAGCTCCACACATAACATTAGCAATACAGATAGACAAATTGTTAATAAAGACTTACACATAAAATATACATTTAAATCAACTTGTAGTCAAAATCAGCATACATTAAAGGAACTCAACAATTTAAACTCATACACAATGTTCTGTCGACTTCAAAGCAAGGTTACCTAAAGCAAAAGGTAATGCAGTAAGGCATCAGCCAAGCAGATTACAGTAATAGCTCGAAGGGAAGGGAAGTGGAAGGAGTATGAAGGAAAGAAAAGATAAGGCACAAGGCCAGAGTCATAAGAAAGAGAGGAGAAGAAAAAAGACAGTCAAGATGAGGTGGGAGAGATAGTAGATGTAGGTCAGAGCATAAGAGGACAGCTGGGAAGGGAAGCAGAGTAGACGTTTGATTTGAGGCAGAATGATGGGTAAAAGGTAAGGAGAGAGTAAGGAGAGGGAAGTTAGCCTGGAGTATTACAAGAACAGAGCCAGTGGTTTTGGAAATGTAGTTTGATTTGTTGTTTGAAGAGGGGTAGGGATGAGATTAGTGTTAACTCTGTAGGCAGCAAATTCCATACTCTGCCTACAGTATTGGTGAAAAGAGAGTCACCAGCTAAGTTGTGGGCCTTTATGGGTTTGGTCATCAGTTTACAGGAGGAACGAAGAGAGGTGAGATTGTTATAATGGAGTAGAAGTTGTGAAAGTATAGGGGTGTTGCTAGGTTGGTACAGTAATTTGTGGGCAATTGTAAGTTGTGAGATATTAATATAGTTTTGTAGTTCCAGCCAGCCTAATTGTTTCAAATTGAGGCAGTGATGTGTTCTAAAAGGGTTACCAGTGGCGAAGCGGGCAATGTTATTATAGCTAGTTTGTTTAGGTTAGTTTTTTTAAGGTTGGTGAAGATAGGAGAGGCATAGAAAAGAGTTGATATAAGATGGGAGTGAGCAATAGTAGCCCTAGTTGATGGGGTAAGAAATGGTTTTATACGGTATAAAGATCCAATTTTTCTGTTAACAGTTTTGATGGTGTTGTTGATGTGTTGGTCAAAAGAGAGATTGTTATCAATGGTAACACCAAGTAGTTTTGTTGTGGAGTCAGGAGAGATGATAGTTTTGTTATTTGAATAGATAGAGAAGTTAAGTGGAGAGGTGCAGTGGTGGGGGTGAAGAGGAGAAGTTTGGTTTTGGCATTGAGAAGTAGATACCGTCTAGTAAACCATGTTTCTACAGTGTTGAATGTAGTTTGAGTTAGAGTGGTTAGATCAGAAGAGGTGGATGCTGAACAAATAATAGTAGTCGTCTGCATATTGAATGCAGGTAGCTTGAGGAATTACAGAGTGGAGATCATTAATGTAGAGGGAGAACAGGAGAGGGCCAAGGATAGAGCCTTGAGGGACACCTATTGCAATGGGAAGTAAGGAGGAGATATGGTTTTCCCAAAGAACGGCTTGTTGTCTGTTACTGAGGTATGATGTAAACCAGTTGATGGCAAGGCTGTCAAATGAGAGGGAGTTGAGAATGCTAATTAGAGAAGAGTGGTTGACCATGTCAAAAGCTTTAGAGAGGTCAGTGAATAGGGCAGAAGAGAGTAGGTTCTTGTTGCATTGCTGTTAATGGTGTCTGCAAAGGAAAGGAGGGCAGTGGTAGTACTATGGTGGGGTCTAAAGCCATGCTGACAGTGAGCTAAAATATTGTGAATAGATAGGTACTGTACCAGTTGCTGATGTATACATTTCTCCATAATTTTTGCTAATGGAGAGAGAAGAGCAATAGGTCTAAAGTTGGAATAATCAATAGAGTTACCACCTTTATGTAGTGGGATAATATGAGAAATTTTCCAGATAGGAGGGATGGTTCCTTCTTGGATGGTTCTATTTATGAGTATAGAAATTGGAGTACGCAATTACTTTGGCTGCTTTGTAAGAATAGGGGAGGGAGCTTGTCAGCAGAGGGAGTACATGGTTTGAGTTTGAGAAGTAGTTTGAAGATGGTAGAGGAAGAGATGGGTTGTAAAGAGAAGCTACAGTTAGAGTTTAAGTGATTGTTAGGAGGATAAAAGTTATTAGTATTTAATTGTCTGGCGAGAGATTGAATAGTATCAGAGAAGAATGAGTTAAAAGTATTTGCAGTTTGAAGAGGGTGTCTGGGTTGGCATTTAGTGGGAGGGAGTTTTAGCAGTACCAGGAGAAAGGAGTCTATTTATAGAAGACCAGAATTGTTTGGGTTTATTTAGGTTAGTTTCTTGTAGGTTGCAGTAGAACTTTCTTTTATCAGTGAGGATGGCTTTTTTGGTAAGATTTCTAAGTTGGCGAAAGTGATGAAAATCAGAGCTGATTCTATGGGATCGCCATTTGTTACAGAGCTTATTTTGGAGAATATTAGTTTTCTAGTTTCATTTGAGAGCCAAGGGGCTGTATTAGATTTCATTCTAATAGTGCGTTCGGGAGCATGATTGTCTAGAATAGAAAGGAAAGTAGAATTAAAGAATAATACTGCTTCATTAAGTGGAAGAGTCTTTAAAGGGTTCCAGTTGCAAGTTCTGAGTTAAGTTCTGAAAAAGGTCGGTTTTAAAGTGTTTAGTGGAACGTATTTTTCTGATATTAAGGGGGGGAAGATAATCAGTCTTTTCTCTTGCAATTATGTTAAACAGTGATCACTGAGGTCATCAGGCAGGGTCCCAACATTATAAGTGATATTGAGTTTGTTTATAAGAATCCAGTCTAATATAGTCTGTTTTCTGTTTAACTTATTAACTCTTGTAGTGGATGTAATGGTTTGGGTGAAACCATTTAGATTAATGTGAGAGATGGGATTATCGGTATTAATAGCATTCCAGTCAATATTTAAGTCACCAAGAATGATGGTTTCTTGGGGTAGTAGTTAAACCCAATTGAGAAAGTTTTCTACAACTGGTATGTTGTTTCCTGGTGGTATATAAATGCAGATGATGTAAAGGGCTTTTTTGGCATTAAGTTGAAGTTTTGAGATAATGGCTTCCACCTTACTATCTTGGGTTGGACAGGCTGGTAGGGTAGTGATATTAAGATAGTTCTTAAACAGTATTGCTACACCACCACCCTTTCGTTTGTTACGGTCAAGCCTGAGTATATTATAGCCTTGTGGTATAATTTCAGTATCCTTAGTGGCTGGCTTTAGCCAGGTTTCAGAGAGACAGAGAATGTCAAAGCTGTGTATATCTAGGAGGGTGTGAAGGTAGGGTACTTTGTTGTTTACACTACGTATGTTAAGGTGTCCTATGAGGAGTGTAGTATTGGGGCCAAGTTTGGGTCTTTGTGTAGAAGGATGTATGGGGCCAGGGTTAGGATGAATGTCACCGTCTAGTAAGGTAGGATTGATAGGTTTAGATGTGATTTTGATACTAAGAAGGGTTGGAGGTCTTACTTTTTTGTTAGAGTGTAGAGTGTAGGAGAGATGGGAGTACCTATGGTATTTGGGTAGGAGGTATCTTGGGTTAGTATTGGTATTGGAGAAAGAATTCAGAGAAGTATAGAAGGAAGAAGTGTGTGACTGTAAGTTTGTTTGCTGAAGGAGAAGTGGATACTCGAAAAAGGTAAGGAGGTATGTTGAGTAAAGAGTAGTTAAGAGTAGAATCAAGAGTAAAATAGTGAGGATGGATTGAGACCCATGTTAGAGAGTAAGTAAGTATGAGGAGGTTGTAGGAAAACGTTACAGATTAGGGGTAGTGTAGAGGAAGTGTCGGTGTATGATGTAAAGAAGGGATATATAGAAGTGAGACAGGAGGTAAAGTAGTGGTATGAAATGTGAGGTAGGGAGAGGGGTGAAATGAGTGGGGAGATATAGAAAGAGAGGTAATAGTGGTAGAAGAGAGTAGGTGTGAGTAGTGTAAGGAGGGCTAGTATGTAAAAGAGAACAGGGAAATGAGGGAGGAGGATATGGAGAGTGTAGAGGGGAGGGGATTAGTGTGGCAGTAAAGTCAAAGGATTCCTTGGCGAGTCTAGGGGAGGGACTAGAGAAGTATAAGGTTAGGACCCCGGGGTGGGTGGGAATTGGGGGTAGGGAGGGAGCGGAGTGAGCCAAGAGGGAACAGAGCGGGATACACAAAGAAGAAGGAAAAAGTATCAGAGAAAGCTAGGTAAGTCAGGGTAAGAGAAGGTAACCTGGGAGGAGAAGAAAAGGAGAGTACCTCAAAGGGAGGACAGGGATAGAAAAATAGGTAAGGAGCGAATAGGGGAAGTAGTTAGAAAGGAATCCAGGTAAAATGGATATAGTGTGTAAGAGTCAAAAGTGCAGTGAGCATACACAGGGGCTTTCAAGGTAGAACCAGAACAATAGCTGAGAGTGAGCAGGCTTGGTAGCAGTGTGAAGGGAGAAGGAGACAGGTAGTAAGAAGTGGAAGGGGAGAGCTGCTGCTGGCAGGCAAGCTGGGGCAAACAATAAAGCTTAGCAGTGTAACTATGTTATGAGCTATACAGGATGGTATTGGTAGACATACTTTCGTGGAAGCTTGCGGTAGTGGTATAATAGAAGGGCTCTGTCCTGTACTTTCCAGGGATAGCAGTCAGAGAGTATCCAAGTAGGGGTAGTTGAGATTTCCAATCAGGACAAACAACTCAGGGAGAATCAAGGGATAGCTATGCAAGAGGAGAAGCAGAAGAAAAGATTAGATAATGTTAAAAACGTAAAAATACAACATTAGAGTACAGTGCAAAAAAGTAGGCCGGTTATCAGGTAAGGAGCTTAGTACTAAACACAATAAAATCACATTAACAGTTAGGCAAGGCAATCATTTACATCAATAGAGCGACTAGGCATATTGTAAATCAGTAGATAGACTGCATGAGCTTAGTACTAAACCCAATAAATCACATTAACAGTAGGCAAGGCAATCATTTACATCAATAGAGCGACTAGGCATATTATAAAACAGTAGATAGACTGCATGAGGTTACTTCAAGCTAAGTGAGTTCACAACCACAGTAGAAACTAATAGGTAATTCAATCAATTGGGAGGGTTGAGCCAGGTATATTTGGGGGAAAGCCTTTAACTGTAGGATCCCAGTCCAGTGAACCCGTGTCTAAGGCCACGCTTAGTGCACGAAGTTCAGATTCAGGGCAGCCAAAGGAGAGTAGACCTTTACAATGCTAAGCCAGTAAGTAGCAATGGTAGTCCCTTTGGCCGTTTTCAGCCCTGGGTAAAGTGATCACCCAAAACTAACAAGAAGATATAGGTACCTATAGCGTTAAGCAACTAAAACAGTACAAGCATTAAAAAAGAGTAAAATGTGCACGTGCTTGGGGGTAGGCAGCGTTTGAGCCCTAAAATAATTAAAGTACTGTTACCTCCTTCAAAGCGCCGTGAGTATCTGCTTAATAGTGAAAGGCACAATAATATGAAAGCTGGGATGTTAACGCTAACAATGTTGGTAAAGTAATGTACCGCATAAGGGGTTACAGCAACGCGGACACCACAAATGCTAGATTTTACTCTAAACAGGAAAAACAGCAAAACTAAGTGTTAGACAATCAAAACAGACGCTAACATGCTGTCGCCATAAAGATTAAGGCGCGAACAGCATTTGAGAGATATTTAAGCAGCCACAAGTAAAGCTAACACGCTGTCACAACACTGTAGGTGCGCAGTACATTTATTCTAACCCACCATATAGCTGTGTCAACAGAGATAGTACAATTAGTAGCAGGAAGCAATTTAAATAACAAATAAGCGGCTATATAATAGGGATAGACAGTACAATGCTTGTTCAGATAACACTTGTTTTTAGACAAGTCGCTGTCGTTAGGTCTTTAAAATCATGAAACAACAGAAACGCTAGCTGTACAGAATGTATTCAAGTCGTTAAATCAAGAAACACAACAAACGCTAACTGTGCAGTTGTCTATATAGAGAGACACATAGAATATCAACAGATTCACATGATAGACAGTAAAAAACCGTCTCAAACGCGTATACAGGGACAATTAAAAGAGCACAAGCTGAGTACAAGTAAGCCCAGCAGAGTAGCCACAAAAGTCTATCAATAATGCAGAAACTTACTATAAAGTAGGAGCACACAGCCTTGGGTGCACAGCAGCAGCGAGGTGGAACAATAAAGATGGCGCCCTAAGGAATGGGAGGGTCTTTAAAAACTTGTAGAGGAAGTACTAAGGGAGGGGGAGGAGCAGGGATAGTAAGGAATCAGGTATAGAGCGGAAGGAGTAAAATGCAGGGGAATAGTGGAGTGAAAAATAGGAGATCCTAGGTGTGCAGGGATAAGATAGTAAAAGGTACAGTAGAACAGGCAATAAAGCGAAAGTAATCCAAAGAAGAAGGAAAAAGTATCAGAGAAAGCTAGGTAAGTCAGGGTAAGAGAAGGTAACCTGGGAGGAGAAGAAAAGGAGAGTACCTCAAAGGGAGGACAGGGATAGAAAAATAGGTAAGGAGCGAATAGGGGAAGTAGTTAGAAAGGAATCCAGGTAAAATGGATATAGTGTGTAAGAGTCAAAAGTGCAGTGAGCATACACAGGGGCTTTCAAGGTAGAACCAGAACAATAGCTGAGAGAGAGCAGGCTAGGTAGCAGTGTGAAGGGAGAAGGAGACAGGTAGTAAGAAGTGGAAGGGGAGAGCTGCTGCTGGCAGGCAAGCTGGGGCAAACAATAAAGCTTAGCAGTGTAACTATGTTATGAGCTATACAGGATGGTATTGGTAGACATACTTTCGTGGAAGCTTGCGGTAGTGGTATAATAGAAGGGCTCTGTCCTGTACTTTCCAGGGATAGCAGTCAGAGAGTATCCAAGTAGGGGTAGTTGAGATTTCCAATCAGGACAAACAACTCAGGGAGAATCAAGGGATAGCTATGCAAGAGGAGAAGCAGAAGAAAAGATTAGATAATGTTAAAACGTAAAAATACAACATTAGAGTACAGTGCAAAAAGTAGGCGGTTATCAGGTAAGGAGCTTAGTACTAAACACAATAAAATCACATTAACAGTTAGGCAAGGCAATCATTTACATCAATAGAGCGACTAGGCATATTGTAAATCAGTAGATAGACTGCATGAGCTTAGTACTAAACCCAATAAATCACATTAACAGTAGGCAAGGCAATCATTTACATCAATAGAGCGACTAGGCATATTATAAAACAGTAGATAGACTGCATGAGGTTACTTCAAGCTAAGTGAGTTCACAACCACAGTAGAAACTAATAGGTAATTCAATCAATTGGGAGGGTTGAGCCAGGTATATTTGGGGGAAAGCCTTTAACTGTAGGATCCCAGTCCAGTGAACCCGTGTCTAAGGCCACGCTAGTGCACGTAGTTCAGATTCAGGGCAGCCAAAGGGAGAGTAGACCTTTACAATGCTAAGCCAGTAAGTAGCAATGGCAGTCCCTTTGGCCGTTTTCAGCCCTGGGTAAAGTGATCACCCAAAACTAACAAGAAGATATAGGTACCTATAGCGTTAAGCAACTAAAACAGTACAAGCATTAAAAAAGAGTAAAATGTGCACGTGCTTGGGGGTAGGCAGCGTTTGAGCCCTAAAATTATTAAAGTACTGTTACCTCCTTCAAAGCGCCGTGATTATCTGCTTAATAGTGAAAGGCACAATAATATGAAAGCTGGGATGTTAACGCTAACAAATGTTGGTAAAGTAATGTACCGCATAAGGGGTTACAGCAACGCGGACACCACAAATGCTAGATTTTACTCTAAACAGGAAAAACAGCAAACTAAGTGTTAGACAATCAAAACAGACGCTAACATGCTGTCGCCATAAAGATTAAGGCGCGAACAGCATTTGAGAGATATTTAAGCAGCCACAAGTAAAGCTAACACGCTGTCGCAACACTGTAGGTGCGATGTACATTTATTCTAACCCACCATATAGCCGTGTCAACAGAGATAGTACAATTAGTAGCAGGAAGCAATTTAAATAACAAATAAGCGGCTATATAATAGGGATAGACAATACAATGCTTGTTCAGATAACACTTGTTTTTAGACAAGTCGCTGTCGTTAGGTCTTTAAAATCATGAAACAACAGAAACGCTAGCTGTACAGAATGTATTCAAGTCGTTAAATCAAGAAACACAACAAACGCTAACTGTGCAGTTGTCTATATAGAGAGACACATAGAATATCAACAGATTCACATGATAGACAGTACGTAAACCGTCTCAAACGCGTATACAGGGACAATTAAAAGAGCACAAGCTGAGTACAAGTAAGCCCAGCAGAGTAGCCACAAAAGTCTATCAATAATGCAGAAACTTACTATAAAGTAGGAGCACACAGCCTTGGGTGCACAGCAGCAGCGAGGTGGAACAATAAAGATGGCGCCCTGAGGAATGGGAGGGTCTTTAAAAACTTGTAGAGGAAGTACTAAGGGAGGGGGAGGAGCAGGGATAGTAAGGAATCAGGTATAGAGCGGAAGGAGTAAAATGCAGGGGAATACTGTTGTGAAAAATAGGAGATCCTAGGTGTGCAGGGATAAGATAGTAAAAGGTACAGTAGAACAGGCAATAAAGCGAAAGTAATCCAAGGAAGAAGGAAAAAGTATCAGAGAAAGCTAGGTAAGTCAGGGTAAGAGAAGGTAACCTGGGAGGAGAAGAAAAGGAGAGTACCTCAAAGGGAGGACAGGGATAGAAAAATAGGTAAGGAGCGAATAGGGGAAGTAGTTAGAAAGGAATCCAGGTAAAATGGATATAGTGTGTAAGAGTCAAAAGTGCAGTGAGCATACACAGGGGCTTTCAAGGTAGAACCAGAACAATAGCTGAGAGAGAGCAGGCTAGGTAGCAGTGTGAAGGGAGAAGGAGACAGGTAGTAAGAAGTGGAAGGGGAGAGCTGCTGCTGGCAGGCAAGCTGGGGCAAACAATAAAGCTTAGCAGTGTAACTATGTTATGAGCTATACAGGATGGTATTGGTAGACATACTTTCGTGGAAGCTTGCGGTAGTGGTATAATAGAAGGGCTCTGTCCTGTACTTTCCAGGGATAGCAGTCAGAGAGTATCCAAGTAGGGGTAGTTGAGATTTCCAATCAGGACAAACAACTCAGGGAGAATCAAGGGATAGCTATGCAAGAGGAGAAGCAGAAGAAAAAGATTAGATAATGTTAAAAACGTAAAAATACAACATTAGAGTACAGTGCAAAAAAGTAGGCCGGTTATCAGGTAAGGAGCTTAGTACTAAACACAATAAAATCACATTAACAGTTAGGCAAGGCAATCATTTACATCAATAGAGCGACTAGGCATATTGTAAATCAGTAGATAGACTGCATGAGCTTAGTACTAAACCCAATAAATCACATTAACAGTAGGCAAGGCAATCATTTACATCAATAGAGCGACTAGGCATATTATAAAACAGTAGATAGACTGCATGAGGTTACTTCAAGCTAAGTGAGTTCACAACCACAGTAGAAACTAATAGGTAATTCAATCAATTGGGAGGGTTGAGCCAGGTATATTTGGGGGAAAGCCTTTAACTGTAGGATCCCAGTCCAGTGAACCCGTGTCTAAGGCCACCCTAGTGCACGTAGTTCAGATTCAGGGCAGCCAAAGGGAGAGTAGACCTTTACAATGCTAAGCCAGTAAGTAGCAATGGTAGTCCCTTTGGCCGTTTTCAGCCCTGGGTAAAGTGATCACCCAAAACTAACAAGAAGATATAGGTACCTATAGCGTTAAGCAACTAAAACAGTACAAGCATTAAAAAAGAGGAAAATGTGCACGTGCTTGGGGGTAGGCAGCGTTTGAGCCCTAAAATAATTAAAGTACTGTTACCTCCTTCAAAGCGCCGTGATTATCTGCTTAATAGTGAAAGGCACAATAATATGAAAGCTGGGATGTTAACGCTAACAATGTTGGTAAAGTAATGTACCGCATAAGGGGTTACAGCAACGCGGACACCACAAATGCTAGATTTTACTGTAAACAGGAAAAACAGCAAAACTAAGTGTTAGACAATCAAAACAGACGCTAACATGCTGTCGCCATAAAGATTAAGGCGCGAACAGCATTTGAGAGATATTTAAGCAGCCACAAGTAAAGCTAACATGCTGTCGCAACAAGTACAATGCTTGTTCAGATAACACTTGTTTTTAGACGGTACACTGTTTTTATCACTAGTCACTCAAGAAGCGTGGCTGTACAGAATTAGTACAATTAGTAGCATGAAACAATTTAAATAACAAAATAGCGCTAACTGTGCATTTATAATGTTTACAATAGAATATCAACTAGTTTACAGACAAGTAGACAGTCGTAAGCCTCACAAAGCAGCATTATACAGGAACAATTAAGAGTGTACAAGCTGGTCACAAGTGAAAATCAAGAAACACACACAACAAAAACTGTGCAGTTGTCTATATAGAGAGACACATATAGAACAAACAGACTATCATGATAGACAGTACGTGAACCCAGTGCAACAATGGCGCACAGGACAATTAAAAGAGCTGAGTTGAGTACAAGTAAGCCCAGCAGAGTAGCCACAAAAGTCTATCAATAATGCAGAAACTTAAGAAGGGGTAGAGCACACAGCCAGGGGAACAGTGACAGTAAAACAGGAGTCCCAACAAAATGGAGATAAGATATTGGGAGGAGGTCTTAGAACAGGCAATAAAAGTACTAAGGAGGGAAGGAGAGAGGAGATAGTAAGCTAGGTAAAAGCCGGAAGGGTAAAAGAAAAGGAATAGTGTTGTGAAAAAAGGAGATCCTAGGGGTGTGCAGGGATAAGATAAAATAGGAACAGGCATAGAAGGCAAGGCGAAGAAGAAAGGAGAAGAAAGAAAAGAAAGCTAGGTAAGTAAGGAGGTAAGAAGTCAAAAAGATGGAGAAGGGAGGGAGAAGAAGGAAGAGGAATCACAGAGGGAGGAGAGAGCAGGCTAGGTAGCAGTGTGAAGGAGGAAGAGGAAGTAAGAGAAGAAGTGGAAGAGCTGCTGCTGGCAGGCAAGCTGGGGCAAACAATAAAGCTTAGCAGTGTAACTATGTTATGAGTATAAAAGGATGAGAGAGGTAGCTATACTTTAGTAGGAAGCGGAAGGAGTAGGTAGGAAGGGGCTAGGTCTGCTGCTGAGCTGCTGCCAGCAGGGCAAGTCACAGTAGGTAAGTAGAGAGCTATGTTATCACATGTTATGACTCAGGAGAATCAAGGGAAGACATAAGTGGAAGCTTCTTATGGTAGTGGTATAATAGAAGGGCTCTGTCCTGTACTTTCCAGGGATAGCAGTCAGAGAGTATCCAAGTAGGGGTAGTTGAGATTTCCAATCAGGACAAACAACTCAGGGAGAATCAAGGGATAGTTTCGTGGAAGCTTGCGGTAGTGGTATAATAGAAGGGCTCTGTCCTGTACTTTCCAGGGATAGCAGTCAGAGAGTATCCAAGTAGGGGTAGTTGAGATTTCCAATCAGGACAAACAACTCAGGGAGAATCAAGAGATAGTATAAAGTAGGAGCACACAGCCTTGGGTGCACAGCAGCAGCGAGGTGGAACAATAAAGAGTACAATGTGTTAGTTCAGTATATAATTTAATCCAATCTGTATCAGGTATCCATTTATGAAACAGTTGTCCCAAAACATTTTCATTCTGTAACATCAATTCAGTTTGTATTTTTTCTTTTGAATATCCACATACAAAGATTGCAAAGTCCAATTTGCAAAAGTAGCCATGTTACCGTCAAATTTTAACTGATGTAACTGCACAGCATCATAGCTGTTTAAAAATTGCTGCTGGTAGTTTATATTATGCAGATGTGCCTTCCATATATCTGGATTCCAGAAAGCTTGTAAATATACAATCTGAGAGATATCTTCCCCCACTGTTTTTAAATGATTAGCTGGAATTTTAATATTAGCTGCATTAATAACTCTAATGCCTGTGCCTAGGCCTCCAAGTACAGTGTTATACCAAGATCTTTTGTATTCGCATTTGCCTGTATACTGTCTGCCTACCTTTTTACAGGTAGAAGGTATTTTAACCAAATGGTCTGTATGAACAGAGTAGGTTTACCTGTTAATATTGATAGAACATATGCCTAATGTATGCTGCCTGTAATGACTGTGGTATTAGTACATATACTTGTATACACCTTTAGCTGGTTGTATGGGGGTAATGTCAATTTGGATGGCAGGGGGTATGGGGGTAATGTCAATTTGGATGGCATACCAAGGTACATCCGCTAGAGTTACCTTTAGTAACTGTGGCTTTTTCAATTGATCATTAACCTGCAAACATATTAAGCATTCAGCATGCACTAAATCGCAGATTTTTTTTAGCTGTGGGTGTCAGTACTTGTTCTTTACAATGGGCCATAACTTTTGTGTGCCCAAATGTTCCAATACCTGATGATGAAACTTTACTAACTTTCATGGAATATAAGGAAGACTGAAACCGTCTTCAAAACATTTTGAATAATATTGCCCTGGACTGTCTCCTACAAGAGTTAGGGTTGCCACCTTTTCAAATGGCCAAAGTGGGACATTTTTGGTACAAACATCAGATTTTACAGGTCGACACATACCCACGGTCAGTACAAAGGGTAGAACTTAACTTTTTTGCCTAAATAAAAGCTTATTCTTGCAGCATTTTAGTTGGTTATTCTGTTTCTTATAACATTTAGGTATTTTAGATACAGAATAACTGTTTTGTGCAACTATTACATAAAATATAGGAAATAATTTTGTCCTAAAATCTCAGGACATTTGCCATTTTTACAATTTTTTGTCAGGACACAAATGCCCAATATGCCCCTCGCAAAGTGGGACAGGTGGTAACCCTAACAACAGTACATTTTCCTAAATCTTCCTTTAGTCCAAAATTAGTTTGGATCTGCAGCAAATCATGTTGCAAATTCTGAGCTGAAAATGTCTGTATGGCATGTACTGCAGTAGTTTTATCTGGTACACCAGAAAGGTGTTCTGTAGGATACAAGTGCATTCCTTTCCTGGCTGCCTTTTTTGCCATCTGATCTGCATAGATATTTAACTGAAAAATCTCATTTGTAGCTTTCTATTCAGCTTTTACTTTTAAAATACTGTAGTAACCCACAAGTAGGGCTGCCAGATTTCTTTGTGGCTAAAATCAGACTAAGGTCACGCCCCTCGCATCACCTGTAACTCCACCCATTCCCACCCCCTCTCCCACCCATGCCCCACTCCTTTTGTGACATCACCATGACAGCAGATGATGGGAACTTCTGTTCCAGGTGTCTGCTTTCTGCTGATTTACTATGCTTTTATGTAAAAAAGCATAGTAAATCAGCCAATTTAACAAACATTGATAGTCTGTTTCCTTTTGTGAAATAGAATACTGGAGTTTGTACAGTGTTTTCCTGACTACCAGAGAAATGAATTGATTTGTGGATAGTCCAGAAGAAAAACGGATAGGTGGCAACAGGGATGATTTCCAATTTCCCACCAAATGGTCAAAGTTATGCTTAAATAGGGCTAGGGATAGACTCTGCTTCACATGGATGGGAAGCTTGTTCCAGTGCATGGGACCCTCTGAGACACATTTGTGTGTTATCAACATGGCCTATTTATGTCACAAGCAAAATTTAAATCCTTGGATCTACTCATACACAAGACAAGGCAAAGCTGTGTCACTTATTTTAAATAAATTACTCTGATCTGAGCTTATGGCAAATTCGTAAACCTTTCTTGGTTTATTTGCATTTTTTCACCATTAAATAGGTAAGCAGTTGTATTATGTAATTACGGGGGCTGAACAGCATGCTTAGACCCAGCCAGTGAATCCTAATCAGGGGCTTATGCATGTATTGTTTCCTAGAGTAGTTTGAGCATATGTTTCCTCTGCATACTGTCGTGATAAGGTTAAGTGTACTGCAGCTTTTGTCTATATCTTTCTAAATGACCTTATTTTCTTCATTGACTTGCTAGCATTGTTTTCCAGTAACAGCTATGCTTTGAAACTGTGTAAAACTGATGATTGAAGCTGTTTTAGTTCCTGACTGGTTTAAAATGTTATACCTATCCTTTTATTGTGTATACCTCTGAAGAGTTACAGGACGTTTTAAGAACTGCTAGAACTGTTATATGTTACATGTGTCTCTTTCAATTTGCTCGTTTTTACATCCGAACTGAATGTTTTTTCTCCTAATCATTAGTGTAACTACTCTTAGGAAGTATTACTACAGCTTTTTAACTATTTTGCAGAAGTACAGTACTATCTAATCTCAACTGTGTGAAATAAGTCCTTTAATGAGATATTACATTTTTAACATCCTCTCTCTCTTACCTCTTCGCATTCCTAGCATCCTATCCACGGCCTTCCTCTACTGAACATACCTGGCCTTTAAGGACCTCCTGAATTACCTCAGGCTTTGGCCAATTTGGACCGTCTGTCTCTACTACTACCCCACTGATTTCTCACCTGCTACTACAATTAATTAACAAAGTATGTTTGCACATTTGGCTCATCCTGAATGAAATTGCTTGTTCATTGGCTTGTACATATTGTTTTGCCTCTGAATCAGGTATTCCAGCAGCCAGACTCCTCTCCCGGCCTACTATCACCTAATAGTCCTATCCCTGTTTCTACCATTTCTTTCATCACCTTTCCATCCCTTGCCTAAGGTACTTTCTGCATCTTACTTTCTGCCCACTAGGTGGCAGTATAACACAGCTTTGTGCCCTCACTGTCTCCCCCTCATTTTTAATTTCTTAGCCCAATACTTTTATCTTTTCTTCTATTTTTCTCACCTATTACCTTACTGATTCTCCCACTAGCCCCTACTTTTCTCCTCCTATCTCCTCACCCAGACTGTATTTCCTACCTTGACAAGCTTTTTGGTGCTCCGGCTCTCCTTCTGGACTGATTGGCTACGCTTTCTCCAGTAGTTGTTTCTGCCCCGCTTCGCTCCCCTCCATACCCCCTTATCCCACCCACCCCACGTATCCCTACATTTATACATCACTAGCCACACCCCCTACTGCTCTAGCCTATCCCACCTACCAATCTTCATCAACATAACCTCACCATACCATTGCCCTCCCACCCTCACTACTCTCTTGTAGACTAACCCTGTCAAACTCCTATAGCCTTCTACCTCACAGCAATTTACTTTCCCTATATTAACTACCTCTACTCTCAGATCCTTGCTCCTCACCTCAAGATGCCATCTAAAATCATCAAACCCCATTACATGAACAGTATAACTAGAAATATCCTAGGTAAACTGTCACTCCTACTTATTTCTTCACTAGCTGTCTCACTACCTTACATCCTTACATCTTTTGAAGGCAAATCCATTAACCACATTCACTACCCTCATAAGCAAACAGCCTCAAATCATTCTACAGTAACACTATCTCACTCAAATATTACATCCATCCCTTCCTATCTCCCTGCCAAATATCATCGACTCTCACATATTAAACTATATACCCTCTCGTCAAAAAGAATAAAATACCTTACAAATTTCTCCTCCTTACCACGATTCCAATTTAACCCCTCTACCCTAATAGATGGCGACATACATCCAAACCCTGGGCCCAGAGCTACCTCTCTTGATGCCAGACCTACTATTTGTAGCCCCTCCCTCCCATCCCTTACCTCTCAATCTAATGCATTAGTTATAGGACACCTGAACATACAAAGTGTTAACAACAAAGTCACACATCTCCATTCTCTTCTTGATCTTCACTCCTTCGATATTCTCTGTCTTACAGAAACCTGGCTAAAACCCTGCACTAAAGATAATGAAATCATTCCCCCAGGTTATAACATTGTGAGACAAGATTGAAATACCCACAGAGGCGGGGGTGTAGCCCTGCTATTTAAGACAAAACTTCACATATCCTTAGTTCCCTATGAACCTCAAGTGGATACCAAGGCTGAACTTCTTTTGGCAAAATTGCAAATTAACCCAAATAAATCTATCTTTATACTCTGTATCTACCTACCCCCCGGAAACAATACTACTATAATCGAAAACATCCTTAGCTGGACATCTTCAAATTACCCCCAAGAAACTATCATATTAGGAGACCTAAACCTAGATTGGTCCTCAATAAACTCAGATAACCCCACCACCCATATTAATCTACATGGCTATTCTCAAATAATTAACACCACTACCAGGATCAACAAACCTAGCAACAAAGAAAGCATACTAGATTGGATTCTAATTAACAAACAACAACAATCCTACCTTGCAGGTACCTTACCTGATAACATTAGTGACCACTACCTAACCTATATCATAAGACTAAAGACTACTACCACTAACAACCCAGCCCTTAAAACCTCACGATATAATAAACACTTTAACCTTATCCTCTTCTTATCTGAACTAAATGCCTGCAACTGGAACTCCCTAAAAACTCTCGCACTCGCTGATGCGGTTGAATATTTCAACTCTAGATTCTTATCAATCCTTGACAATCATGCACCAGAACGTACCATCAGAGTTAAAACTAAACCAGCCCCCTGGCTAACTAAAGAAACAAGACAAAAAATGTTACTCAGAAATAAATCCTGGACAAAATGGAGATCTAGTAAATCTCCTTCAGATCAACTGATCTTTAGGCAATTCAGAAATTCTACCAAAAAAGCAATAATCTGTGACAAAAGAAACTATTATAGTAATCTCCAACAAATTAATACTAATAAACCACAACAATTTTGGGCAACCTTAAATAAAATTATTCACCCTGGAAAGACTACTACTCCCGCCCCCTCTGAGTCAGAAAAACACACAACCCTAGAAACTGCCAACACCTTTAACTCCTTCTTTACTGAAACCATTAACTCTCTGGCCTCTCACCTCTCCATAGATAAATCATCCATCCCTGATCCCACTTCTACTAATCTCCCTACCTTTAAACTACAACCTATCTCCACCTCCTTTATCCAAAAATGTCTCCAAAAACTCAAACCTTGTACCCCCTCTGCCGACCAACTTCCTGCCGAATACCTTCAAAAAGCAGCATCCATAATAGCCTACCCTGTATCCATCCTTATAAACAGAACTATCAGCGAAGAGTCCATTCCTGATATCTGGAAAATCTCATACATCATCCCCCTACATAAAGGTGGCAACTCCAATGAGTACTCCAATTATAGACCCATAGCCCTCTTATCACCAATAGCAAAGATTATGGAAAAATGTTTACACCATCAACTAATGAATCACCTCACTAAACATAATATTCTGTCCAATTGCCAACATGGTTTTAGGCCTTTTCATAGTACTACCACTGCCCTCCTTTCCTTCACTGATCTTATCTTTAAAAATCGCAACAATAACAACCTATCTTCAGCCCTCTTTATAGACCTTTCCAAAGCTTTTGATATGGTCAACCATCCCCTACTCCTACAAATCCTGGAATCTATCTCTCTTGAACCCAAGGCTATACACTGGTTTGCCTCTTACCTCAGCAATAGAAAGCAGGCCGTCCTCTGGGGTAACAATCTCTCATCTCTGCTACCTATCACTCTTGGTGTTCCACAGGGCTCTATTCTAGGCCCTCTCCTTTTCACTCTATTCATAAATGACCTACAACTGGCCTTACCCCAAGCAACTTGCATTCAATATGCTGATGACTCCACACTTATCTGCTCCGCAAAAACATCCTCTGAATTACAAACCCTTACTCAAAACGTCTTCAACACAGTCGAGACATGGTTCTTAAAACGCTGTTTACTCTTGAATGCTAAAAAAACCAAACTCCTCCTATTTAAGCCTACTTCTAGGTCCCCCCCATTAGAATTCTCCATTTTTTTCTAACAATGGTACTGTTATATCCCCTGATTCTACCACTAAGCTGCTAGGCGTGACTATAGATAACAGCCTTACTTTTGATACTCATATTAACAATACCATTAAAATAGTCAATCTAAAACTGGGCTCCCTCTACAGAATTAAAACATTCTTAACTCCCAATGCTAAAGCTACACTTGCCCACTCTCATCTTATTTCTACTCTCCTCTATGCTTCACCCATTTACACTAACCTCAAGAAGAACAATCTCTCTAAATTAGCTAACACTCTTAATAATATAGCTAGATTTGTCACCGGAAACAAATATAGAACCCATCACTGTCTGAATCTACAGCAACTTCACTGGCTAGAATTTCACAACATGCTATTACTCTCTCAACTTACCTTTGTCCATAGAATATTCTACCAACCCAACAATACACCTATCCTCTCTAATCTCTTTACCCCTTATACAAACCTAAATTCCCTTCGGTCCTCTAACAAACTTCTAGTTACTATATGTAAATCTAATAACTCAGCTGGTGACTCCCTTTTCTCCAACACCATTGGTAAGTCTTGGAATCAGCTTCCCACTGAACTCACTTCCATCACATCTCCTATTCTCTTTAAACAAAAACTAAAAACACACTTAATAAAACACTGGCTGTGCCCCTGTCTCAATCCTGACTAACCATGGCTCAGCAGTCTCTCACCTTTCTATCCTCCCTACTCTAAACCTGCTCTCTACTATTGCAGTCTCATACTTGTACACTTTCCTCTCTCTTTTCTTATCTATCATGTTCTTTTTTTTTCTCTTACCTCCTACCATATTAGTCCAAAACTGCTAATTTTATCTATTACTAAACCAGGACTTAATTCTTATGTTGTGCACAATACTTACTTATCCTATCAAACGTTGTTTCCCTTCATTTTGTTTTTGTATTGACTGTCTGTACAATGTGTGGAGCTTTTCTCCCCGGGCCTCTGCTGAAAATGGAGTTGTCTCCAGTTAGACTAGCCCGGTTAACAAATGTTAAATAAAATAAATAAATAAATTATTTACTTCTACAGTGATTACAGATATTAAAATAAAATGCACAAACACTGATAGCCATTTTCTAAACAAAACAGTCCCACAATGAAAATAGACTTAGCATAAGCACTAAGCTTCTCTGCCATTGAAGCTCACATTCATTGAAACAGTATTAAACCCAGATTCAAATAAAATGCATCTGGCCAGTGGAGAATAAAGTTTAACTTTGGGCTGTTTTCAAATTATAGTCTCTGAACACATTTTTATGGCCATGCAGGCATGTACTTGTTCTTTGATCCACCTTCCTGATTGTAGTTACTTGTATAATAAAGCACCACCTGTCAGTGTGTGTTTTAAAGTTGTAGTTTTGAACAATTTTCCAGTAAGCAATGAAGCAAAGTGTATGACCAAGTAATGACGAAACTGCATTTACTGTCAATCTGACCTCAATGCTACAGCATTCCTGTCAAAGGAAATAATTTTGGAATGCCCGCAAATCAGTGGGCATAACATTTAACTCATAATGGATTCACAATGGGAGGGTCAACATTTCATTCTAGTGAATGCTAACAGAGAGGCTGTCTATAGACAACAATTTATGCAAAATACTTGGTAAAGTATTTTGCAGCAGGTTAGCAAACAAATGGCAAAGACAGGGAGTGCTGTAGCATAATTTATTGTAATTATCTACTCAGAAATCAGTGCACTCCCTGTCTCTGCAATTTGTTTGCTAACCTATAAGTGTGTGTGTGTGTGTGTGTGTGTGTGTGTGTGTGTGTGTGTGTGTGTGCGTGTGCGTGTGTGTATATACATATACACAGAGGCAGTGACAGAGAGAGAGAGAGAGAGGTGTACAGACAAACACACATACGCACACCAAGAACTCAAACACTGTCCAAAAACTTCTTAAAACGTCTGATTTTTAGCAACACAAAACCCAGATGCTATTATGCACACATTTTAAATTTATTTTATTTTTCAGATAGTGGCCATGTGTTTAGAACTATCTGGGAATGACAGACTTGATCTATACACATATGCTAGTGGTTTGAAGGCAGCTCATATCTAGTTCAAAAAACAATTGCAAATGATTTGATCCTTGTTTCTGTCTCTACACTTAATAATGCTTAGTGACCAAAGATCCAAGTTAGCACTAGGCAGCAGCAGGTAAAGAATAAGAATATGGGGCTGTCCATGGCTGATCCATAGGCTTACTAAACGTATGCGCTATTAACTTCAATACAACTTAATAAACGACCTGCATAAATATCTGCATCAAACATAGCTTATTTAAAACCTACAATCTTGATTCACTTTGTTCCAAACAGGTTCTCGTAAATATCTGCTGAAGTGTACTTTGGAAATGACTAAATGTATGGTTATACAATTATTTACACCTGTATTTAATGAAAGACAAGGCTGACTAATAACCCTAAATTATATATTAGCATGTGTAATCCAATGTTCCACCATTTTCAAGTTTCAACTAACACTTGAGTTTAATGTTTGGGAGTTGATGCCTTCTCAAAGAAAAACAGAGCCATCAAAGTTAAAGGAGCAATACATAGGTCTCAACCCTCCATTTCCAAAATGAGGGACACACTAGCACTCATACAGGGGTGTCCAACCTTTTCAGTTGCAAGGGCCGCATTGAGTTAACAAAAATGGTCTGGGGGCAAACGGCAGGTGAGGACAAAAAAAAAAAAAAAAAAAAAAAAAGGTCTCACATTAACTGAAGAGCAAAAAAAGGTCTTACTCACGTTAACTGAAGAGCAAAAAAAACACTGGTTTATGTGGACTAATGTGGCTGTATTGTAGGTTAATTTGAACAATAAATAAATTAATAAATAATATACATAAATTAATAAATGCATAATATTTCCCCTAAAATTCAATATCTCTTTCTAATTATTTAAAAAACAGTTAAATCCATTCTAACATCTTAGTAAAGTTTATTTGTAAAAAAATTAACAGGTACAAACCTTTCAATTTGTATGAGATCATACCTGTGATTTTGCTGGTTTCCATGTCTTCCATCATGTCCTTAATGGCCATATGTTGTCCAAAGCATTCATGTATACTTCTGTTTCTAGCTTTGCAATCTGTCCCTGAAATATGGCACTGGCAATATCAGGAATGATGACACTTTTACTTCTTAAAAAATGAACAATTTTTATTTTTACATTTGTTTCACTGTCACTAACAGATGGTACAACACATTTAACTTTGGTTCACCCACTTACTGTGGAGACACAAAGAACATGGTAGTATGCCAAAACACACTCCAGTTTCACAAGGTAAACTCACACATGCTGTTTTGCAGTTGCCTCTCCAATCTGCATTTCTCAAATTTAAACAAATAATAGACTTTATAATAAAATAGTAGTGGCACTGTTTATTCGTGAAACCAGTTCACAAGGGTGCAGCCAGGCACAGACCTTTGCAGATTTCAAACTTATTGGTCCTAGTTCTTGTTGGTTATGAGCATAACCTTTTTAATGTGAAGACTGAGCTTGTCTTTTTGATACCAGTGCGTCTATATCAGGTTTGATAGATGTACTGGCGATGCGAAGAGTATTTTCAAGATGCTCATCTGAAATTTTTGTTCTGATTTTATTTTTTGTATGCTTCATACGAGAAAAAAACTGCTCGCAAATGTATGTACTCCCCATAAGAGATGTCATGAACAGGGCGTGTTCGTGAAGTGATGGATATTTTTCTTTGCGTAGGTATAACTTATAAAAGTCAAATAAAGATGCTTGCAGAAATGTTTCTTTAAGTTGCATATCTGACTGCAATTCTATGCATTACAGTTGCAGGTTTGCAGGCAACATGTCGATGTCAACTGAGAATGGAGTAGCAAATATACTGAACTGTTGTTGGTGTTTTCTAAAATCTTGAAATCTGCTCTCAAACTCCTGTGCTAAACTATTAAGTAATGCCACATATTTTTCAGTATTTGCATGGCTTTGCTCAGACAGTGTTGCAAAGTGAATGAAGCTATTGCTCTTAATCTGACTGTGCCACAATTTAAGTTTCATTTCAAATGCCGTCACTGTTTGAAACATGTCATTTATTAATAGATTTTCCCTCTTGGAGGCGCAAGTTCAGGTCGTTTAAATGAGCAGTGATGTCTACTAAGAAGGCTAAATCAGCCATCCAGCTTGCACTTTCAAATTCAGGTACAGGCTTTCCTTTTAACTCCATAAAGGACTTTATTTCATCTCGTAAGTCATAGAAGCGTTTCAGCATTTTTCCACGACTTAACCACCTCACTGCAGTAAAGTACAAGATGTCTCCATAGGTAGATTCCAAAGTAGTCAGAAACTCCTGAAACTGGCGGTGATTTAATCCTCTGGATCTTATGAAATTTATTGTTTTAACAACAACATTCATAACATTTTCCATTTTAAAGTCTGTGCAGACAAATTTTCTTGATGTATAATGCAGTGGTACTTCATGAAACGCACATTACTGATCTGTTTTGCATCTTCTTCCATCAGTGTTGTTAGTCCTTCCCTCTTTCCAACCATAGCTGGAGCACCATCAGTTACTATGCCAGACAGGTTTGTGATGGTCAAGGAAAATCTTGCCAGTGTTTCTTTTACTGCCTTGTACAGATCAGCAGACTTCGTTGTGTCTTTCAGTGGAACCATACAGGCCAGTTCTTCAGTAATACTGAAATCGTTGTCAATACCACGAATAAATATGGCAAGTTGTGCCGTATCTGTAACATCAGTGCTGTCATCCAAAGCTATGGAGTAAAACTTGAAAGTTGCACACCGAGATTCCAACGTATTTTCAATAGATTTGGCTATATCTTCCACACGCCTTGCGATTGTCTGGTGTGATAAACTGATTTTAGAAAATTCTGATTTTTTTCAGGGCAAATTATGTCTGCTACACTTTCAAGGCATTCTTTAACAAATTCACCATCGGCAAATGGCTTGGATTTTTTCGCAATTAAATTTGCTACAACATAACTTGCCTTCAGTAAAGAATCCGGTTGAGTAGCTGATTTTCGAAACAGCTGTTGTTGAAATGTAAGACTTTTTTTTAATTCTGATATTTTCTGTTGACGGGACACTCCTTGCAATTCACTTAATTTGGGGTGCATTTGAATATAATGCCTTTTTAAATTGTAGTCCTTGAAAACGGATACCACTTCTCTGCAGACTAAGCAAAGTGCTTTATTTTTGGATTCAACAAAGAAGTACTCATCAGTCCATTTTTCCTGAAAGACTCTTCTTTCATCCGCTATCTTGCGTTTCATGGTTTTGGTTTGACCAGATGTAGAAGCCATCTGAAAAGTAAAAGAGGAGTAACTTAGTTATATCATTTTTAAAACAATGGCTAACAATTTACATTAAAAAATAAGGAAATAAAAATTAAAACTATCCATACTTGTAGTAGTATATGTTAATGGTGTTCAAGGGATCATTTCACATCTGCAAAATAACACAAAAATATCCCCGGGGTGAATTTACAGTTACCCATCCTGTTGGGCAGATTACATATGAGGGCCAGTGAGGCACTTTGTTTCATTTGTAGTACTAATGCCATTAGTCTTCAAAACACCCATTACGCATAAAGCACATCACATTTACTGTGACTGTTGGTCTGTACTCTGTGCCAGTAATACTGGGCATTTTGAAAAGTTCTTCATAATTCATGAAATTCAGATGGACTGCGATAGAGCTATGAACATGTATGGTTAGCTGCATGTAATCAACAGTTTCTTACTGCTACAAGAATGGCAGCTTTCAATGACATAATCAGAGCTGTACCATCAAGTTTCAAGTTAAATACTGTGTACTTTGCATGCTACCCAAGAAAAGTCATTCACTTGCAATGAAAAAAATGGCACACACTGACACTGTCATTAATTCACTACTACTGTACTACCAATTCACACTCACGAAAACCACTCCAGCCGTCCAAAGTAGGTAAAATGTCAACATTAGCAGCCCTACAGTATTACAATCCACAACATTAAGCCAACAAATTTGCAATGAATAAAGTAAAGAATTCACATCACTGACTTAATAAAACAATTCTGAATAAGAGGGTCTCACCCAAACAAATGACTGGTGCCATACACATGACCGCAAGCCAAATGCCAACAAATGCATCATCATCCCTTTTGGGCCAAAGTTTTGGGTAAAGCGGTTGTGAGGCTGCCAGCCCAGCTAGATGTTATTTTGTACAATGTACATAATTCTGTGTGTCATTTTTAAATATTAATATGCTTCCTATGCTTGTCTTACAAATGTAAAAAAAATACTATACATATGTGTATGTTAAACTATTGGTGCAGAAGTGTGTGTTGAACTGTATGTTCTGTACTGAGCTTCAAGAATGTAACCAGTGTACCCTGCTGGGAAAGAACAGAGATGTGTGTATTGTAACTATACCTATGCAGATGTGTGCTGTAAGGTAGAAGTTGGAACATAAAGAGTTAAATTTGACAACAGTAAGAACAGAAGTGAATTGTTTTATAACTGTCTGTATTGATAGAGAAGGAGTTTTGCCAAATGCTAGCAGCTAGGTAACAAATGAAGTGAATTGTTTTACGACTGTGTTATCTCATCAACAAGACAGGATGTCTACACTGCAGCCAGAAGTTCTTTTAATCTTTTGTGTGGAAACGACAAAATGACAGGTTTCAAATGTAAAACTGTTTACTACTGTTTTATGACTTCCAGTTCCAGGGCTTAGGCCAGGGGCCTTAGGCACATTTCTGAGAGATAAGTAACCTCTCTTAGGGACAGATTGCAATATAGCAAGATTAGTAGATGTTTTCTGTATTTTGAGATTGTCCTGCAATGTATTTCCTGCAATTCTGAACTGTGTCACTTTATTCATTGAGTTATTGAATATTGTCTTATTCTTTTTATTGTTTATTATTAAATATATTTAAAAACCTTTCAATTGTGGCTGGTTTGTTTATTTAATTAAGACAAAAAGTATTTTTTGTCATAATGCCTTGTTTTGTATGTAATTTGCACTCGTGATGCTTACTTCAGTAATTGCAACAGGCAATTGTGAAATTCAGGAATGCTTCAAACACGAATGCATTGAGATGTTCACAGACTAGCTTACATAGTCAGTTAACAGACAGACATGCAGACAGATACCTACTGGAAAAGGCCACAATCAATATATATTATATATACATATTGACCTCCGTTTCATATTAGTTTGATGGACGTTCACTAGACTACAGATTTTAACACCCCTTTCTTTTGAGTCATTTTGCCTAGTATAGACAGCACTGACGAATAACCAATGGAACAGTATAACAAACTGAAATATTGTAATGAATTATTCAGACTGTATAATTACCAAGTAATTTTACAAATGAGTCAGCATAGTTCAATTAGGGTTACCACCTGTCCCACTTTGCGAGGGACAGTCCCTCTTTGGGCAGTTGTGTCCTGACAAAAAATTTAAAAAATGGCAAATGTCCTGAGATTTTATCTGCCTAAGCAGCAGACACCTCCAAAGCAGACACCCAAGCAACCGCTACCCCAAAACAAAACACGTGCAACACATAGCTCACAAAGCGAGTGTACCGAGCAGTCACAGCCCTTAAGACTAAACAACACACCTGATACACTTGTAATAGGTGACTGTCGTCGGGCACACTGACGTCCCGCTCACCAGGCTGAACAAGGGGTCACGGTGAGCAGCCTGTCGGGCGCTAGGATCCGCCACATAACACAAGCACTCAGGTCACTGCAAGGCAAGTACAAATATGACTCAGTCATTGTCCATGCTGGTGTGAATGACCTGAGACGTACCTCCCTGGACTACATGAAAAGAGACATAAAGGAGCTCTCTGAGCATGTAGACCAGGCCGGTATGACCCTGCCCTTGAGTAGCATCTTACCCTCACCAGGCCCATAATTGAGTACAATGCCCCTTTTGGGATGGACCTTACCAGACACCTGCAGCAATTGGAAAGACCCCAAAAGTACCTCACCAAGAGGATCAAAGGGCTCAAACAGATGCCATATGCTGCCCATTAAAGAAACTCCAGCTCTACTCAGTGGCATACCGCCTGTTCAGAGGCAATCTGTGCCTGACGTATAAAGCCATGTCCAACCCGGAATTAATGGACATGCTGCACCTCTGAAAATCCAAATCCCATCGAGCTCGCACTCGAGAGACTTGAACCTCAGCACTGAAATAAATAGGACATGCTGGAGGGACAAATTCATAACCCAGAGGCTCCCTTCACTCTGGAATAAAATCCCAGTCCAGGTTAGGCAGAGTCCCTCATTGACTCTCTTCAAGAGGAATCTTGATGAGTGGATGGGCGATCGTAGGTTTACCCGGGTATCATTTCTGTGTCACTGTTAGACAGAGGCACAGTATACTAACTTTCTCGAAAAAGGGCATAGCAAAATAAATTTAAAATGGGTGGTGAAAGCCAAACACATTCTGGCTAGGCTTATAAATGCCCTAGGGCAGATAGCCTAGTTATGAACCTATGAACCCACCTCAGTTAGGGCAGAATGGGAGGAGGGGTAGTAATATGCTGGAGGGGTCACTTTGGCAGAGACTGTTTCACTTGTGTAATATGCTTATATTTATTAATGACTAATATTCACACCTCCTAATTAGACCGTGGTGGTGGTGCTGCGGTTGTGTGTTGCTGTCTGGTTCAATTCTCAGCTATACCATCTCCAGTGTGGAGACATGCGTGAATGGGCGTACCTTCGTTGAAGGTTGTGCATCAGGGCTGGTAACTCGGCATGTAAAAATCAACTACCAATCTTTAGCAGACTGGAGTTCCGCTGTGGCGACCCCTAACCAGGAAAAGCCAAAAGACACTAGTGACACAACAACATTCACATCTCCTAATTGTGTATTTTCCTTTTCTACTCCACTATCAGACAGGAATTAAAATTGGTCCAAATAACAGTGTATTCTGTATTTATTCACAATTCAGTTTTATCCTGCAGCTATTTCCTTATTGTCATTCAGACACACACATTGATTACTCTCATCTGTTACCTCCATTTTCTATGTCCTGTACCAAAATTCTTCCTAGTGTAACTACATTTACGTGCCAAATACAAACATTTTGTTATAAAAGTAACTATCCCCAGAACATTGTTGTGGTCCAAATGACAAGAACCCCTTCCCTCCAAAAAGACTGTTTGTACTCTATCAGAAACGTTTGCAATATCAACCTGAAACATAAACATCACACTCAAATTGCTTAGCCAACTTTGCAATTCCCACAAACAGTAGAAATCTATCCGTTAACACTGTATTAGAAAAACATGTTAATGTTTTGTGTCTGTCTCCCACTGTCTACTCTTCTTTTTCTTTGAGGTTACTTTATTTCTTCACCCCCTCCCCTTCTGTTACAGTACATTCATTTCCATCATCGTAAGTCTCATTAGCCAGGACAGAAGAGAAATCTGATGCTTACTTTTTGGCTTTGGCCACACACAAGTTAAGTAAGGACAAGTTTGCTTAAATATCCTGTTTTGCACAAAGAAAGCAGCCCTTTATTTTTTAAGACACAACTACTATAATGCATGAAAAAGTTTGATTATCGAGGTGTTTTAAATTTTCACTACAAACAACTCCACATTACCTTCCCAAACCCAAGTCCAAAAATATTTTCTGAAAACTGTGCACAGCTTTACAATGTAGTTGTATCAATTATGCCGAAAAACAATGCAAACCATACAACCAAAACACGCAACACTTGCAGGAAATGATACATTTTCTTTTTACTACTTGTTTTATGCTTACAGACATACTGTGTACTATAACTAATACAATCATGCTCCCTGAATCCATCAGTCCTGTAATTCTTTCCCCTCTTCTCTCTGCCACATTGCATTTGACAAGTTTAGTAACAGCACAGTCACAGATTCTATCATAAACAATCTTTTTTCCCCAGAAACTAGAAAGCTGAAGCATGTTTATTATACTGTACATACAGTTGCTGTATCCAGCAATCATGACCACTCCCCACCAACATCCACCCCATACCACAAAACCTGACAGGGCAAGAAATCTGGTAAACCAGGTAAAGCCTAATAAATGAAGTGGAAAAAGCCCCAAAAGGACACATTTTAAAAACTGCTCTTATAAACTTAGAAAGTTGCAATAACAGGATTTGAGTTAGGATGCATTTTCTGAAGGATATGAACTCTAAAACTCAAGTGTATGTCACCATTTAGCTTTAGCCGTGACTTAATCCTCATCGATTTACCAGAAAATGACAAATTTATAGAGGGAAAAGACTAAAAATAAGACAAACAGACATTCTCTGAACATCTGAACAGATGAGAGGGTCACCACCCTCTCCTTCTGCACCAATTGCACCCTCCCATAAGCAAAGATAAATTAACACACACATTTCCTTGAAGGCTTCCATTTTACTACACACGCTAGCTAGAAAATTAATTGTTTTGAACCTTAGCTTGAACTCTCAATATAAGGAGAACTTTTCATTTACAGACAGACTTCAAGACCAATGCAGCCTTAGAAAGTGCTATGATAACTATGCATTGCCAACTGTAGCTTCTGGGGCATTTTGAGTTCATCTTGTTCTGCAGGAGATATAAATTGAATGCAAGCATGGTTATTTTGCCATAATCTTTTACATTACAGAATATCTACAAATCCAAAGCCATGTTATTCAATCCTTATTCCATTGCTGAATATAGACCCCAGTTCCTTTCTGTTGTATCTCAAGACAACATACCAATTTCACTGTAAACCACGTTAAACACGTGTGCATGGGACTCACTCTATCCATGAGGATGATGTTTTTCTGGCTCAAAAGTTACTACCAACTAACTTTCACACTCACACACTCACACACACTATTTCCAAACCCTTGGCCTCCAACTGAAGTCTCTTTAGCTCCAGATGGATTTTTAAGTCCGACCTATGTGGAAAGGTTGAACTGTCCATTTTCTGAGAGTTTTACATCTCCACAGCCAGTCGGATTGTCCTCGATGTTGCTGTTCAGTGATGCAGCTGTGCCTAAAGCTGCAATCATGTCTGCTTTAGTCAGGTTAGCATACACAAGTCCTTTAGTCTGGCACATTTCAGCCAACTGGCTCCTTGTCAGCTTGCCATACTCCTCTGCTGACATGCTTGCCTGCTCTCCCTGACTAACTAAGCTAACAAAAAATAAATAAAACAATTGTGATATGATCTTTGAATGTTCACTGTATGGCTGGCTGAGAGTACAAACACCTTCAGTGATCACAAGCTAAGCCCCTTTTATCATCCCCCCATAACCTCCAAAACAATGAAGGTGTGTACAGACTTAGTACAAGAAATCTGGACAAAGCCTGACAAAATGGGGGGACAAAGGCCCCAAAATAGGGACAGATTTTTAAATATTGCTATTATAAACTTAGAAAGTTGACAGAGTAACAGCGTTTGTGTTAACATACATTTTCTGAACGATTTGAAGTCTGAAACTCAAATGTATGTCATTATTTAGTTTAGTGACTTCAATCCTCAGATCATCCCAGGTATTTGCCAGAAAACCACAAATGTTATGAGGAACAGACAAAAAAAATGAGGCAAAAATCTG
This sequence comes from Protopterus annectens, assembly GCF_019279795.1. Lineage (NCBI taxonomy): Eukaryota > Metazoa > Chordata > Ceratodontiformes > Protopteridae > Protopterus > Protopterus annectens. Next base: position 1,665,669,955 of record NC_056732.1, read on the forward strand.
GACAGTTGAGAGATATGGTCAGGATTCAAGGAAGATTTAACTGTCAAATTGATTAAATTCCAAAGTAAAACACGTAGTGGCCTGGAAGCTACAGAGGGCTGAATTAACACTGCTGTTATACAGGCAAAATGTATTACTACCTGAAACAATCAAAAAGCAAAAGGGAAAGCATTCAGATAATCAATAAAACACACGGGGTAAAGTGAAGTAACAGAGGAACAGGAAAACATGGGGATGATACTGGCTTGGATGGATGAAAACTTTGAACTTGTACACTAACAAGGAACAAGACGCAGAAGATAAAATTAGGCAAATCAAGGAAAATGAATCTGGGCAGACAGTGACATCAGCTCAAAGTGTTTGTATGTTGTGCAATGTCCTACAGTCCTTTTGTGAAACACAAATTCCTTGAGCTGTTTTTCTGTGTACTGACTTTATGGCATATAGCTAACAAAGATGTATTGTAAACCCATACATCCCTAAAAGGGATATGCATTAACCTAGCTTGCATCTTTTAAATTTAAGCTGTCAATGAAAAACATGAAGAGAGTCGGAAAAAGTGGGCTACATGCATGAATCACATATCTTATTTAAATGCATCTGATATAATGATGAGAATGTAGTCACAACTCTGGTTAGCCAAAAACAGGTACAAAATGTCACACAACAACAATCTTAGAGCTGTATACTTTTGTAACATCTCCTTTTACAGTAGCTTATTAAATTAGATGCCAGAGAAAGTATTTAAGTTCTCCAGAAGCATAGTTCTAAGGAGCAAAATACTTATGTACAACCATGCTTTTGGCATCAATAGTAAAAATCAGACCAGCTTGCTTATGCTGTTAAAAATTTAAAACAATAGGAGTTCCACAAAATGTGAACAATGTGCAGCTAAGATAATTTTTCCTTTTTTTTTGTTAAAATATGACACCTAATTTTTTGTTAAAATATGACACCTATTACATCAACAAAAAATTAAAACTAATTTAAAATGGCTTCCTAGTTATGGAACACTCGTGCTCCATTTAGCAAGATATTTTTTCTGGAAAATGAACTAGATCAGCTCCACCTTTTGATTAACTTAACAGTCTTTCCCTCTCACTCCTAGAAACAAGGAAAGGAAATACTAAATTTAAACAGAGAAGTGATAAAGGACAACTGTGTGCTGCACAGAACTGAAAATGCAAACTTCACAACCATACTGAGTATTCAAACGCAATGTCACTAGATTAGTCACCAATCCCCTCTCCTAAGACAGCAATACACTCATTCACTACACTACAGCATGAGATAAGCACTTTAAGTCTCTGACTCTATTCTAATTCACTTTTATTTCATCTGTGTAATTAAAAAAACTACCACAGTATGTATATTTCAAAGTCACATATTCAGCATATTTTTCTGCAAAATGCAACACAAACTGCAGCAATAATTAATGTTATTCCTCCACAAAGAAAGATTCCACAGCAGGTATGAAAGATTTCAAGAAGCAGCTGGAGTTATTCTTTCATTCTGCTCATAGGACAGTTTCATAAGATTATACTAAAACTTTGTATAAAAAATGTGAAAATTACCAGATAAAGATATGTTTCTAACTCAATATTTTGATAGCAGATTTGAGGAAAAGGCAAATATGGGTTTACTGCTTTGGGGAGAGGAGAATGCCATCTAAATTACACCTGTGCAGCATTGGCATATAAACAGTAATACTTTTCAATGACATAGCCATGGAACAACCCACAATTACGTATTTATAGTATCAAATGTTTTATCAAAAGACAGTGCAATTTTGTGTTATGCAAATTAAAAACAGGAATTCAGTATCATAACAAATAACTGAAAAAAGGTACTGCTGAAGGCTTTGCACCTACCCATGCAGAGGTAGACCTTCATGCACACCACCACTTTAATGCGATTAACCCCAAGATCATACCATAAAGGTGTACTTGACAACCCTGGGTTTATTCAGGTCAGCTGCACAAGTCTTTAACAAAGCAGGCTGCAATGAAAGGTACAGCTGTAGGAGTACATTCATCATGAAAGTAAATGTTCAAGTAAGCTGAGCTTTTGTAGTATAAATTCAGTACATAATGGAAATTGGCAGCAGGTGAACATCTACCATGCTTATGTTAAAAATGTAATTGTAATAATTATGGGCAAGTCATCATCTTGTGTTATAGAAAAAGCAGGGACAAGCAAATGAGTAAAAGCTAGCTTGAAATGTGTGGCTGTGGATATATGTGAAAAGGACAGCCTGACTGTACTAATTTGAAATAAAAAAAGACAAACTGTGAGCATTTAGTATGCTATGCACAACTATGTTTTTCTTCAAAAAGAAGAAAGAAAAAAGGAACAGAAAGACAGAACACAAGCAGCTTTGCTGGAATCTGAGTATTTATGCATCTCATGTTGTCAGCATTGAGTCCCAGCAGGCAACCTCGAAAAGTAGTACCATAGTGTTATTATTATGTGAGCGTCTTAATAAAATTAGAATTATGATTACAAGTATTAATATTAGAACTTCAGTATAATATTAACCACTCTATTTGTATGAATAAAAACTGATGCCAGCAGTAAACATTACCTAAAAGTACTGATGAAATCTGTACTTTCACAGATGAAAGCGCTCAACCCTTGTGATCCTCATTTGTTTGTGTAATAAAGTGCAACTTGTAAATTATAACATCGGTTTTGAGTGATTGGAGGTCCACTTTCTGCAATTTGGATTTTCGTTGTGATACTTTTACATACTCTTTCATTACCTAAAAGTATTTAACCTTAATACAATAAAAACTACTTTATTTGCATGTTTGAATACCACAATTTGAATACCACAATTTGCACAACCATATTTGCAGGTTTGAATACCACAAACTTTCTGTTCCTTGAATACCACACAACATCCCAATATGGGATCAGCATAAAAGCATGACAAAAATCATGCATTTTCATAACATAAAGTAGTTGACATTCAGTTGTACATTGTCGGGTACTCTACCTAGTCTGCCCAAATGCCCAGCGCTTCTTTAGATGTCCCATTGTAGACAGAGGGACACAGACCTGCATCTCAAACAAGAGGCAGTCACATATTACTACCTGAAACAATCAAAAAGCATTTTTGCTAATGAAAACACATAATGCATATTCCAGCAGTGAGTTAAAACATTTGGCCAAAGACGGAAAGTTTATTGTTTTTAAATCTAGTGAAGTTCTTACAAAACATACTGCAAAATGTTATTTTGAGAATGCTGAAGTTGGGCCCATGGCTAGCCAGTTACTGACTAAATCAGTGACAGATATATTCAGCTGCTGTCAGATGACATCCTTAGGTTAATACTGCTTTAGCCTCATGCCATTTTACAAATAAAATTAGCATACCATTAAGTCAGATAAGGAATGTAAGCTCTTGTTAGTCTTTGTTAATTCTGCAGATTATTTCTGTAACTCTCTTTAAGGGCATGTTATAACATTTTGCCTCTACTTCTCTTATAGTAAATAACCTGGTGAACAGATCTTCATTGCTGGAGTCCACACACATACAAATCTTTGAAGACCACATTTAGGAAAATTATTGCTATTTACTTTAAAGACTGCATTCAGTTCAGGAGACTGGTCATCGTGTTTTGTTAAATCACTATAAGGGAGTGGAATGTTTCCTTTTTCTTTTTTTATGTGTGTGTGTGTGTGTGTGTGTGTGTGTGTGTGTGTGTGTGTGTGTATGTGTGTGTGTGTGTGTATGTATGTATGTGTGTGTGTGTGTGTGTGTGTGTGTGTGTGTGTGTGTGTGTGTGCACAAGCATGTGTGTTTGTGTGTGTGTGTGTGTGTGTGTGTGTGTGCGCACGTATGCGTGTGTGTGTGTGTGTGTGTGTGTGTGTGTGTGTGTGTGTGTGTGTGTGTGTGTGTGTGTGTGTGTGTGTGTGTGTGTGTGTGTGTGTGTGAGAGAGATCTGAATAGAAATATTGGAGGTGATGTTTTTTGTGGGGTGTTATGTTTAATCCACCTTTTCACTATTGAGCTAAAGAGGGGGAAAATATCTCTGTACTGGCAATTTGGGGTACTGACACTCAGTTTTGGAGTGTAGGACAGCAGGATATGTTCTCTTTGCAGAGGCTTATGCTTATCAGCTTTCCTATGAAGCCTATTTTAGAATATTGGAAAGCATCTTCATCCAATAACTCAATTTCGGATTCAAGAGAAGCAAAGTGAATTCCATCCTGACTACAATTTTCAATTGTTTTTCCTTGTATGATTACTGGAAGATTTCCAGGGGTTTGCCAGAATTGTCGTCATGAGTTTTATGGATGTGAACAAGGTATATTACAATGCACAAGCACAACTATCAGCACTAATCAGAAAGAAAAATATTTTAGCCACTTTATTACATCACTTTTTAATTTGTAGATGCACAATGCTCTAAAAATAACAAGAACAATATATGGATGACAAAACAAAAAAGACACGTTTTGGTTGGACTTCCACATTCATCACTGAAATCTGAAATACCATAAACATGTAATCCATCACATTGCTCCCTTCATATTTGTTCATAAATAACCATTTAGTCCTGCAAAAACAAAGCTCCTGGCTTTATGATCCACATTTTTCTTTGTTCACTAATATTTTCTGACAGTGTTGCTTATTGTCTCTTGTATTAAGTGCACTGTCAATACCTACTAATCTGAATATCACTTCTGGATGATTAATGATCAGTGATCAATGACACGTTAGCCAAACTCATGGCATGTACAGGCCATTTAAGAGTTTGCCTAATTACTGCCCCCCAGAGCATAAATGGCATTTTCGAATCAGTAAACCAGTGATTTCTTAAATACCTGTGTAGACTTTACAGCACAGAGATAAGTGTTCAAGTTTTCCCATATGTGATATCATCTTAAACTCAGAAATATGCCTTGTACACTTTCTCGAGATAATTTTTAAATGGAAGAACTTGAACATACAAAAAGTACTCAATAATAGACTCAACGTTCATTACAAATATTGGAACTAAAATTCTTTTATCCCTACTAGTAATACAACACATAATATTTGTAGTTAATCCATAATATCTTATAACTATTAATATGACATGTCCATCAAACGTCAAAGTTGATTCTACTACTACATCAAGGTCCCTAATCTGTGTAGTTCCTTGTAAGATATGATTGTCTTGAATTATTGGCGAGCTGAGCCTTCCTCTTGTAACTTACCTTTGTTGTAGTGTAGTAGTCGGTGTGTACACAATGAAATAAACTAAATAAATCCTCTCTCTACGGCTACGCTACGATCGCGCTCCTTCCTGCAGCTTTTCTTTACAAAAATCACCCGAACGGTGTTTTAAGATGCATACCAGCGGAAAGACGCTGGTATGGAAAAAACATAAAAAAAAGAAAGTTGGCGCATGCGCAGAAGAGCAAAATTACGCGGACACGCAAAAAAAGTGAAATTAATTTTAAATTTAAATTTAAGGGTCGCGGGCCGCATGGAAGAGCTCTGAGGGCCGCATGCGGCCCGCGGGCCGCGGGTTGGACACTCCTGGGGCAAAATGTGAGACACAGACATACTAACTTACAGCTTACTACCAACTCCATTAGAAAAGTCATAGGATAATATATGTTTTTAGTTTTACTTATAAAATAAGATTTTTTTTCATAAATTAATATGATTCATTTTTATTTACCACATAGCTATCAGTTGAAAAATTCCCACTGAATGTGTCGCAAACCCTTTCAATGTGGAACCGAGGAACATGAACTTTTTAAGACCCTGAATGAGGTACGTACTATACATTCCTCGTAATGAGGAACATATCTTGTTCTCTCTGCACAGCTCTAGAGCTCTCGTATGCTGGACAATGTCCTCTACCACCTGCTGCCACATGGACTAGCCCCCTCTTCATGGTCACGGAACTGTTAGCTTAAAATTTGGTGCGACTGCAAATTAGAATTACTTCTACGCTGGTGTGGTGTTGTAAGCACACATGATTCTCCTTAAAGGAGAAGATGGCGCTAATACCGCAATCACAATCAACAGTACTTGCTGAAGCTGTAAAAGTGGGAGGTCGCTCGCTCACGGTGGCACAAAACCCGGACTTCATGTGTCCGGTTTGGATTGATATTCGTAACCAGACAATTTGTCAGAAAACCGGACAGTCCAGTCAAAAAACGGACAGCTGGCAACCCTACCCATAAGAGACTGACTATGAACTAAATTTTAAATAGTCTGTAACACAGAAGCATGCTTGAGCGATTTGTCCATATTATCAACAAACCCTCTACCTGCCCATGTAGACATATGCAGCTGCAGAGAATTAACTATGTATGCACTGTCTGAAAAAAGAAAAAAAATTCCTTCATATTCCATGAAGTTAGATAAGTAATACTTATCTCCTGCCTTTACTGTAATTTGCTTGATACTAAATGATGCCAACCATTTTGCAAAACCCTGCTTGTCTGACGTCATGAATCAAGTTTATTTAACTGAGTCTCATTTACCAAAGCCTGCATGGCATAATGTGGTGTCTGTACTGTAATGTCTTTGGAAAAAGCTGTTAAGTATTCAGTTTGTTTTAAACCCCAGTAAATGGCCAAAAGTTGCTGAATGCACAGGTGATATCATGCCTCCCAACCATACTGATTTACTCGTTTTTTACCAAGTTTTGGGATCCAAATGAAGGGGTGTCACGATTCCCAAGTGGCACTCCCTCATTTCTGATTTATTTCCCTTTTCTTTTTAATTTTCGTGCTGTCAGCACTGACATCACCATGTGCGCAATGACGTCAGTGCCATCAGGGCTACCACCCAGTCAGAATTGAGCTGAGGGAGCTCACATAATTTCCGGATGGCTGCAAATGCGAGCAAGAAGGGTTTTATGAAGTATATGCGAGAGAAGAGGTAACTGAGCTGGTTTTATGGAGTATATGCGAGAGAAGAGGGAATTGAGATGAAGGAGTTCAAAATGCGAGCGGGGAAGAGTGTTATGAAGTGCAAAGCTTTTCGGCAGAACTTGTTTAGACACAAATGCAAGTTATGGAGCTAACGGCTCTTCTATTTGAAGTAAGGTAGGAAGCTTTATGGAGGTGTGTGTGTGTGTGTGTGTGTGTGTGTGTGTGTGTGTGTGTGTGTGTGTGTGTGTGTGTGTGTGTGTGTGTGTGTGTGTTGTCGGCAGAAAGCTAGTGCAGACTGCTATTCCTGCCAGAGTGCCAGTTCCCTTATTATTTAGTGCTAAAGACAGAAATCTATAGGCTATAGCTCCCTCGTTATTGCTGCCAGTTTCCTCTTTATATTGTGCCGAGTTATTGCTGCTAGAAGTCTAGTACTGAGTTATTGCTGTGTCAGTAATGGCTGAAATCTAGTGCTGACTGAGTTACTTCTGCCAGTAATGGCAGAAATCAAATCTAGTGCTGGGTTATTGCTGCCAGGAATGGCATAAATATAGTGCTGACTGAGTTATAACTGCCGAGTTTTATCTCATGCAGAAGTAAATCTAGTGCTGAGTCTGAGTCATATCTAGTGCACAAATATGTGTGTGTGTGTTATTGGCAGAAAGCTAGTGCTGATTTATTGGTGAGAGTAACGGCAGAAAGCTAGTGCTGAGTTATTGTTGCCGAGTTGTATCTAGTGTGTGTGTGTGTAAGTGGACTGTCTAAAACAGGTATGAAGGAATTTCACATACCTGAAACAGAGTACAGAAATTAAAGAGGCAATAACTGGCAGAATGCAGTGTGACAAACAAGAAAACAACTGCTTGTGGTTAACGATGGTGAAAATAGTCTCATGAATACGTCAGGAAAGAGCTGTTCATTGAACTTCATTCCTAAGCAAAATATGTTTAATAAGAATGAGGGCAGAGCCTGAGGCTCAGTTAATCCAGTACTAAACTTGCATGCATGCAATAACAGACGGTTAATCCAGTACTAAACATGATCTATTGCCAAATACCAGAGAACTGCAAACAGGAAAACATGCTGGTATGATCTATGCTCTACCCTTACTGGTGTACGCTATAGTTTGTAACTATTATACTTATTATTTAGTTCCATCATCTTGTTGCTGATAAATTACTTAGGTAATCTCTGAACTTTTTAAGTGTTTTTGTATCCTTCTTCAGAGGTGTGGCTGTTTAAGCTGCATCAGCCACATAATTACATTCCAGGGTCCAGCTTGTTTATTTTAAGGTTTCATTGACCAGAGTTCACTTTGACTGAGAAGGGGCAGAAGAAATAAGCAGGTACCAATGTTTGATGATATCCTGGCATAAATTTTAATAGGAAATTATTTTCATGTACAATAAATGCATGAGAAGGACAGTGTAGGGACTCAGACTCCATGAAACTTAATGAAGTGGTTGAAGCACAGCACTGCACATGTTTACACATTGTAATGTTCATGGAATACAGTCGAAGGCAGCTGACTCCGGAACATAAGCTTTTGCAAATAAAGAATCTACACTAATGGACTTTGATAAACAGAAAGATAGGGACAGACTTTGGTACTTTCTGATTGCCTTTTTTTTCCTTTAGCTGTTTTGATTCAGTTCTAAGATGACAGCAGTCAGTGGGTCACCACAACTGATTTTCTGGACACTTTTTTTTTGGGGGGGGGCACTTATCTTATGCTGAAACAGGAGTTCTTTCTGCTGTTGTTATATTTGCTATATGAGAAGCTCATCTCCACCTTGGCATGTTACAAAATTGTAATGGAACTGAAGAGTGCTTGTTACAGGATGTGTTTGTATTGCCCTAGTGCGCCTGTGATGTGGGAGGTCTGTTTAATGAACACAACTTGCATCTTACTGAGGTGGATGGCCATATTTTGGTTGTCTGTTCTTCAGTTTGCGTTTGAAAGTTGGAATCCCATAATTCAACTGGAGTGGGTGGGGTTACATAACTATGTGTGCAAATGTTATGTTAATCAGCGTACAGATTTGTACCTATTTTTCATGGCCTTTGTCCAAATTTTTGATGTTTCCAGGTTGAGAGGTATGGGTGATATCCCCTCTCAATGTGTAATTTTTTTACTGAAGAATGCTAAGTCTTTTTCATTTTAGCATCAGAGCCATGAGGCCACGCCTGTAAAAGCACAACAGAGAGTGTGTTGGATCCAGCTGCTGCCTGTAACACAAGGGGACGTGTTAAACTTGGAGCTACTAGGTTTGTAGCCTTGGCCAATGCTGCATTTAAATTATAAATTGCTGTAATTTTACTTTGGTCTGCACTCCAGAAAGGGAATTCTTTTTGGCTAAAAAGCATGTTATGACATGAATTGTACCTTTTTACTTTGAACCTTAAACCCTGCTTCTTGCAGTGTTTGAAGGACCCTGTATCACTTTAGCTAAATGCTGTTTTTTGCTTCGGACACAATTAGTGTATGCTTGCCCTTTGGCTGTTCCCTACCCTCCCTTTTTGTAAAGGGACCTGCATATTTTAACTGTATACCATAGCCCATGTACTGACTGTACTCATAGTAGTATCTACTTGCAAACAGATTATTAATATAGCAATAACCCACGCCTGGGTGTGGGTAATGCTGGATTTACCCACGGTTGGCGTGGTTTGGTCCCGAGGGCGAAGCCCGAGGGACCAAACAAAGCCAACCGTGGTAAATACAGCATTACCACCCAGAAGTGGTTATTGCTATTATATGACATTATTTAAGAAAAGAAACTATTACTTTTCTTAAATAATGGCATAGTATAATGCCTGTTTGCTGCCCTTCCGCAGATGTCTGGCATCAGCGGCAGTTCTGATGTACTGCGTGCCTGCGCAGTACCTCAGAGTTGGCAAAACGGAGAAAGCAAGATCTCCGTTGCTTTTTATAGCTATGTTAAATGGGTTTAACATGGCGAGACAGCTTTAAAATAAGAAACGGAGGCGTCCGTTGCTTATTTTAAAACTGTCTCGCTATGTTAAACTCATTTAACATAGCAAACACTAAAAAAGCAACGGAGATCTTGCTTTCTCCGTTTTTTAACACAAACACTGTCGCTATGTTAAATGGGTTTAATATGGCGAGACAGCTTTAAAATAAGCAGCGGAGACGTCCGTTGCTTATTTTAAAGCTCGCCATGTTAAACCCATTTAACATAGCGAACAATCTTTAAAACGAGTTATACTAATGGAAAAAGTCCGGGCGACGGACCTTTTTCCATTAGTATAACTCGATTTACAACGGGCACGCTGGCCAATCAGCGTGCACATTTTGGAATAATAATGGGGGGTCATGGTATAATAAACATTAACTTGCTTAACTATGCATAATATTGCTTGTTAATACTGTTTTTGCTGGAGTCTATGCTATTTTTATGCTATCATACGATTACAAAATATTGTAAGAAACAAAAGAGATACATTTGCTGTTGTCTGCCTATTGCAGCACTTTGAAAAGAAAATACATGCATGTCAGTCTTGTGATGTCATGTCTTTACTGCGTTTAACTACTGTAGTAAATTATTTTCTATCAGCGTAGTTAACTGCTGTTGCTTTAACTCTTTACTAGCCAGATTATATTTCTCAGTATTCTGTTCTAACTTTAAAGGTCTTATGCACTTTTGAAAAAGTGTTGACATATGTTGTCTAAACTTTTTGAACTCTCTCTGACTATGTCTTAGAAGTTTATTAAACCTGTTTGTCAGTTTACCATGAACCTCGTCTGTTCTCATCTGTTTTGTAATGTGCAGTACTTTTATGCCACTTTTGCTGTATATAAGCCATGAAACGCTGAGGAATAAAATTCCAGAAGCAACACTCGTGTATCATTGCATATAGTGCCTACAGTTTTAAGAACCCAAGCTTCAAATGTAATCATGTCATTAAAAATACCCTTCTGCTCATCCCACTTAGGGAGCGTTTCTAACATTCTAGACTGATGATAAACTTTAGCAGAAAAACCTGATGAGGCTATGATAGGACTGGTAACAGGAGTTTCTAGTGCTTTAGATTGATATTTTCTAACAAGATTTGTAATCTTAAAAGATCTTGATTAGCTAAATCTGCTGCTCTAGCAGCTTCAGTTTCCTGTGTATCTAATTGAACTCATAATGTGTTTATTTCCCGTCTTGCAACAGTTACATCATGCTGTGTATCAGCCAGGTGCTTGCCTTATGTTTCTTGCAAATGGACAATTTTATTTAACTCTTCTAATATACAAATAGCTTTACTGCCCTGTTGAATAACAGTTTATGTCTTAATTTTAGTCTGAGACTTTCAAGAAATGAAAAAATTCTTTTGTACATTTAGCAGTGTCAGCATGCATTTTACCAGACACATTGCATTTATTACAGTAAATCTGAAAGTGACCCATAAGATCAAGATAAACTCCTGGAAATCAGACTGTAAAGTACAAACTTTGACATCTACATCACCCTCGAATAAATCTTTAGAAACAGGAACCATTGTCTGTGCTTCAAGCATTACTTTATCCTGGTTGTGTTCCAGGTTTTGTACAATATGTACAATACGTTTATGACAAGGCATGCAAAAAGCAACATTTAAATAAAACAGTTCTGTACATTCTACGAAAAAATGAAGTACAGGTCACTGCTGAAATCTTCTTTGTTGAATCTCCTTTATTAAAAGTAAGCGCTTTAGGAATAATCCTTCATCAGACATAATTCAAAGTAACAAAAGCAGCCATATTTAAAACACAGATCATCCAATCACTTACTCCTAAAAGCCCGCCTTTTTTGTAAAGCAGGTTTAATTGGTAAAACATCATTAAGACCAGGTGGTCTATGTGCTCTTAAATCTACTATCCACTTAGATTCAGCTAATGCTGTTCTATGCTGAATGTCCCCCCCCCCCTCTCATTGGTAGCAATATTTACAATGCATCTGAACTTAAAAGTGTGTGTGGGATTAGTCTCTATATGTCTGAATAAAGCATTGCTCACTTGACATGTTCTAATATTACTAATATGCTGTAAAATCCGAACCTTCAGCATGTTATTTGTCATACCTACATAAAAACTTTCACATTGTTCACAATTGGCCATATATACTAAGTGTTTTGTCCTGCAAGTAGCCCTCCCTTTAAATATAAAAGTTTGTGTCTTATCGGGATGTTTATATTCAGTGTCACTATTAATATATTGACAGGCCTTGCAGTTGCCACAGGGATATGTGCCTGCTCTAATATCTATTGTAGGTCTCCTATTCAAATATGTCTCCTTACATAGCAGGTCCTTAAGATTGTTGTTTCTCCTATAATTGAACATGGGACGTTCTGCCACTACGTCCTTAAGACTAATATCACTTCTTAGTATATTCCAATTATTCTGAACTATATTACATATGTCTTTAATATTACTACCATACGTGAAAGGTATTCTAGGTTGTTCCTTCCTGCTACTACATAATCCTGTATCTATTTGTCTGCCACTAACAGGGCCTTGCATCCATGGCCTATTCTTTGTCTTCCTATGTAGTATATTGTTACTAACCGCCTTACTAACCATGTTCCTCTCATAGCCCCTATCCAAAAAATGTCCACTCAGCCTAGAAAGTTCCTCGTCACAATAAGTATCTTCAGAACATACCCTAGATATCCTACCCACTTGACTCTTAACAATATTGGGAAAGATATGCCTCGGGTGCATGCTGTCATAGGATAGCAATGCATTTTGCCAACATTGTTTCCTATACAATTTCGAGGTGAAACCAAGGTTACTCTGTTCCACACAAACATCAAGGAACTCTATCTGAGTAAAAGAAGTTTTGGCACTAAAAGTCAAAAAAGTGGTGGTGGTGTGGAGAAAGGCTAAAAAGCTCTCAAAGGTGGAAGTATCCCCATTCCACAAAATAAAAACGTCATCCACAAATCTGACATACAAAACTATGTACTTATTCCATTCCTGATTATTAAGAATTTCCTTGGTTTCCCATTTGGACATAACTAAATTTGCATATGTATTAGCACAGGGGGTGCCCATAGCTACCCCCTGTGCTTGTCTGTATATGGACCCTGGTCCTATAAAGACATTGTTGTTCAATACCAAGGATAGTAAATTCTCCACTACCAGTCGCTTATGCCCAGTTGCTCCCAATCTACTTATTACTTCACCCACTGCTGTTATCCCATATTGTTATTCAATGACAGTAAACAAACTGTTGACATCTAGTGTGGCCATCAATAATCCACCATGTTTGGGCTTGGTAGCCGCAGCTAATAGCCCCAAGAAATGCCCTGTGTCTCTTAGAATGTTATCTATCTGTTCTAAATACGGTTTAAGTGTAAACTCCAACCATATAGAAATGTTCTCAGTGACCCACCCTCTCCCCGAGACAATGGGTCTGAGTGGTGGGTCTGTCAATGATTTATGTATTTTGGGCATAGCCTTGAATACAGGCGTAACTGGTTTATCTACCTTAAGGAACTCATAGACTTCATGTTCTAACAGACCCTCTCTAATAAATTGTTTAACTGACTATGTACATTATCTATAATCATTCTAACTTGTAAAGGGTTGATGGGTACATATGCTCCATCTAAAGTCAGTGTTTCTATCAATTTCCTTTCATACCAACAAGTATCTAATACAACGATGGCTCCCCCCTTGTCAGCCATCTTAATGGTGATTTCTTTCTTGTCCATAAGGCCATGTAAAGCAGTCCTTTGTGTCGGTGTAAGATTATAATATCTATTAGCACTTCTCTCCTCAAAATATTTGAAAAGGTCATTCTCACAAGCGTTCATGAACAAGTTAAGTGTGGGTGTAAAATTGGGAGCAAATGTACTAGGGGTCCTAGGACCTATGGCTCCATGAGTTTGGGTATTAAAAATCAATTTTAACATCACGCTCCTACAGAACAACATCAAATCAAATATAATATCGCTGTATACACACTTGTTGCTAGGGACAAAGGTCAAACCCTTGTTTAAAATCTCTAGCTCATCGGTACTCAACACAAATTGAGATAAATTATATACAATGCCATCAGACATACTGTTAGTCACTGTAGAGTCCTCCGACGCTTGTCTGCATTTCTGTCCTCACTTAGGGACCTCTTGCCTGTTCCTTTCCTCTGTACCGGTGCCGGTAAATTCCCCAAAAAATGCAGAGCCCCTGCATATGTTTTCGGCCGGGCCCCTGTTTCATTGTGATGAATACTCTCATTTGCTGTCTCCACTGTGGAGCTAGAAGGGCCCCCTGGAATCTGTGTTTGTTCTTCCGGCTGTGGAATACGTGTTTCGCTGTTTAGAGAAACACTGTTGGAATGCGAAGCCAGGATGTCATTATTGCTGTGGGTAGTAGTTACTATCCCATTGCCTGTAAGCATGTTGATCGTATCTTCCCCAAAATTACTGATAGTACAAGATGGACTATCAGTAGAACTCCTCATCGACTCCATGTTGGTTTGTGAGGCAGACAATGTGGGTTTATTGGCAACCATACCGATGGCCAACGTTGTGCTTGCCTCTGTGTGTACCGCTGAATCCGTCTCTGTGGCTCGTATGGCGTCCGAACGTGTTGTCATCATCACTGAGGGACGTCTAGTTGTTTCAGTTGCTCGTTCTTTGAATCTGGGCCAGACAAAGATATTACCATGGGTAAAATCGGAGTGATCCCTCTTGATTTTACCTAATTTAACGTCTTTAAGTTTGTTAGCTTCTTTAGATAATTGTAGCATAACAGTAGAAATTCTTTCTTTACTTTTGCTGTCTGGAAAGTCAGTCTGTAAGCGAAAATAATGATGTTACTTGCTTCAAAGCCGCCAGTTCTGGTGAAAAAACTTGATCAGTAACTTCATATACTCCATACTGGTGTGCAAGTTGAGAGCCTGCCACTGTGCTAGTAAGTCTGGGTATCTGTCGCCTGTGCTGGCATGCACAGGACTCTCATACCCTGGGGACAATACCATATGTTAAACAAGCTTCAAGATGAAATGCCTGCCATTGCAGGCTGCATTTTGCCTGCCTTGAAATTCCACTCTTTAATAAGTCCTCAAAGGCTCTATCTACTGCTGCAGGTATATTCCTGTTTTGTAATCCTTCCTTCTGGACACCAAAGCCCAAATCAAGGAGCGGGTTACCCAGGGTATCAGTCTTTCCTCCTGATTTACCATAAACAATGCCTCCAAGGGCATCAAACGAAATGATGGTACTGTCATCTTTGTTGTATACAGCATGTTCAGCAGGCATAACGTTACCAAGAAATATATAAGGCACAAGCAAAAATAACAAGTTATGCTGAAGACCTGTTGTACCAAACCAAATAAATACGAAAAAATGAAGTACAGGTCACTGCTGAAATCTTCTTTGTTGAATCTCCTTTATTAAAAGTAAGCGCTTTCGGAATAATCCTTCATCAGACATAATTCAAAGTAACAAAAGCAGCCATATTTAAAACACAGATCATCCAATCACTTACTGCTAAAAGCCCGCCTTTTTTGTAAAGCAGGTTTAATTGGTAAAACATCATTAAGACCAGGTGGTCTATGTGCTCTTAAATCTACTATCCACTTAGATTCAGCTAATGCTGTTCTATGCTGAATGTCCCCCCCCCCCTCATTGGTAGCAATATTTACAATGCATCTGAACTTAAAAGTGATATTATATTTGATTTGATGTTGTTCTGTAGGAGCGTGATGTTAAAATTGATTTTTAATAACCAAACTCATGGAGCCATAGGTCCTAGGACCCCTAGTACATTTGCTCCCAATTTTACACCCACACTTAACTTGTTCATGAACGCTTGTGAGAATGACCTTTTCAAATATTTTGAGGAGAGAAGTGCTAATAGATATTATAATCTTACACAGACACAAAGGACTGCTTTACATGGCCTTATGGACAAGAAAGAAATCACCATTAAGATGGCTGACAAGGGGGGAGCCATCGTTGTATTAGATACTTGTTGGTATGAAAGGAAATTGATAGAAACACTGACTTTAGATGGAGCATATGTACCCATCAACCCTTTACAAGTTAGAATGATTATAGATAATGTACATAGTCAGTTAAACAATTTATTAGAGAGGGGTCTGTTAGAACATGAAGTCTATGAGTTCCTTAAGGTAGATAAACCAGTTACGCCTGTATTCAAGGCTATGCCCAAAATACATAAATCATTGACAGACCCACCACTCAGACCCATTGTCTCGGGGAGAGGGTGGGTCACTGAGAACATTTCTATATGGTTGGAGTTTACACTTAAACCGTATTTAGAACAGATAGATAACATTCTAAGAGACACAGGGCATTTCTTGGGGCTATTAGCTGTGGCTACCAAGCCCAAACATGGTGGATTATTGATGGCCACACTAGATGTCAACAGTTTGTTTACTGTCATTGAACAACAATATGGGATAACAGCAGTGGGTGAAGTAATAAGTAGATTGGGAGCAACTGAGCATAAGCGACTGGTAGTGGAGAATTTACTATCCTTGGTATTGAACAACAATGTCTTTATAGGACCAGGGTCCATATACAGACAAGCACAGGGGGTAGCTATGGGCACCCCCTGTGCTAATACATATGCAAATTTGGTTATGTCCAAATGGGAAAACAAGGAAATTCTTAATAATCAGGAATGGAATAAGTACATAGTTTTGTATGTCAGATTTGTGGATGACGTTTTTATTTTGTGGAATGGGGATACTTCCACCTTTGAGAGCTTTTTAGCCTTTCTCCACACCACCACCACTTTTTTGACTTTTAGTGCCAAAACTTCTTTTACTCAGATAGAGTTCCTGGATGTTTGTGTGGAACAGAGTAACCTTGGTTTCACCTCGAAATTGTATAGGAAACAATGTTGGCAAAATGCATTGCTATCCTATGACAGCATGCACCCGAGGCATATCTTTCCCAATATTGTTTTGAGTCAAGTGGGTAGGATATCTATGGTATGTTCTGAAGATACTTATTGTGACGAGGAACTTTCTAGGCTGAGTGGACATTTTTTGGATAGGGGCTATGAGAGGAACATGGTTAGTAAGGCGGTTAGTAACAATATACTACATAGGAAGACGAAGAATAGGCCATGGATGCAAGGCCCTGTTAGTGGCAGACAAATAGATACAGGATTATGTAGTAGCAGGAAGGAACAACCTAGAATACTTTTCACGTATGGTAGTAATATTAAAGACATATGTAATATAGTTCAGAATAATTGGAATATACTAAGAAGTGATATTAGTCTTAAGGACGAGTGGCAGAACGTCCCATGTTCAATTATAGGAGAAACAACAATCTTAAGGACCTGCTATGTAAGGAGACATATTTGAATAGGAGACCTACAATAGATATTAGAGCAGGCACATATCCCTGTGGCAACTGCAAGGCCTGTCAATATATTAATAGTGACATTGAATATGAACACCCCGATAAGACACAAACTTTTATATTTAAAGGGAGGGCTACTTGCAGGACAAAACACTTAGTATATATGGCCAATTGTGAACAATGTGAAAGTTTTTATGTAGGTATGACAAATAACATGCTGAAGGTTCGGATTTTACAGCATATTAGTAATATTAGAACATGTCAAGTGAGCAATGCTTTATTCAGACATATAGAGACTAATCCCACACACACTTTTAAGTTCAGATGCATTGTAAATATTGCTACCAATGAGAGGGGGGGGACATTCAGCATAGAACAGCATTAGCTGAATCCAAGTGGATAGTAGATTTAAGAGCACATAGACCACCTTGGTCTTAATGATGTTTTACCAATTAAACCTGCTTTACAAAAAAGGCGGGCTTTTAGGAGTAAGTGATTGGATGATCTGTGTTTTAAATATGGCTGCTTTTGTTACTTTGAATTATGTCTGATGAAGGATTATTCAAAGCTTACTTTTAATAAAGGAGATTCAACAAAGAAGATTTCAGCAGTGACCTGTACTTCATTTTTCGTATTTATTTGGTTTGGTACAACAGGTCTTCAGCATAACTTGTTATTTTTGCTTGTGCCTTATATATTTCTTGGTAACGTTATGCCTGCTGAACATGCTGTATACAACAAAGATGACAGTACCATCATTTCGTTTGATGCCCTTGGAGGCATTGTTTATGGTAAATCAGGAGGAAAGACTGATACCCTGGGTAACCCGCTCCTTGATTTGGGCTTTGGTGTCCAGAAGGAAGGATTACAAAACAGGAATATACCTGCAGCAGTAGATAGAGCCTTTGAGGACTTATTAAAAGAGTGGAATTTCAAGGCAGGCAAATGCAGCGCCTGCAATGGCAGGCATTTCATCTTGAAGCTTGTTTAACATATGGTATTGTCCCCAGGGGTATGAGAGTCCTGTGCATGCCAGCACAGGGCGACAGATACCCAGACTTACTAGCACAGTGGCAGGCTCTCAACTTGCACACCAGTATGGAGTATATGAAGTTACTGATCAAGTTTTTTTCACCAGAACTGGCGGCTTTGAAGCAAGAAGTAACATCATTATTTTCGCGATTACAGACTGACTTTCCAGACAGCAAAAGTAAAGAAAGAATTTCTACTGTTATGCTACAATTATCTAAAGAAGCTGACAAACTTAAAGACGTTAAATTAGGTAAAATCAAGAGGGATCACTCCGATTTTACCCATGGTAATATCTTTGTCTGGCCCAGATTCAAAGAACGAGCAACTGAAACAACTAGACGTCCCTCAGTGATGATGACAACACGTTCGGACGCCATACGAGCCACAGAGACAGATTCAGCGGTACACACAGAGGCAAGCACAACGTTGGCCATCGGTATGGTTGCCAATAAACCCACATTGTCTGCCTCGTCAAACCAACATGGAGTCGATATGAGGAGTTCTACTGATAGTCCATCTTGTACTATCAGTAATTTTGGGGAAGATACGATCAACATGCTTACAGGCAATGGGATAGTAACTACTACCCCCAGCAATAATGACATCCTGGCTTCACATTCCAACAGTGTTTCTCTAAACAGCGAAACACGTATTCCACAGCTGGAAGAACAAACACAGATTCCAGGGGGCCCTTCTAGCTCCACAGTGGAGACAGCAAATGAGAGTATTCATCACAATGAAACAGGGGCCCGGCCGAAAACATATGCAGGGGCTCTGCATTTTTTGGGGAATCTACCGGCACCGGTACGGAGGAAAGGAACAGGCAAGAGGTCCCTAAGTGAGGACAGAAATGCAGACAAGCGTCGGAGGACTCTACAGTGACTAACAGTATGTCTGATGGCATTGTATATAATTTATCTCAATTTGTGTTGAGTACCGATGAGCTAGAGATTTTAAACAATGGTTTGACCTTTGTCCCTAGCAACAAGTGTGTATACAGCGATATTATATTTGATTTGATGTTGTTCTGTAGGAGCGTGATGTTAAAATTGATTTTTAATAACCAAACTCATGGAGCCATAGGTCCTAGGACCCCTAGTACATTTGCTCCCAATTTTACACCCACACTTAACTTGTTCATGAACGCTTGTGAGAATGACCTTTCAAATATTTTGAGGAGAGAAGTGCTAATAGATATTATAATCTTACACCGACACAAAGGACTGCTTTACATGGCCTTATGGACAAGAAAGAAATCACCATTAAGATGGCTGACAAGGGGGGAGCCATCGTTGTATTAGATACTTGTTGGTATGAAAGGAAATTGATAGAAACACTGACTTTAGATGGAGCATATGTACCCATCAACCCTTTACAAGTTAGAATGATTATAGATAATGTACATAGTCAGTTAAACAATTTATTAGAGAGGGGTCTGTTAGAACATGAAGTCTATGAGTTCTTTAAGGTAGATAAACCAGTTACGCCTGTATTCAAGGCTATGCCCAAAATACATAAATCATTGACAGACCCACCACTCAGACCCATTGTCTCGGGGAGAGGGTGGGTCACTGAGAACATTTCTATATGGTTGGAGTTTACACTTAAACCGTATTTAGAACAGATAGATAACATTCTAAGAGACACAGGGCATTTCTTGGGGCTATTAGCTGCGGCTACCAAGCCCAAACATGGTGGATTATTGATGGCCACACTAGATGTCAACAGTTTGTTTACTGTCATTGAACAACAATATGGGATAACAGCAGTGGGTGAAGTAATAAGTAGATTGGGAGCAACTGAGCATAAGCGACTGGTAGTGGAGAATTTACTATCCTTGGTATTGAACAACAATGTCTTTATAGGACCAGGGTCCATATACAGACAAGCACAGGGGGTAGCTATGGGCACCCCCTGTGCTAATACATATGCAAATTTGGTTATGTCCAAATGGGAAACCAAGGAAATTCTTAATAATCAGGAATGGAATAAGTACATAGTTTTGTATGTCAGATTTGTGGATGACGTTTTTATTTTGTGGAATGGGGATACTTCCACCTTTGAGAGCTTTTTAGCCTTTCTCCACACCACCACCACTTTTTTGACTTTTAGTGCCAAAACTTCTTTTACTCAGATAGAGTTCCTGGATGTTTGTGTGGAACAGAGTAACCTTGGTTTCACCTCGAAATTGTATAGGAAACAATGTTGGCAAAATGCATTGCTATCCTATGACAGCATGCACCCGAGGCATATCTTTCCCAATATTGTTAAGAGTCAAGTGGGTAGGATATCTAGGGTATGTTCTGAAGATACTTATTGTGACGAGGAACTTTCTAGGCTGAGTGGACATTTTTGGATAGGGGCTATGAGAGGAACATGGTTAGTAAGGCGGTTAGTAACAATATACTACATAGGAAGACGAAGAATAGGCCATGGATGCAAGGCCCTGTTAGTGGCAGACAAATAGATACAGGATTATGTAGTAGCAGGAAGGAACAACCTAGAATACTTTTCACGTATGGTAGTAATATTAAAGACATATGTAATATAGTTCAGAATAATTGGAATATACTAAGAAGTGATATTAGTCTTAAAGACGTAGTGGCAGAACGTCCCATGTTCAATTATAGGAGAAACAACAATCTTAAGGACCTGCTATGTAAGGAGACATATTTGAATAGGAGACCTACAATAGATATTAGAGCAGGCACATATCCCTGTGGCAACTGCAAGGCCTGTCAATATATTAATAGTGACATTGAATATGAACACCCCGATAAGACACAAACTTTTATATTTAAAGGGAGGGCTACTTGCAGGACAAAACACTTAGTATATATGGCCAATTGTGAACAATGTGAAAGTTTTATGTAGGTATGACAAATAACATGCTGAAGGTTCGGATTTTACAGCATATTAGTAATATTAGAACATGTCAAGTGAGCAATGCTTTATTCAGACATATAGAGACTAATCCCACACACACTTTTAAGTTCAGATGCATTGTAAATATTGCTACCAATGAGAGGGGGGGGGACATTCAGCATAGAACAGCATTAGCTGAATCCAAGTGGATAGTAGATTTAAGAGCACATAGACCACCTGGTCTTAATGATGTTTTACCAATTAAACCTGCTTTACAAAAGGCGGGCTTTTAGGAGTAAGTGATTGGATGATCTGTGTTTTAAATATGGCTGCTTTTGTTACTTTGAATTATGTCTGATGAAGGATTATTCAAAGCTTACTTTTAATAAAGGAGATTCAACAAAGAAGATTTCAGCAGTGACCTGTACTTCATTTTTTCGTATTTATTTGGTTTGGTACAACAGGTCTTCAGCATAACTTGTTATTTTTGCTTGTGCCTTATATATTTCTTGGTAACGTTATGCCTGCTGAACATGCTGTATACAACAAAGATGACAGTACCATCATTTCGTTTGATGCCCTTGGAGGCATTGTTTATGGTAAATCAGGAGGAAAGACTGATACCCTGGGTAACCCGCTCCTTGATTTGGGCTTTGGTGTCCAGAAGGAAGGATTACAAAACAGGAATATACCTGCAGCAGTAGATAGAGCCTTTGAGGACTTATTAAAAGAGTGGAATTTCAAGGCAGGCAAAATGCAGCGCCTGCAATGGCAGGCATTTCATCTTGAAGCTTGTTTAACATATGGTATTGTCCCCAGGGTATGAGAGTCCTGTGCATGCCAGCACAGGGCGACAGATACCCAGACTTACTAGCACAGTGGCAGGCTCTCAACTTGCACACCAGTATGGAGTATATGAAGTTACTGATCAAGTTTTTTCACCAGAACTGGCGGCTTTGAAGCAAGAAGTAACATCATTATTTTCGATTACAGACTGACTTTCCAGACAGCAAAAGTAAAGAAAGAATTTCTACTGTTATGCTACAATTATCTAAAGAAGCTGACAAACTTAAAGGCGTTAAATTAGGTAAAATCAAGAGGATCACTCCGATTTTACCCATGGTAATATCTTTGTCTGGCCCAGATTCAAAGAACGAGCAACTGAAACAACTAGACGTCCCTCAGTGATGATGACAACACGTTCGGACGCCATACGAGCCACAGAGACAGATTCAGCGGTACACACAGAGGCAAGCACAACGTTGGCCATCGGTATGGTTGCCAATAAACCCACATTGTCTGCCTCGTCAAACCAACATGGAGTCGATATGAGGAGTTCTACTGATAGTCCATCTTGTACTATCAGTAATTTTGGGGAAGATACGATCAACATGCTTACAGGCAATGGGATAGTAACTACTACCCCAGCAATAATGACATCCTGGCTTCACATTCCAACAGTGTTTCTCTAAACAGCGAAACACGTATTCCACAACTGGAAGAACAAACACAGATTCCAGGGGGCCCTTCTAGCTCCACAGTGGAGACAGCAAATGAGAGTATTCATCACAATGAAACAGGGGCCCGGCCGAAAACATATGCAGGGGCTCTGCATTTTTGGGAATCTACCGGCACCGGTACGGAGGAAAGGAACAGGCAAGAGGTCCCTAAGTGAGGACAGAAATGCAGACAAGCGTCGGAGGACTCTACAGTGACTAACAGTATGTCTGATGGCATTGTATATAATTTATCTCAATTTGTGTTGAGTACCGATGAGCTAGAGATTTTAAACAATGGTTTGACCTTTGTCCCTAGCAACAAGTGTGTATACAGCGATATTATATTTGATTTGATGTTGTTCTGTAGGAGCGTGATGTTAAAATTGATTTTTAATAACCAAACTCATGGAGCCATAGGTCCTAGGACCCCTAGTACATTTGCTCCCAATTTTACACCCACACTTAACTTGTTCATGAACGCTTGTGAGAATGACCTTTTCAAATATTTTGAGGAGAGAAGTGCTAATAGATATTATAATCTTACACCGACACAAAGGACTGCTTTACATGGCCTTATGGACAAGAAAGAAATCACCATTAAGATGGCTGACAAGGGGGGAGCCATCGTTGTATTAGATACTTGTTGGTATGAAAGGAAATTGATAGAAACACTGACTTTAGATGGAGCATATGTACCCATCAACCCTTTACAAGTTAGAATGATTATAGATAATGTACATAGTCAGTTAAACAATTTATTAGAGAGGGTCTGTTAGAACATGAAGTCTATGAGTTCTTTAAGGTAGATAAACCAGTTACGCCTGTATTCAAGGCTATGCCCAAAATACATAAATCATTGACAGACCCACCACTCAGACCCATTGTCTCGGGGAGAGGGTGGGTCACTGAGAACATTTCTATATGGTTGGAGTTTACACTTAAACCGTATTTAGAACAGATAGATAACATTCTAAGAGACACAGGGCATTTCTTGGGGCTATTAGCTGCGGCTACCAAGCCCAAACATGGTGGATTATTGATGGCCACACTAGATGTCAACAGTTTGTTTACTGTCATTGAACAACAATATGGGATAACAGCAGTGGGTGAAGTAATAAGTAGATTGGGAGCAACTGAGCATAGCGACTGGTAGTGGAGAATTTACTATCCTTGGTATTGAACAACAATGTCTTTATAGGACCAGGGTCCATATACAGACAAGCACAGGGGGTAGCTATGGGCACCCCCTGTGCTAATACATATGCAAATTTGGTTATGTCCAAATGGGAAACCAAGGAAATTCTTAATAATCAGGAATGGAATAAGTACATAGTTTTGTATGTCAGATTTGTGGATGACGTTTTTATTTTGTGGAATGGGGATACTTCCACCTTTGAGAGCTTTTAGCCTTTCTCCACACCACCACCACTTTTTTGACTTTTAGTGCCAAAACTTCTTTTACTCAGATAGAGTTCCTGGATGTTTGTGTGGAACAGAGTAACCTTGGTTTCACCTCGAAATTGTATAGGAAACAATGTTGGCAAAATGCATTGCTATCCTATGACAGCATGCACCGAGGCATATCTTTCCCAATATTGTTAAGAGTCAAGTGGGTAGGATATCTAGGGTATGTTCTGAAGATACTTATTGTGACGAGGAACTTTCTAGGCTGAGTGGACATTTTTTGGATAGGGGCTATGAGAGGAACATGGTTAGTAAGGCGGTTAGTAACAATATACTACATAGGAAGACGAAGAATAGGCCATGGATGCAAGACCCTGTTAGTGGCAGACAAATAGATACAGGATTATGTAGTAGCAGGAAGGAACAACCTAGAATACTTTTCACGTATGGTAGTAATATTAAAGACATATGTAATATAGTTCAGAATAATTGGAATATACTAAGAAGTGATATTAGTCTTAAGGACGTAGTGGCAGAACGTCCCATGTTCAATTATAGGAGAAACAACAATCTTAAGGACCTGCTATGTAAGGAGACATATTTGAATAGGAGACCTACAATAGATATTAGAGCAGGCACATATCCCTGTGGCAACTGCAAGGCCTGTCAATATATTAATAGTGACATTGAATATAAACACCCGATAAGACACAAACTTTTATATTTAAAGGGAGGGCTACTTGCAGGACAAAACACTTAGTATATATGGCCAATTGTGAACAATGTGAAAGTTTTTATGTAGGTATGACAAATAACATGCTGAAGGTTCGGATTTTACAGCATATTAGTAATATTAGAACATGTCAAGTGAGCAATGCTTTATTCAGACATATAGAGACTAATCCCACACACACTTTTAAGTTCAGATACATTGTAAATATTGCTACCAATGAGAGGGGGGGGACATTCAGCATAGAACAGCATTAGCTGAATCTAAGTGGATAGTAGATTTAAGAGCACATAGACCACCTGGTCTTAATGATGTTTTACCAATTAAACCTGCTTTACAAAAAAGGCGGGCTTTTAGGAGTAAGTGATTGGATGATCTGTGTTTTAAATATGGCTGCTTTTGTTACTTTGAATTATGTCTGATGAAGGATTATTCCGAAAGCGCTTACTTTTAACAAAGGAGATTCAACAAAGAAGATTTCAGCAGTGACCTGTACTTCATTTTTTCGTAGTTCTGTACATTCTGTGACACTTCTGCCCAATGTAGTAGACTTACAGGGATGACATGCTGATCATACTACGTATTTAAATATTTCCATACATGTACATATGACTCCGATACATTAACAGTAAAATACTTAGTGCACTTATTGGCCTTTTCATGACTTGCATTCATTGTTAAAAGAAAAACGGAAGAAAATATTTACCACAAATGTTCAGGACAAGGTGATCAGACTTGACACGAAGATTAGTTGTGGAAGAATTTTCTGCTGTTAGTCACTAGATGATGGAGAAGTTGGGACTGGCAGTGGGACCCACTCCTCGTAGCTCAGCAAAAATTACCGTACTGTTCTGTACTGCACTTCAGTGTTTTCATCCACCAGGCAATGGATGAAGTAGTAGGAAAAAAGAAGAGTCGACTCAAGAGAAGAACTAGCTGACAGGTTCAGTGCAAACTTCTCCCCACCAAAAGGGCAAATATCTATCCCAGCAGAGTGCTGCCCCCCTGACATCTCAGATGCTCAGGTAAGAGCCGCCCTCTCCAAAGCAAAAAACACAGCATCAATGGGACCAGACGGTGTCCCGGGCTGCATCCTACATGAACTCCAAGAAGAGCTAAACCCAAACATAAAACTACTGTTCAATCTCAGTCTTACTACAGGATATGTACCCAAAGAGTGGCGTACAGCAACAGTAGTCCCTCTCCACAAAGGTGGTGCCTCAACGGATCCTGGAAACTATCGCCCCATAAACCTGACTAGCTTGGTCTGCAAAGCTATGGAAAGGTTCATCATGGACCTCATAAATAAAGATATTGGGGACCTACAGACACTGGATCCTACCCAGTTCGGCTTTGTTAAGGGCAGATCCTGCCTCTTAAACCTGGTCGATTTCTTTGAAACAGTCACCAAGGCCATTGTGAGGGAAGGTGGTCCACACAGCCTACCTGGACCTCGCAAAAGCCTTCAATACAATACCCCACTCAGGTATTATAGATAAGCTCACCAGCTTAAATATAAACCCCTATGTCACTAGATGGGTTGCAAACTGGCTCAAGGACAGAACCCACATGGTTAGAATTGCTGGAGCCATGTCAGACTCCAAACCAGTAACAAGTGGCATCCCACAAGGCTCAGTCCTGGGACCTCTCTTGCTCGGTATATATTTCTCGGAGATACTGGCCAACACGGAAGGACTGTGGCTGACCAAGTTCGCAGATGACTGCAAACTGGGCACCATAATTGACTCTCCAGCCGACACAAGCATCCTTCAAAAGGGCCTCATAGAAACAGACAACTGGTGCCAGGGCCATGGCCTCAAGCTAAACGCCAAAAAGTATATAGTCATCCCCTTTGGCAAAAACAAAGTGCCCACAAATTACCACATACGTGGTAATCCATTAAGTACGGAAGAAGTAATTAGGGAAGTAATTAGGGACCTGGGGACCCAAGTTGATAGCAATTTCTTATTTGACAACCACGTGGCCAAAGTTAGAAAAACATTTTATATAGCCCACCTAATCATGAAGGGATTCACATCTAGATCAGGGGAGGTCATCGTGCCTCTTTACTCATCCCTCATCAGGCCCATAATTGAGTACAATGCCCCTTTTGGGATATACCTTACCAGACACCTGCAGCAACTGGAAAGACCCCAAAAGTACCTCACCAAGAGGATCAAAGGGCTCAAACAGATGACATATGCTGCCCGGTTAAAGAAACTCCAGCTCTACTCAGTGGCATACCACCTGCTCAGAGGCGATCTGTGCCTGACATATAAAGCCATGTCCAACCCGAATTAATGGACATGCTGCACCTCGAAAATCCAAATCCCATCGAGCCACGCTCGAGAGACTTGAACCTTAGCACTGAAATAAATAGGACATGCTGGAGGACAGATTCATAACCCAGAGGCTCCCTTCACTCTGGAATAAAATCCCAGTCCAGGTTAGGCAGAGTCCCTCATTGACTCTCTTCAAGAGGAATCTTGATGAGTGGATGGGAGATCATAGGTTTACCCCGGGTATCACTTCTGTGTCACTGTTAGACAGAGGCACAGTATACTAACCTCAAAAAAGGGCATAGCAAAATTCATTTAAAATGGGTGGCGAAAGCCAAACACACTCTGGCTAGGCTTATAAATGCCCTAGGGCAGATAGCCTAGTATGAACCTATGAAACTATGAACTATGCAGGAATGTTACACTGTGAGAGATACCTCTGCAGGTCACACCTCCCTGTTTTGTTCGAACTGGCCTGGTCTTGCCACTGTAAAATTTATGTCACTACACTAAAAAGGTAGTCTGTACCATTACTCAATGAAAGCAGAATAAGTCAAATCTCACAGTCACCACAATGTTTGTAAATCCAAATGGACCTCACTCCCAAGTAATGAAGCCATTATGTTCGCAAATCTCTGTTACAAGATGGCGTCCATCTAAAGAACAGCTCGCCAAATAGAAACCGTTCCTATGACAGTCATAAAATGCACCAACAATCTTCCCCATCTAGTATATCCAGAAGGCTAATTGGCAACATGTACATCTAACAATCCCCTAGAATCCACCCTGAACAAGAAAAAGTCCCTGTTACAAAAAATTGTTCATAGGTCTGCACTCAAAGAGCGTAGAATGTTTCTGAACACTTAAAAGTTAAAATAATTAAACAGTTTACTCGCCAAAGACCCAATGGTTCTGAGTCCTGTTCACCTAAGTGTAATCACATACTCCACCAAACTGCCACTTAAAATTATAGCTTCTTCTTCTGTAAAGATAAAGACTCAATCAAAAGTTTTCATCAAGCCCCTTACCAGCATTCTTCAAAAAAATTGCTTTGGATGTTAACTCACTGAGTAGTTGACGTATCGGGATCAGAGTCAGATTGTAATGTGGTCCCAAGTGTCCATGCCCTTAATATGAGTGCATAGCCATTAAACATTATGCAAGCCATTTTACACCATAGCTTCTTATGATTTGTGGCGAGATAAATAATGTAGTTTCAGCCTATATAACAGATGGAAAGTACTATTGCCTTGTTCGGCACACAGATCAAAACCACATAATACCAGCAGTAAACATCAAATATTCAGCAAGTACTTAGGGCCAAATGAGTCCACAAAATATATATCCAGTTATTATATTGAAATCCAAATCAGGATTTATGAACATACACACTAACAACAAATAGAATCTCACTAAAGAGGAATGGAATGCCTTACATAAACTCAGCAACAATCATGACCTGGTTATTTTACCAGCTGTTAAAGGTGGGGCAGTGGTCATTATGGACTGGAGTATGTATGAAACAGAAGCCACAACACAACTGTCCACCAATAAATTTTATATGCAAATGCCCCTGGACCCAACATTTAGATTTAAACAAGAAATTGATGCCTTTTTAAAATTGGCACAGGAGGAAGGGATCATTGACCAAAGGACAGGTTATCAGTTGACAGTACAAGATCCTAGGTCACAATATCTATACCTCCTTCCCAAAATACATAAACATCCTACCAAACCACCAGGTAGACCAATTGTCTCGGGTTGAGGATCTCTGATGGAACCATTATCGGCTTTCCTTACTGAATACTTACAACCACTTCTTCCTCTGGTCAGATCTAGAATTAAAGATACCACTCAGTTTCTTAACATTATAAATGACACACAGTTGGAACCAGGTTGGCTTTTATGCACATTGGACATTACTGTCTTACACACCAACATCCCACATTGGGCAGGATTAGAAGCTATTCATTTCTGGCTGGACAAAGCTGAGTTTTATACTCCCGGTTTTAACACTCTTCTTGTTTGCTTAGCTGAAACTGTTCTTACTAAGAATGTTTTTTACTTCCATGGGAGATGTTACTGGCAGCTCAGAGGTGTGGCCATGGAAGCATCTTTTGCTCCCATTTATGCAGAATTCTTCATGGGCTACATCGAGGAACAACTAATATATGATGAGAACCACAACATATTGCTAGATAACATGGATATTTGGAGACGTTATCTGGATGATTGTTGGATGGTGTGGAGAGGGGATGCTGGATATGCAGAATAATTTGTAGATTACTTAAATGAGAACAAATGGGGAATTCATTTCACATTAATTATGACTATAAAGAAATTACATTCCTGAACGTTCATATTTTATGACAGGATGACCATACACTTGAAACACAGGTTCATAGAAAAGTCCCCCAATTCAGCACCTTACTACATGCAGTCATCACCCCTCCCACATCATCCGGAATATCCCGAAATCGCAATTTCTACACATTAAGCATACATCTTCATCATATGCAGCCTACAACATCAGTAAAAGTAATCTTTCACAAAGATTTTTAAATAGAGGTTACCATGTAAACGGCATTAACAGGGCATGCTCTTTTGTCACTGAACAAGACAGGAAGAAGTTGTTGACTTATGGCAAGGGTCCTAAAGGCAAGGATGCACAGTCTCCCCAACCTATTCATTTGGTTACAACATTTGGAAGCAATATAGATGGCTTCAGAAACATTATTAACAATGATTGGGACATTTTGTTGGCAAATGAGAAACTAGCTGGAATACTTTCCCCACAGTGTCTTTTCTCATACAGAAGAGGCAGTACCATTAACTCCCATTTGGCCCAGTACAAACACTTTTTACCTACTACCACACAACAAGTCACCTTATTTTGGGATAAGTTAGTGGGTAGTAAACCTTGTGGCCACTGTAGTTTTTGTACATATATATGTAAAACAAAAGACTTTACCAGCAGCAATACACCACATATTTTTGAAATTAGATGCTTTGGCAACTGCAGCAGTGATGGGGTCATTTATTTGGCCACGTGTTTTTGCTCTGCTTTTTATGTAGGACAAACATCTAGGCCATTAAAAGACAGGATCAGTGAACATCTTAGTGACATAAGAACTAAAAAAATTTCTAATGCTCTCTGCAAACATACATTGACCCATGTCACTGCTAAATTCCAGTTCACAATCATTGATAAAATCCAAGGACATAAATCTAACAAAGCAGGTTGGCATTCTATATTAAATAACAAAGAATCTGGTTGGATTGTCAGGTTGGGGGCTCTGCTTTAGCCCGGCCTGAATGAATTAAGTTAATTCTGGCATATACCAATCAGCTTTGAATATGGCTTAATGTAATACTATTTAAATGTGTAATGGATTCATGTGAGCTAATGCACTGAAGAAGGCTGTAAGTTTTGCCGAAACTGGTATGCTGTTTTTGTTGCTCTGTCACATTAAATTCTAATTCCATCTACCTCCCAAATGGTGCTGGACTTTTTTTGGTGCTTATTATACAATATCACAACAAGGTAGCTCAACATATCTATGACAGAACAGTGATAGCTGAAAGATCAGGAGCTCAAACAGCAACTATGGTTCCTAACAACAATTCCATTAGGTCTCTCCCAAAGACATGGATAGGGGGAAGGTGGGAAGGAAATTGAGGAAGGAAGGAAGAAAGAAAATGGACAACACAGATGCATAGTTACGGTGAGAACATAACTTTTATATCTGAAGTTGTCATTTTCAATCTTTCATCAAAGAATGGAACACAGCCCCCAGCTACGTTAGTCTTGGGTGGCCCTCGTGGAAGTATGTTTCGGAGAACTGTAGAACTAAATGCTGCTCTGTTTCTGGAGATGATATCAAATTTTGAATGTGAAATAAAAATATGAGCATTACTCCGTGTGGCAGCTGCGCAAATGTCATCAATGGAGGCTCTAGACCAAAAGGCAGCCGATGTAGCCATTGACCAAGTTGAGTGAGCTTTTGGTTATCTTGGTAGGGTTAGGCCTCTCACGGAATAAACATAGGAAATACAATCTGTTATCCATCTGACCAGTCTAGTCCTTGAGACTGGTCTTCCTATCTTATTCTTAGAGAAGAAGACAAACAATGGTTCATTTTCTAAATTCCTTAGTTCTGTGAAGGTAAAAGCAAAATTGCCTGTGGACATCTAAAAGATGAGGGGTATATTCTTCTTTATTGTCCGATATGGGAAAGAAAACTGGTAAATTGATTGCTTGATTGATGTTTGTTTCAGAGGCAACTTTCAGTAGAAAAGAAGAATAAGGTAACTTTATCCTTGCGAAAATCAGATACGGTGGTTTTGAAGAGAGTGCTTGGAGTTCAGATACTCACCTTGCTGAAGTGATAGCCACCAGAAAAACTGTTTTCCAAGATAGAAACCTAAGGTCAACTTTAGCTGAAGGCTCAAAAGGTGACTGTACGAAGGTCTGTAATACCAAAGCCAGGTCCTAAGGTGGGGTGGGATCCCAAATTGGGGGTCTAAGTAAAAAAAGTACCTTTTAGAAAGGCATTACACAACTTAGATGAAGCTAAAGTAGAAGCATTATTTCCAATGTGATAGTTGAAGATGGCTGCAAACTGAATTTTGATAGTGCAGAATCTTGCTCAGCTTTGGAAGATGGAGGCAAGGAAATCTAAGACAGCTGGGAGAGGAGCAGTGAAAGGATCCAACTCCTCTGACTAGCCCAAAAAGAAAACCTTTTCCATTTACTCTTACAAATCTTCCTAGTCAAAGGTTTGTGGGACAAGAAAAGAATCTTGTGAACTGAGTAGGAAAGCCTAGAATGTCTAGCCATTATTGGAAATGGGGAAACCCTGCAGTCAGTTTGAGTCCTGTAATATCCTGATGAATCATCCCTGTTGGGTGTAACAGGAGGTCTGGACTAGAATCCAGTGTCCAAAGAGGACAAACTAGGTGAGACCATAGGAAGGGAAACCACACTTGCCAAGGCTGGTAGGGAACAATAAGGATTACTATGCTCTTCAAGCTGAGCACTTTCTGAAGATATTTGGGGATTAGATGCAGGGAATGGTATGCATAAAGGAGACCTGAGGGCCAAACATGAACTACAGCATCTATTGTGAATGTTCCTGAGGGGGGGACAGAACCTGCTGCATTTGTTGTTGAGGGGAAAGGCGAGTAGATCGCAGCACAGTAGACC
Source organism: Protopterus annectens (assembly GCF_019279795.1). Lineage (NCBI taxonomy): Eukaryota > Metazoa > Chordata > Ceratodontiformes > Protopteridae > Protopterus > Protopterus annectens. The sequence goes on from NC_056732.1 coordinate 1,665,702,187, forward strand.
TCATTTGTGGAAGATCATATCTGGTTGAGAGACCACTTGTGAGGCATCAGAATGGTCCTGCTGAGCTTGTCCGCTAAGATGTTGGATGTCCCCTGTATGTGTGCCGCTTAATGAAAGCACTTGGAAGGGATCACCCACTACCAAACCCTCATTGCTTCTTGGCACAGGGAATAGGATCTGGTTCTCTCATTTGCTAATGTACCAGACTACTGACATGTTGTCCATTTTTATAGCAATAGTTCTTAGTGGAAGAGAGCTCTGAAGGGCCTGCACTGCTAGAAGCACCACTCCCTTCTCCGGGAGATTTATATGCACAGCGGTCCCTTCTGGAGACCACGTACCTTGGACGCTTTGTCCTAAGTAATACCTCCCCTCCAACTGGGAGGCATTTGTGATCAACGTGGCATTTGGGGAAGGAAGAATAAATGGATGGCCTTGATAAATTTCTTTGAAGAATATCCACCACAGTAGGGATTTCTGCAAACTTGAGATACTTTATTGGGTGTTGTAAGGGTTGTCAATGAAAAGACCATTGCACTGTAAGAGTCATAAGATCATAGGAAGTCACTAGGCTATTAGGCCTAGGGCCTCTACAAGCCTAGCCATGTTATACCCTTGTTCCCATATAGATCAAGACATATAGTCTATATTTGCAGTGCGAAACTATGATCAGCACCAGCTGCCCCTGTCCATGGAGGACACAGGTGAAACCCCTGGGGTAAATTTATGGTTTCCCACAGAACTGTCCAAGTTATGTTTAAACAGGGTCATTGAGGAGCTCTGTTTTACATGAATTGGGAGTTTATTCCAAAGGAGTGGCAACCTCTGGGAGACATAGCTGTCTCTCCAGCATGTCCTGCTAATGTCACAGGCTAGGTTAAGGTCCCTAGAGTGAGTGAATCTTGTACCATTTGATTTGTGGATGTGCAGCATTTCCATTAGGGCAGGGTCTGAGACTGCTCTGCAAGCCAAGCACAAGTTGCCTTTCAGTACTCTATACAATACAGAGTATAGGAGTCCATTGCAAAATTCTCATATGAAGAAGAGCAGTGGGTATTAAAGTTAATGCAGTAGCCATCACCCCTAGGGCTTTGAGTAACTTCTTTGTTGGGGGAAATGTGTGACAAAGAACCTGGCAATTTCAAAGTAAGAACTTTATTTTGAGGCAGAACAGTTAAACACCTGACTGTATCTAGACGAGCCCCTATAAACTCCAAGAGTTGAACTAGTTGGAGTTGCGACTTGGCCTGATTGATCATAATTACCAAAAAGTGGGATAATTGGGTAAGTATTCCCTGGCTGTTTCCGGACAATGCCTGGTCAGTGCACTAAGGAGCCAGTCAACTAAGTAAGGAAACACTCTGAATCAGAGCAGTCTTAGATAAGCTGCTACCACTGCCATGCATTTAGCGAACACTCTGGTGGTGCTGGTGAGAATGAAAGGCAAGGCTCTGAACTGATAATGACTGGCTCCCAGCCGGAAGCATAGGTATCTTTAAGAGTGCCTCTTCATTTTGATATGATAGTACATGTCTTGATAGAGCACATCCAATCATCCTTCTGCAGGAGTGGTAAAATGGACTGAACTGTGACATCCAGAATTTGGAATTCTTTACAAACTGGTTCGGATAACGTAGATCCAGAATGGGTCTCAGGTCCCCTGTTTTCTTTGGCAATAAAAAGAACCTTGAGTAAATTCCAGATCCTCTTTGGTCTGGGGGGACCTCTTGGACAATTCTTTTGTCCGGCTGCTTTTGAATCTCTAGAGCTGCTAACTCTCTCTGACTTGGTGGAACACTGGGGAGACATTTTATTTTTTTTGGGGGGGTATAAAAAGGGAATGCTTCTGGATATGATCCTTTGTATTCAAGAATCTGTCTAGGCTGTCTATGCTTTTAGGTGCAAGGACAAGTGCCCCCCCCCCCCAACTGCCTCCAGAGAGGGACAGTTGGGCAACCTTTCAGGAGCACTGAAAGGATCTGTCCAAGAAGGAATCTTGAGATTCTTGATTCTACGGACCTCCTCTGTCTTGTAGGCAGCATCTTCCATTATAGCTATTCCCTCCTCTGCCTCTGGGGGTAAACCTCTGCATGACTCTTGGAAAAGTCCTTGAGATTTCTGGAACTACAACTTTTGACCACCACCTTGATTCCAAGAAAAAAAAATCTCTTTGGGGTAGAAAACTGGATTCCCTTGGCAGACAAGATCTTTCCATCCTTTTCACTGCGGGAGAGTGTCTCTAACTGTTGGCCCAAACAAGGAAGATCCATCAAAGGCAGTGTTGATGAATGACACTTTGAAGAGCTCTGCAAAGTCATGCAATCACATCCAGGCATGTCTCCTAATGGCTATGCCTGAACCAGCCATCTGTGAGGAACCTTCAGCTGTGTGTTAGATTAACCTCATGGAAGCATTAGTAAAGGATTTCAAGGTGGCCAGTCATGAGGAAAGAGCCTTGTGTGGTAGATTAAACTCATGGAAGCATTAGTAAAGGATTGCAGGGTGGCCAGTCATGAAGAAAAAGCCTTCTGTTCCTCTGCGGACATGGACTCAGGGCTAGAGTTAGAGTGTTCCTTAACTAAGTCCCTCTGTAACCTAGTGAAATGTGCCACAAAATTTAGTGAGTGTACGTCAAAGGTCATTGATGCATACACCAATTTCCCAAACCTGACCAAAGCCCAAGGCTCCCTATTATGGGGATGGACAATGGAGCTCTGTTCAGCCAGATTCTTTTTAGTGACTGCCACAACTGTGGCATCTACAGGGATTCCCTTGGTCCAGTATTGTCTGTCAGAGGGAGCATTCAAAATCTTGCCCAGGAGTTTGAGGACTGGTTCCACAGAGTCCGGTTCCTTCCATGCCCTGCAGGGGACAAGGTCTATAAGCTCATCCACAGGAAGGGAAACCCAAAACACAGACGGCCCAAACCCAAAGGCTTCCAGGAACACTGATTCTCCCTGGGAATGGTTTTGGGAAGACCAATTACCTTTCTGGTGAAGGATCTCTAAGATGTCGCTAAACAAGACATTCACAGGTGGTGATCAAGGGGACCCTTCCCCTTCATCAAAAGCAGTGTCTTCCATGAGGGATTCCTGCAGGGAATCCCACTGCCTCCTACTGCACAACCACTTCTGAGGAACCTCTTCAGTGGGGTGCTCTGGAGAGGTATTGGAGGAACCTGTGAGTTTCCTCGTGAGAACTGCTTGGAAGCTTAACTGGACTGGCTGTCCCTGAGGTGCAGGATGAGTACACTCAGCACAGGATCTAAACAGGGAACAGGAAATGGATTCAAAGGTGCAAGAATTGAAACTGATATGGGCTGAGAGAAAAAACTCTCCACCACCTTGAAGGCAGAAAGACCAGGAGAAGCTGAGGACAATCTCATTGTACCCGAAACACTTGGAATAGATGATCCAAGGCCCTCCCCAGCTCTTTGTTCTGAGGGAGGAATCAGAGCCAAGCTGTCCAACACCGAAGCCCCAAGGGGAAGTGATGGCTCCAAAAGCTTCAGAGTCAAAGTCAATCCCTAGAATCTGAAGCTAATGCTTTGGCTCTGAGAGCCATCACTCTCCAAAGGAGTTGGAGCCAATTGGATCAGGGAATTCACCAGAGTGGAAGATAGAAGAATCTTCAGGTCTGATGGCTCAGTTTCTGGGATATGGGATCTGGGGGCTCCAAAATGGTAGGTCGGATCAGAGAAGGAGCAACAGCAGACTGGAAAGAAGGTTTAAGGCTCGTGGATCTAACAGGAAATGGCACCAACAAGGCCCCCATCTGGATCTGTGTTCTGAAGAATTTTCTCACCATCCTATCTACCTCTGAATTGGAAAGACTTTGGGATGACCTAATGGAGGAAGAAGTGGATGGTGGACTGGAAGACATTTTAGGCATCTCCTGAAGAAAAGGAAACCTCAACCTCAGGGATATTGGCTCCGGGGAAAACCTTGCAGTATGGAGCCAAGGAGACTTAGAAACATTAGACATTGGATCCGAATAATGTCTTTGCAACCTTCTTAGGAGGCTTAGATGAAGGTGCTGATTGAGGAGACTACACTGGGGAGCATTTCCAGTACTCCCTGGTCTCCTTTGATTTATGAAAAGGGGTTTGAGGCTCTGATAAAGAAGTACCAGCTGAAGGAGCAGAGGCCGGAAGGAGGCCTTTTAAGATAAGTTTGTTTCTGCTGTCGCTAATGGCCCTAGCATTAAACACTGAACAAATGGAGCAGGAGGTGTTCAGGCATGCCAAACCCAAACAATAAATGCACTTCCTGTGGGCATCAGCACTGACGATCTCATGCCCACAGAAATGCACTTTTTGAACCCAGTAGGTTTATCAGCCATACTGTAAAGTAACAAAAGATAGCACAAATATGAAAAAGTTTTTGTTGTTGTTTTTTAAACAGTCATAATAATTATCACAAAAGAAAGAAGACATAAGGGAAGTTTTAATACCAACAATGGTATGAAAAGATTTACCTCAAGGTGAGGTAACAGAGGGAAAAAGGTTACCAACAATGGTAGCTAAGATTACCCAATAAAGAACCATCAATCTTGGTAATAGAACAACAATGATAGCTAAGATTACCCAAAAAAAGAACCTTAAATCTTTGTAATAGAAAAGTGTAGAAAAGGGTTAAGGGATATATTATTAGCAATAATAAGGGAAAGGAATAAGGATAAAAAATACAAGTTTATGTACTCACTAAACCAACTAAGAGCTCAAAATCACAATCACATATGATCCTGAACAGCAGCAAACAAGATCTGAGGTATCACAGTAGTCAGGAGCATTATGGGTAAGGGAGGAGCTCAAGAGTTGTATCCTAGAATCTAAAGAAAGTGGCCGAGTTGGATCCGCAGGTCAGATCCGAACCCATTCATTGACAAACAAATGAAAATTACATTAGATTACATATTTGAGATAAAAAAAGTAGAAAAAAATACACACAACTTTCAATAAAGGCTAACATTAAGCTCCATGACAGGATCCACATTCCTGCAAGACGGTGGCAAATGAGCTCTGGGGTATTGTAGGATGGCTAGGGCATTATGTGTAGAGGGACAAACTTGAGAGCTGGATCCATAAGTCTGTGATATGTGAATCAGTCAGATCCGAGGTCAGATCCATAACCCAATCATTCAGGAAGAATGGAAAGAACATCATCAGATCATATGATTTTCTAGTAGCAGTTTTCTTTGCCTCCCTTTGTACCTGGAGCATGTCCCCAGAATAAAGATGTCTGAAAGGAATCAAAAGCCTCTCAGCTAAACAGTGAAATTCAAGGTCATGAAGTTCAGAATGAATGACTGTGTCCTTTTCTTGCATGAGTAAGTCCATCCTGTGAGGTGATTGCCCTTATCTAAATGAAAAAAGAAAGGAGAAAGTACAGTTGTGTACACTTACCATAAATGTAGATGTTGGAGTGTATTCACTGTTGCAGTCATTACATTTGGGTAATCTGCTGGCAGGTTGCCCTCAGCTGGCCTGATTAACAAAGTCTTGGGTCCTATATCAGTTGCTGTCCCTTCTTCCATGACGTCAGGTCGTCAGGGGTATAAAACATGCAGCCGACGCCATTACATCAGTTTTTCTTGCCCCAGATGTCAGGTGCCTGCCTAATGGGGAGCAAATAAACATAAAAACACAAAGGTATACCTCCAACAAAAAGCAAATGCACCAAAAAGGCTTTTAAGCATAGTAAAGGAAAGTAGAGGTATAGCCAGAAGAAATTAGGGGGCTGGAGGGAGGGTAACTAGGACTGCAACAGTGAATACACTCGAACATCTACATTTATGGTACGTGTACACAACTGTACTATGTTCTTCGTGTTTCACTGTTGCAGTCATTACATTTGGGTAGATTCCCAAAGCTATGGTTGGGAGGAGTTTATATAGCATTTGGACCAGCAATAAGGACCTGCAAGACAGCAGTGGCAAAGCCAGCTCTGGATTTAGAGAAAATTGGCAAATTATAATGCTTGGTGAAAGTATGTACAGAACTCCAGGTAGCAGCTTCTAGGATGTCCCTGCTAGGAACACTTCTGACAAAGGCTGCAGAAGTAGATGCAGCCCTGGTGGAGTGACATCTGATCCCCTGGGGGATAGGTTTTCCATGGTGCTTATAGCAGAAATGCATGCAATGGCTTATCCATTTAGAAATGGTTTGTTTCGAAATAGCCTTCTCCTCTGCCCCTGCAGCAAATGCTACCAGCAGTTGTTCAGCTTTTCTTTGAGGTTTAGTCCTGTCCAAGTAGAATCTAAGTTGTCTGTGCACATCCAAGGAATGCAGAATCCATTCCCCTTTGTTCTGTGGATTGGGAAAGGTTGGCAAATGAATGGACTGATTAAGAGCCACACTGGATACCACCTTGGGCATGAAGGATGGATTGGTCCTGAGTGACACCCTGTCCGCATGAAAGATAATGAAAGGCTCCACTGCCATAAGGGCCTGTAATTCAGATATCCTTCTAGCTGAAGTGATTGCTAAAAGGAAAGCTGTTTTCCAAGGAAGAAATTTTAAGTCTGCAGCAGCAGCTGGCTTGAAAGGAGGTAGAGTGAATTTCTCCAATACAAAGTTAAGGTCCCAGGTAAGGGTTGGAGCTCTCCTGGGTGGTCTCAAGTTGTTGGCCCCTCTGAGGTACTGCTTGAGCAGAGGATGAGAGAAGAGGGGAGGTTCTGTGTTATAATGAGCTGAAATGGCTGAGGCATGGATTTTAATGGAGGAAAAAGACAGGCCTTTGTGAAGCATTTCAGTTAAGTATTACAAAATCTGAGGTAAATTGGGCGCTGCTGTGCTCATCCCTTGAGATTGGTTCCAGGCACAGAATCTTTTCCATTTTTCAGCATAAGATTTTCTAGTACTAGGTCTCCTTGCCTCTAAGATGACATCCATCACAGGTTTGCTAAGGGATAATAAGGGTGAATTTAAGTGATTAGCCAGGCTGCAAGGTTCAATGCTGGAAGCTGAGGGTACAGAATTTGGTTCCCCTGCTGAGACAGCAGGGAAGGGGTCTGAGGCAGGTGCCATGGAGATAACTGTGACACACTGCGAAGGAGGGGGTACCAGTGTTGCCGCAGCCAGTCTGCAGCAATCAAGATCATCCTTGGATTGTCCTGTTTGACTTTTAGTGGAACTTTGGAGAGCAGGGGCAGCGGGGGAGAGGTGTAGACTGATAGGTTTTTCCAGCTGAAGGACAGAGCATCCACTTTCCAGGCTTGTTTGTGGGGAGTCCTTGTGCAAAACTTGTCCAACTGGTAGTTCTGAGGGGAGGCAGTGGAACTTTGGAGAGCAGGGGCAGCGGGGGGAAGGTGTAGACTGATAAGTTTTTCCAGTTGAAGGACAGAGCATCCACTTTCCAGGCTTGTTTGTGGGGAGTCCTTGTGCAATACTTGTCCAACTGGTTGTTCTGGGGGGAGGCAAATAGATCTATGTCTGGGCTCCCCCATTTGCTTGTCAACATGTTGAAAATCATTGGTTCCATTTTCCACTCGTGTGGGTCCATGAGGTTTCTGCTTAGTCCGTCTGCCAGTGTATTTAATTTTCCTGGCAGGAATTGAGCTTGTAGGTGCACTTGTTAGCTCAAGGCTGTGTTCCACAATGCCATGGCTAGTTTGCAGAGGAGAGGGGGTAGCAATGTGTACCCCCCCTGCTTGTTTATGTACCACATAGCCATGGTATTGTCTGTCTTTACCATTAGTTGTCCTGGAAGAATGTAGTCCTTGAAGGCTGTCAGAGCATTCTGTACAGCTAACATTTCTTTTTGATTGATATGAAGGTGCATTTGACTTGGGTTTCATTTGCCCTGAATGCACTTCCCTGCCAGGTGAGCCCCCCATGCATAGTCTGAAGCATCTGTTGTTAGAGTTTGGGTGGCAGGGGGTAGTGTGAATGGTAGTCCCTTGTTTTGGTGGCAGGCCTCTGCCCACCAGAGGAATTCTAGGCGTAGGCAAGGTATGATAGGAATCATTGTTTCCGGGCTGTGAGAATGTTGACTCCATAGGCTTTTTGGATACCACTGTAGTTTCTTCATATGTAGTCTTGCATATGGAATTAGAAGAATGCAGGAGGCCATGAACCCCAAGGCTTGCAGTATTGGTCTTGCAGATAGCAGGGTTTTTGTGGCCACTTGTTTGAAATAGGTTACCAAATTAATTTGCTTTACTGGTGTGAGGTAAGCTATCTGGGAAGTTGTATTCAAGCTTGCTCCCAGGAATGGAATTTGTTGACAGGGTACCAGTTGGGATTTCTTTTCGTTTATGGTGTACCCCAGACAAGTTAGAACCCTTTCTACAAACGCCAGATGATTCAAAACTATGCCCTGGCTTTCTGTCTGAATTAGACAATCGTCCAGGTATGGGTATATTTGAATACTTCTTTGCCTGCAAAATGCAATAACTGGAGCCAGGCACTTTGTGAATACCCTGTGCGCAGTAGACAAGCCAAAGGGCAGTGCAGAGAACTGATAATGCGTGCAGCCTGCTTTGAAGCACAGGTATCTTCTGCAAGATTCCCTGATTGGGGTGTGCAGGTATGCTTCTTTTAAATCTAGTGTTGCCAACCAGGCATCTTTGCCTAGCATAGGAAGTAATTGGTGAAGAGTCAGCATCTTGAATTTTGGAATCTCCAGAAAGGTGTTTAGAGTAGACAGGTCCAGGATTGGATGCCATGATTTGTCTTTTCTGGGAACCAGAAAAAGTCTGGAGTAGAAACCTTGTCCCTTTTCCTCTTCTGGTACCAGTTGAATAGCCCCCATGCCTAAGAGGGAAAGTACTTGTTTTTGAGCCTCTGGCCACCCATTTGGTGTTGGCAACATGTGGAAATGAAATCTGTATCCCTGGGACACTATATTTAAAACCCATTTGTCCTGGGTTATGAATTCCCAGTTCTTTGCATGAAGAGCAATCTTTCCCCCAAAGGGGGGGGGGGGGTCAAAAGATAAGTGCTTGGGAATTTTAAAAGGAAGTCATTGTGACTGTTTACCATAGGGGGGTGTCTTGTTATTTCTAGATTTGGAAGTGGAGGCCCCCCACTGCTTAGTTCTGAGAGTACCCTGGGACTGAAACCTGAGGTTTTTGCTGTGCCTGGGTTTGGCTTGAAAAGACCTGGAAGGGACTGGATAGGACCAATTTTTAGTAGGCCAGTGCCTACTAAATCTAGGAGGTTGCACTTGTAAAAAAAATCTTTAACAGTTTGCATAAATTTAGCTTTATTTTCCATCTTTTTAAGAACTTCTTCAGCCTTGTTGCCAAACAGGCGGCCCTAATTTAAAGGAGCATCCAACAATTTAGCTTTAACATGATCAGGCAAAGATTGCTCCTTAAGCCAAGCATGCCTTCTAAGCACAGACCCAGTAACAGCTGCCCTGCAAGAGACCTCTAAAGAATCAAAACCACATTGCAAAGTATGATTTCCAACTTGTTCAGCAGAATGCATTAAGTCCTGTAAATCTTTGTTTTCAACACAGTCAGGAATCAACATAATTTTCTGTTTAAGCAGTCCATTAACATGTTGCTGATATTTTAACATATGAAATTGGCAGTTTAAAGCTCTGATTGCCAAGGCTGCAGAAGTATAAACCTTTTTACCCCATCTATGTAGCGCCCTGGAGTCTTTATCAGAAGGGGTAGGATTTTTAGCAGTAGAAGCCTTAATGCCCATGGCCCCCTGAGAAATAGTCTCTGGATCTGCAACAGGATTTTTGAAAAGGAACTTGTGGGACTCAGGAACCCTGTAGTATCTGTCAGGTTTACTAGGAGCAGGAGGGCAGGGAATCAGGGGCAAAACTGGATTCCGAGAAAACATCATTAACAATGTCTAGTACAGGAGGTATAGCCAAAGGCCTATGCTGAGGTAGAAGGAGGAAATCCCTAAGCCTCTTTTTTGAATCAGAAACTTCCTGGTCCTTCCCAGTGAAAATGCTCCCTTAAAGTATGTAAAGTTTCCCCAAAAGAAAAATCCTCAGGAGGGGAAGCAGAGGGAATAGAATCCTCTGCATCAGAATCCTCATAAGTAGGTATGGACAAAGCCAGGTCATCAGAAGAGTCAGAAGAAACAGAATCCTGATCAGAAGATTCATAATCAAGCTCAGCCCTAGGCCTCTGGGGGGGGGGGGGGGGGTTTGACTACCCCTGATTACAGTTATTAGATCTTCAGCCATTTTTATCATTTGTTTTTTAGGCATAGGGGCCTGAGCATGTGGCCTGGGCGTTGTTTTTTTAGACATGGATCGAGATTTAGGCCTTAGTAATGAAGGAGGTGTCGATTTAATATGCAAGTCAGTAGGCCTGAATACACCCTCAGAAGCCGGTGCCTGCACAGCGGCTCCGGACCCATCCAAGGTAGACACATCTGCGGGTTCGATAGTTGAAGTATCGCGTGGCATACCGGACTCCGAATGGGTCTCAGTAGAGGCCTGCAAATCAGAAGTAGCGGGTATCAGGGGCTGCAAAAGTGCCTCACTGTGTACTGGCGAATTGGTGACTGGCTTAGGAGAAGCGTCGGCGGCAGTTTTGGACCTTGGCAGCCTGTCTCTGTCTTTATCTTTGCATTTTTTCGGAATCCCGGTAGTCAGATGGCTAACCAACGACACTTCTGGATAATTAAACTGAGGACCAAAATATTTAGAGGCAAAAATATAGCAATGACGGATAGTGCGCTGATTAAATAAAGCACAAAACTGACAGCAAGGTACGTCGTGGTCAGGGCCTAGGCAAGGAATACAGTACGAATGAAAATCTTTATGAGGTATTTGTTTTCCACAAGTAATGCAATTATTAACTTTTACTGACATCGGTAAGGAACAAGAAAAAGTTTCCCCAATGGGGTACTTAGCTTTAAGTTGAAGACTTCGGTTCTGAAACTCGAAAATGAAAATTTCAGGAGTCGGCCGACCGGCAGTTGCAAAGTGCCTCTGCTTCGGGCACCACATGGCAAGAAAGACTGATGTAATGGTGTCGGCTGCATGTTTTATGCCCCTGACGACCTGACATCATGGAAGAAGGGACAGCAACCGATGCAGGACCCAAGACTTTGTTAATCAGGCCGACTGTGGGCAACCTGCCAGCAGATTACCCAAATGTAATGAGTGCAACAGTGAAACATGAAGAACATCCAATCTTGCTTAAGCTAAAAGAGAGTCACCAACATCTTTGGTTTGTACTTCTGAATCTTCAGAAGGGCCTTCAGAGTTAAAGAAAATGGAGGGAAAGCATAAATTAATTTCCTTTTCAATGGAAAAGAAAAAGACATCCATTCTAAAGGTTTCTTTTTAAGTGGCTCTGGTGCAAAAATCTTGAGTTGACTGCTGAGAGAGGAGGCAAAAACAATCTGTCTGAGGACTTTTCCACTAATGTAGAATCTGAAGGAAGACATCTGGTTTCAGCATCCATTTGTGAGAATTTTCTGAAAGTCTGCCATTGTGTTTTGTTTAGAGGAATATAAACATCCTGAAGGAAGAGGTTATACTGAATTACCAGCTCACAGGCTTCTATAGCAAAACTGCAGAGGGAACAGAACTTTGTTCCTTCTACCATCATTTCACTGATGTTTTTATGTAGTGCCTTGCTTTGATTGGATCAAACTCCTACAACACTGACACCTTTTGAACAAGCCCCCCCCACCCCACCCCCAGCAAAATCTGATTCTTCCAATCCTATTGTCTGCTGAGTAGTTGGAATGAGAAATGAAACCCCAGGATTGATTCCTACTTTGTTTATTTGCCAAAAAATGTCTTTACAAATTGTAAGCAAGTGATTGAAAAGGATAAAGGATGACATAATTGGGTGCAAACCAAGGTACCACTGAATTGTTTTCATATGAAGTCTGGCAAGTGAAATCATTAGAATTGTTGATGCTAAGAATCCTTTCTCTCCCTCTCTCCCTCAATGAGTCTATTTCAATAGTTGTGAGAAACACGAAGCAAGCTCTCAAAAAATGACTCTTGTCTTATGGAAGAAATGCCATCATAATGGAGAGGGGTCTAGAATGCATCTCAAGAACACCGAAGAATAGGTTGGATCTATGTTGACTTCTTTAAGTTCAGAGTAAAACCTAATTGGAAAAGTAAGTTGGTTGCAAAGTGGAGGGCTTAAGATTTCTTGTTTTGAAGTAACCTTGATTAAGCAGTTCCAAGTAGGGATGCATATGGATTCATTTGAGCCTGCAAGAATAATGACAGGGGCTAACCATTTTGTGAAAAACTTTGGGGTAGTGGATAAGCCAAATAGCAAATAAGTAAACTGAAAGTGATATCCCAATTCACAGAATCACAAAACCTGTCTGTTTTGTATGAACTGGGATATGCAGGCAAGCATCATTTAAATCCAGAGTAACTAGAAATGCTTGCAGAAAGAGAAAGGGAAAGAGATTTTGAAGAACTAACATCCTAAACCTTGGAAATTTTAGGAATGTGTTTACTTTTGATAACCTAAAATGGGTCTCCAAGTTGCCTTCTTTCTTAGAACCATAAAAAATCAGGAATAGAATATTTCCTTATCTGTTTGGGTGGAAATGTTCTATGATTCTGTTAAGAAGTTGATCGGATATAATTATTAAGATGAGCTATTGCTGATATAATGGGACTAGAGGGACCTTGATGGAAGAGAATCCCATTGAAACTCGTATCAATTTTCTATTATATTCATAATAAAGGAGTCTGAGGTTATGAGCATCAAAAAGGCAAGAGAAAGAGAAAGTTTCTCTGCAGTTTTGGAAGGGGATGGCTGAGGTATAGCGGGATGGTTTCAGGACACAGTCAGAAGTTAGTATATTGGTCAAAAAAGACCCTTTGGATCATTTAAAAATCAGATTCTGGTTTGTCCTGCCGTTTCCTTTTAGGACACTTCTTACTTTTTTTTTTTGTGAAGCCCTTTGGGGGCTTATGAAAAAACTGTCCAGATTTGGTGGGATAATTCCTCTGAAACTTAGAAGTAGGGGAAAGAAGTAACTGATTTACCCCTTGTATAATCTTACCCCTTTCCTTTTATTTTTTAAAATCACTGAAAAGACATTACCAAATAGGTTGTCTTTGTCAATTGAAGTCTCCAGCAGTTTGGTTTTCACATCATCTGCGAGAGAGTAAAACCTCAGCCAATTATATATTCTACAAAATGAATCAGTTGCAGCAGCTCTAGAAGAAGCACCACCAGCTGCATCAATGCTTGCATTTAGCAGAATGTCTCACCACCTGTAAGGTAAAGCAGATCATACCTTGAAAGGAAGACTTATTTTGCAGTCTGAAACATCAGAAACCATTTTAGCCATGTTATCCAAAATGGAAAGGAAGTATCTAGTCATGTGTGTCTGGTAGCTGATGGCTATACAAGACTAGGAGGCTAGTGTCTTAAACTTTCGTATCTTACCTATCCATGGCCCTCCTATCCTTGTCATTAGGGAGAGTATTGGAAGAATACAAAAGTTTAGATATGTTATCTGATCCCAAAGAGATGACAACAGATGATGTGTTTTTATGTAGAAACTCAAGAGATTCATGAACTATATAAAATCTGTCTATCTTCTTACGGGTAGGGTATTGGAAGTCTAGAGCCATTGAAAATGACCTAAAGGTGGTGGTATGGCAGGTTTAGCGACTTCCACGTTGAGGAGATCATAGTACCTTTTTGTGAATCAGATATTTGCTTGCCTTTCCACTTAAAGAGTTATTTCATTTTATGAATACTATTCCCACAAGTAAACTCTTCATAGTGGGAGTCAGACAACAGTGTACCATCCAGTTTACTACAATGTAATGGTGAATACCAAAAGATCTGTAAAAGACCAAATTCTGAAAGTCCCTACCACTCTGGGTTCATGAACAAGCACTAATATGGATTGGGGGGTGGCAAGTCCCAGAGTTCAGCATACTGTGTTTTCAGTGTTGTGAATAAAACAGAACAATGTAAAAGAGGAACAGTAGAATATAAAGGTGAAACCAGTGTCTGAAGAATGCTAATTATGTTGTAAAAATGAGAGTTAGGAACTGAATTTAAAATGGCTACAGTTAACTTAAGTAGAGCTAGACTATAGGAATAGTTGAAACTGAAAAGAATTATTTACAAAATATTTCATGTACAATTTTTTTAAGCAAGAGAATTTCTTGATAATTTGAATGGGCTTAGCTATTGCCAAAATAGGTGATGAGGTCAGAGAGGAAAAGTAAAGGGAGAGGGATCTTGGGATAATCCTGTTGTGTTACAAGAATATAGTTATGAGTCCATTAGGTGAATTTTCAGTTGTGGCTTGAATGAAAAAAGGTTGTCACTGACTCAAATTATTCTGGAGATTATGGTTGCCGTATAGGGTTTTGCTTACATGTCCATTTGACTCTGAGTTAGAAGAAAGGTCTTCCTCAGGGAACAACTCCCTGTTCCTTTTATATGTGGCAGAAACACAGGGACAATAGGAAAACTGGGAAGGCTGAAAGTCCATGAAAGCTTTAGACCACCCTGGGAGATGTTAAACTATTCTTTCTTTGAGTCTCTCAAGGAAGGAGATGGAGTAGCAGAAGGAGAAATATGTTTTTTTTTCTATCTCCTTTTCTTATGTGTTTCCAAAGAAATATTATGAGGAAGAGAGGTAGCTGAATGTACCTCAATAATGCTTCCTGGGACATCTTCTCAGACCAATAAGTGGGATTCTTCCTACTCCTTTTGAGATAATCAGCCTAGGTTCTCCTTTCACAGCTAAATTAGCTATCTGGTTAGTTGATTTGGATGTGTTCTGGCCCTGTGCCATGTCAGCCTCCAGAAAAATACCAGCAGTGAGTACAGGTAAGACAGCTGGATAGACTGAGGGCTGATCAACAGTGCAGACATCTGACTATGATCCACTAAAAGAAGAAGCCTTCTGAGAAGACTTGTACTCTTCAATTGATTTCTTAATTTTTATTTTAGGATGAAAATGGACATCTGAAACAGATGACTTAGAAGATATCTCTTCTTGAGGGCTAAACCCTGCAGTGTCTTATTCGTCTGAAATAAAATTCAAACTATGGCTTAGGTGGCCAGGGTTCAAGTAGTAGTTTGGGCATCTGAAGCACTGACAGGGATGGATGTTCATCTTGGTGTTCTCTGGAGGGGGGGTACACAAAGAAGGGAGTAGCCCTCGGATGATTCTAGGATGGGTATTGGGGAGTGGAAAGGCACAAGTAGGTGGGATATAACATAATCCCTCCCCAAGAAGAAACAGTTACCAGTGAGATAGCTGATGTTTATGCCAGCACCAACTAGAAATATATTTGTTTTTAACCCAAGGATAAAAGGAGGGACAGCTGGATACAGCGATGGACCATAGACCGGAAAGTATGAAGTAAAGGGGAAAGGTAAGAAAAAATGTAAAGTTTTGAAGAGATAATGTAGCTTCTTACAGATTTAAGCATAAAAAAGATTGACAAATGGAAGAGTCTCTTTAATCATGTTCTGTATCTAAACAAAAAGACACCGAGTATGTTTGTCTTCATAAGGTATTTGACAACTGCATTCACATTTCCCCATTTTCCTGACAAGAAAATAAGTTTTCCACAAAGAATGGCGTAGTAAGCAGGAAGGATCCCAGACCCCATAACAAACATTTCTAGCTGGAGCCTACAATACAATAAACAAACCATCATGTTGACAAAGTCTTCACTGAGGGGTTGTTGGCAAGAAAGTTGTGAGGGTTTTCATGTTCATACATCCCTTAAGAACTAGCAAATAGTCTTGTACATAGGTCTCAAGTTGGATGTAACATTCATAAGAAAGTTACCTGACCTTTTGTAGAGTGGCAGGATGTATGGTATCTTTGGCAGGATATATTCCTTAAGTGAGGAATACTGCAACAGTGATCTCTGAAGAACATCTGAAGTCCTTATGCAAATAAGCAAAATGTGTTTCCTTAGCAGTGGACTCACATAACTCAAACCTCAAAACCTTCTCTGCATAAGTTCTATATGTATTATATGTGTTTGTTATACTTTAATTGTAACTGTTTGTAATAGATATCGTACAACTATAGTGTGTGTAACTGTAACTGCTTAAAAATGTATGCTCTGTCTGTATAACAATAACTTTATACTGTGACTGCTGTGTGTAATTTTTGATCAATTGAGAATTTCAGGTTTCCTTGGGCTGAATCTGAAAATGGTCCAGTGCAATCAGTGCTCTTTCCTAGTCAATAAACTCAGATAAATAAAAATAAAAAATACAATAATTTTGTATGAATGTATAGACGTTCCATGCAGTCAAACTAATGCTCAGATCTCCACATGTATTGTTAAGAACCATGTACCTCTCTTCTACTGACTGCTGGATATTGCTATCAAAACAACAACCAGAAAATGGAAAAAGCCTTTTCCACAATTTTCTAAATTTATTGCCTTAGCTAATAATAGTTTACCATAAAGATTCAAAGAAGTCATCTGACCACTGTACTCTTCCCTTGTTAGACCCACTGTCAAATAAAATGCCCCCTTTGCTATTTAGAAATCCATGCATGTTGTTCAACTGGAAAGGCCATAGTGATTTTTGACCCCAAAAATTAAAATGTCTAATATTTCAACTATCCCAGCAGGTCATCACAACTCTCCTTAGATTCAGTAGCCTACTACCTGCACCTAGATGACCTGTTATCTTGCTTCTTGAGCCATGAATAAACCAATTCTATTTGACCTTTGATTTCTTCACAAAACCAGTGGCTCTGCAAACACTAAAACTAGGGAACAGTACAGTTGTGTAAGTCTTACTTACCTGTAGCAGTAGATATGCAAATTCCGCATTTGTGTTATTTTGGGTTATCTTCCCACGTAAGCCAATACTGGAAAGCTTTCAAAAGCTCAGAAATCCCTCTCTTTTCCTGTGACAGCTGATTAGCTAAGCATCTCCTGAGAGGGAAGCCTTCAGTTGTCACATAAAGTTAGTGTTCAGCCTTTTTCACTTCCACAAAGGAGTGGAAAGTACCTGAAGCAAGCACCATCTAGAAAGAGTAAACCGCAGCCATTATAAAACAAATTCCAGCAACAACTAAATCAAAGAGGTTGAAATCCAACTCAACTATGCACACTCTGGGGGGTGGATGGGTGTTGCCACTAAAGCAGTGAGTAACTTGAACATCTACCATTTCAGGCAAGTAGGACTTTCACAACTGTACTACGTTCTTAATTCACAATGCCTGAGTGGCATTTTGGGTAAATTCCCCAAGCTTACTGTACCTGGGATGTAGAAGGATAAGTATCTAAAAGCCCCTGGGGAATGGTCCTAGTAAAGCCTGCTCTGGACCTTGAAAGGGAAAACAGTGTGTAGTGCTTTGTGCAGGTACGAATAGAGGACCAGGTTGTTGCTTCTAGAATGCTTTTGCAGTCCACCCCTTTCCAAAATGCAATTATAGAGGATAAGGCCCTAGCTGAATGAGGATTAACCTTCCTGGAAGATATTTACTGTGGTGGGAGTAACAGAAGGTAGCAGAGGACAACCATAGTGCAAGAGTTTGCTTATTGACAGTTGACCTTTCTTTACCCCCGTAAAGGAGATGAACAGTTGTTCAGCATTCCTAAAGGGCTTCGTTCTGTCAAGGTACATGAGCTGCCTGTGCATATTCAAGGTATGTAAAATATTTTTTCCCTTGCTTTTTGCACCAAAAAAGAGCACTGGGAGATCACGGCTTGGTTCAAGTTAAATTCAGACACAACTTTAGGCATGAATGATGGATTAGTGCATCAACACAACCCTGTCCTTGCGAAAAATTAGATGGGGTTAGCACACCATGACAGCTTGCAGCTCAGAAATTCACCTTGCAGATGTCAGAGCAATAAGTAAAACAGTCTTCCAAGTAAGGAACTATAAATCAGTGAGAGAGGCAGGTTCAAAAGAAAGTAATGTCAATTTTTCAAAAACAGTTGAGATCCCAGGGAACAAGAAGTTGATTTTGAGGGGGTGTTACATCATGCTACACTCCTTTCATAAAGCATTTGACCCACAAAAAGGGACGAAAGAGGGAATCCATGGGTAGACAAGTTGAGAAGGACAAAAGGATGTACTTTGACAGAAGCATGTGACAAACCATCTCTGTAGCTCACATACATATTTCAAAACCAAAGGGTTTGAAATCCTTTTGAGACCTCTGTTATTGGTTATACACCACACAGAAAACCTCTTCACTTGTAAATGCAAGATTTTCTAGTTGCACGTTTTGTTGCCCCCCTAAATACCTGCTGTCCATCCTTATGGAGCAAGTGCCTAAAAGGTATCAAAGTAGAATTGTCCAGGTCGTTAGTTGCAACTGTTCTAAGTTAGGGTGTACCATTCACCCTTGATATTATTTAAGCAGATCCAGTCTGTGAGGAAGCTTTTATTAATAGACCTTAGCCAATTCTACTAAAAGGGAAAATGAACTGTGCCTGAGTCAAAAGGGTGTTACCACAGTGATCTTTGGTAATTTATTCTGAATCTTTAGAATTTATTTTCTTACTCCTTTTTCTACACTACTATCTCACAGTATTTTCACTTGTACTCTACCCAGTATAATTCCTTCACTTCCAACAGCCATAATTTCCCCCTCTACCTCCATTTCAGCTATTTCACTCTCACCAATCATGGTGTTTTACTCATGCCTCTCATTTCTCTTCCTTCTTCTGCTGTCTACCCTTAAAGTCTCTTCCAGCAACACTACTGCAAAAGTGTACCTCAACTAGTACCTCATCATCACCACACAATCCCTCCACCACAAATTTCTCCCAAATGACCCCAACACTGATCTCTATATGAATCTTCTACTATTCCCACCCTAAAGTCCTCAGTACTAACCACTATAACCTAAGACTAATACAAATAACCAAATCACTTAAAACTCTTAAATTAAAACAACTAGGTGTGCTTTCACTGCCTTAGACCAATCAGATCCCGTTCCTACTACACAGACAAAAAAACTAAAGTTTATCACTCTTAACATTAGGAGCATAAGCAATAAACTGATGGTCTTTCATGCCTGGTTAACATACACTATCCCAGATATACTTGCTATTGCAGAGACTTCTCTAAACCAGAAATAAAAGATATTGAAATTCTTCCCCCTGTTTACAGCATTATCAAAGTAGACAGAGCACATAAACATGTGGTGGAATATCCCTAATTTTCCCTAACAACTTCATAGCTTCCTCATACTCAAATACTATACCAAAATTCTGCACAGCCAAAATCCTCATAACATTTCTAAAACTTAACTCATCTAGGAACATCTGCATAGTTGTTTTATATATCCATCCTGGACAAAACATTCCCACGCTAGAAAATATTCTAGCCTGGATATCTGAAACAATACTGAATTAAACCATTATTCTAGGGGTTGTTAATATTGACTGGCAGACACTAACCTCACACCACCCAACAAACAGTATAAACATCTGTGAGTTTACTCAACTTATAAATACTCCTATGAGATATTGCAAAAATAACATCCAACACTCCACCCTGGATTGGGTACTAGTCTCAAACCCTTCAGACTATATCCTCAGGCATACTCCCTGACTCCTTAAGTGACTATCTACCAGCCTATATTCATAGGACTATCACTCAACTCATAAAGCAACACAAGTTCAAAACTATACACAACCTACAGCAATTCAACAAAGAGCTATTTAATGAATCTCTAAAAGCTATAGACTGGTCCATCCTAAAAAAATACTTCCCCTTAATGATGCAGTTGAACATTTAAACAGCACCTTAACTCCCTAGCCCCTCAACAAACAAAAAGCATAAAAAAATAACCATGCCCCATGGCTCACCAAATCATGTAAAATTCTAATGAAAGACAGGGACATAGCATGGAATACCTGACTAAAGAATAAGAATGACGTAAATAAAGAAGTTATGTACTCACCATAATGTTCCATCTGGGTTTTTGCCTCTCATTTGCTCTTCAACCTGTGGGTTCGGATCCGATTCAGCCGGTTACTAAAGCTCTAGAATCTGAGACCTGAGCTCCTCCCCTACCCATAATGCTCCTCTCTTCCAAATCCCTCAGGACATGTTTGCTGCACCACTATGAATCATCTAATCATACTAGGAGAAAGAAATCATGGAAAAGTCACAGAGATAATGGAATAAATATGTCAGCGGCTCAAATAGTAATGAAGTATTTGTCTAAATAACTCTGTTATGACCTTAAAAAGGAAGGGGTGGAGGGAGGGAAGGTTGAAGAGCAAATGAGAGGCAACCCAGATGGAACATTATGGTGAGTGCATAACTTCTTTATCTGATGTTGTTGCCTTCATTTGCTCTTCAACCTGTGAACAGAGTCCCCAGCTACAGAAGAACTTGGGAGGCCCTTATAGAAGGATGTTCTGGAGCACAGCAGAACCAAAGGAGGCTCTGCTCCTGGAAATAATGTCTAATTTGTAGTGAGATATGAAAGTATGATGGTTTGACCAGGTAGCAGCTGCACAAATGTCATCAATGGGGAGTTTAGACCAACATGCTGAAAAGGTGGAAACCGACCTAGTAGAATGAATGTTAATATGGCATAAGGGGATGTTCCTTGTGAAGTAAACAAGCTTAATGCAACTAGTAATCCAGTGAGCCACAGTTATGGACTTAGAAAAGGAAATGAAGAGCTGATCAGACTTTCTGAAAAGTTTAGTTCTATCCAAACAGAAACTAAGCTCTCTGTGTACGTCCAAGATATGAAGTTGCTACTCTCTTTTATTTTGAAAGTTAGGAAAGACAACAGCAGATAACTTGGTTTATGATAGCCTCAAAAGTGACCTTGGGCAAAAAGGAAGGTTTAGTATGCAAAGCAACTCTGTTCTTGTGAAAAATCAAATATGGAGGTTTACAAGACAAAACTTGCAATTCAGACATTCTTTTGGATGAAGTAATGGCCACTAAGAAAACAGTCTTCCAAGTCAGAAACTTTAACTCAGCTTTAGCTGCAGGCTCAGAAGAGGTTGAGACTAAGGCTCTTAAAACCAAAGTGAGATCCCAGGGATCAACGGGTTCCTTGATGGGAGGGCAAAGGAGAAAGGTACCTTTTAAAAATATTTTGCACAATTTAGATGGTGCTAGCAAAATGGAATTTTCCCCAATGTGAAAATTAGAAATTGGCTCCAATTGTACTTTTACCTCAGAGAAACTAGCTCTGCTATGGAAAATAGAAGCTAGAAAGTCTAGAACAGCAGGAACTGGACGTATAAAAGGATCAAAATTATTCTGATTAGCCCAAATAAAGAACCTCTTCCACTTGCTATTGTATAATTTCCTAGTGGACGGTTTATGTGCTGCAATCAAAATTTTTGTAACTGGGGAAGAGAGCCTGGGAGTTCTAGCCATCACTGGAAATGGAGTAACCCAGGGCTTAGTTTCAAGTTCAAAAGATCAGGATGGGGAAGTCCTGAAGGCTGGAACAAATGATCTGGAGAGGGATCCAGAGTCAAGGTCGACAGATCAGGTGAGACCAAAGGAAGGGAAATTAAATTTGTCAAGGCCAAACGGAAGCAATAAGGATCACTTGGTACTTCAACCTCTGAGCTTTTTGTAGAAACTTGGGAAGATAAAGTAGACCAGAGGGCCAAGAAAGGACTAGACCATCCCTCGGTGACTGTCCCTGAGGAGGGATCAGGGAAAAAATTTACTGCACTTTGTGTTGGAGGGAGATGCAAACAGATTGCAGAAAAGTGGGCCCCATCTCTGGAAGATCATATTTGCCACTGCAGGATACAGAGACCACACTTGAGGCAACAGTATGGTCCTGCTGACCCTGTCCACCAGGATGTTTGACTTCCCTGGAATGTGCATGGGCTCATGGCCTCTCAACATAATGGTAGGACTTGATTCCTCCCTGTTTGTTGATGTACCAGATGACTGACATGTTGTCCATCTGAATTACAATTCCCATGGGAAGAGACGAATGGAGGGTTTGCAATGCAAGAAGCAGTGCTCTCATCTCAACACATTTATATGCAAGTTAGTCTCTATGGGGGTCCACATGCCTTGGACTGTTTGCCCCAGATAGTGCCCCCCCCACCAAATCTGGGAAGCATCCGTGTTCACCGTGGCCTTGGGAGGGGGAAGGATGAACAGTCAACCTTACAGGAGGTGCCATGAGTGGAGCCACCAAAGGAGAGATTACTTGTAAGTTCGAGAGATTCTGATCGGATGATTTAATGGATACCAAAGAATGGACCATTGAACCACCAAGGTCCATTGGAGAATTATCATATGAAAAATCTGCTAATGGATGCAGGGTAATTGTGGCTGCCATGGACTCCAAGGCTACTGGAACAAGACTTGCCAAGGGAGAAAGAATGTCCATGATCTGTTTGACATGAGACCTCAAGGTAGAAATTCTGTCTGGAGGAAGAAGAGCTAAAGAATGACTGGTGTAAAGGCAGGATCCAATGAAGTTTATGATTTGGACCAGTTGAAGGTGAGACTTTGTGAGATGGATGGAGATGCCTAAGGTTGAGGTCAGCTGGAACAGAAACTCTATGGCTTCTAAGGCAATACCTGGTGGGAGCAGTTAGGAGCCAATCGTCAAGATATGGAAACACCTGGAATCCTTGCAGTCTCAGGCAAGCTGCCACTACTGCCATGCATTAACACCCTGAGAACTGTGGTGAGGCCAAAAGGAAGTACTCTGAACTGACAGTGATTGACTCCCATCTGAAAAAGGTAGGAACCTTTTGGAGCATCTGTTGATCTTGATGTGATAGCATGTGTCCTGAAGGTCTATACAGCACAACCAGTCATCCGAATGCAGGAAGGCAGAATGGACTGAATCATGACCATTCGGAACTTTGAACTGGCAACGGATTTGTTGAGGGTCATAAGGTCCAGAATGGGCCTGAGGTCCCACATTTTTGGGTGCTAAAAGGAATCTGGAGTAGATGCCTGATCTGAATTAGTCTAGGGGGGACACTTTGGATGACTCTTTTTTGAGAGCAGCTTTAAAATTTCTAATGCTGCCACCTCCCTCTGATTGGGTGGAAAATTGGGGAGGGTTCTACTAGAGGAGGGTTTTTTGCAAAAAAGGCACAGAATAACCTCTGGATATAAACCCCAATGATCTTTTGTGATGGCTTCGCAGGCTGTTGTGTGCAAAGATAAATGTCCCCTGACTGCCTCCAGAGATGAGTCCAGAACGTATCATCACGAAACTTATAAACAATGACATTGGTAATCTCCAAACTCTGGACCCCACCCAGTTCGGGTATGTAAAAGGCAGATCATGTCTCATAAACCTGATAGAATTCTTTGAAGCAGTCACCAAAGCCATAGATGAGGGTAAGGTGGTTCACACAGCCTATCTAGATCTTGCCAAGGCTTTCAACAGCATCCCCACTCTGGAATTATAGACAAACTCACTAAACTAGGTATAAATCCCTATGTCACAAGATGGGTTGCCAACTGGCTCACTGACAGAACCCACACCGTGAAAGTAGCAGACTCTAAATCCAACTTCAGACCAGTGACAAGTGGATTACCACAGGGTTCAGTCTTAGGTCCTGTCCTGTTTGTTATCTACTACTCTGAAGTACAGGCTAACACAGAAGGTCTTTGGCTAACAAAGTTCACAGATGACTGCAAACTAGGAGCCATAATCAAAACTTCTAACAATGTGGACATTCTACAAAAGGGCCTCACTGAGACAGATGCCTAGTATCAAAGCCATGGCCTCAAGCTCAGTGCCAAAAAGTGCATTTTCATCCCTTTTGGTAAAAACTCTGTACCCATGAACTACCACATAGGCGGAAGTTTACTTAACACCAAAAGTGTGAAAAGAGACCTTGGGACACAGGTGGGCAGTAGTCTCTCCTTTGATAATCATATCTCCACAGTAGTCAGGCAATCCTTCTATGTGGCACACCTCATCACAAAAGGTTTCTCATCCAGGAAAAAAGAGGTCATTGTTCCCCTCTACTCATCACTCATTAGACCCATTATAGAGTACAACGGCCCTTTTGGTATGTACCTCACTAGAAATCTACAACAACTGGAAAGGCCACAGAAATACCTCACAAAGAGGATTACTGGCCTCAAACAGATGCCCTACGCAGACAGTCTCAAAAACTCCAGCTTTACTCTGTCGCATATTACCTACTCAGAGGTGATCTCTTCTTAACATACAAAGCTATGTCAAACCCAGAGCTGCTGGACACACTCCACATAAAGAAATTCCAATCCCTCCAAGCTACATGCTCTAGGGACCTAAACCTTATCACCATAATAAAAAGAACATGCCGGAGGGATAGATTCCTGTTCCAGAGACTTCCCATTCTCTGGAACAAACTACCTATCTATATCAAACAAAGCTCCTCATTAGCACTCTTCAAGAAAAATCTTGATGATTGGATGGGAGATAAGAAATTCACCCCGGGGATCACGTCTGCGGCTCTGCTTGACAGGGGCACAGGAAAATAATTTTCTTGGGTGGCAAAAGCCAGGGTACCATTTGGCTAGGCTTATATAGGCCCTAGGGCCAATAGCCTAGTACCTACCTATGAACCTATGAAACCTTGGGACAAAGGTAGACAGTAGTCTCTCCTTTGATAATCACATCACCACAGTAGTCAGGAAATCCTTCTACGTGGCACACCTCATCACAAAAGATTTCTCATCCAGGAAAAAACAGATCATTGTTCCCCTCCACTCATCACTCATTAGACCCATTGTAGAGTACAATGCCCCTTTCGGTATCTACCTCACAAGACATCTACAACAACTAGAAAGGCCAAAGAAATACCTCACAAAGAGGATTACTAGACTCAAACAGATGCCCTATGCAGGCACTCTTAAAAAAAAAAACAGCTTTACTTCGTCACATAACGCCTACTCAGAGGCAATCTCTGCCTAATATACAAAGCTATGTCAAACCTAGAGCTGTTGAACATGCTCCACTTAAAATAAATCCCAATTCCTCTGAGCTACATGGTCTAGGGACATAAACCTTGTCACCACAATAAACATAATATGCTGGAGGGATAGATTCCTGTCCCAGAGACTTCCCATACTGTGGAACAAATTACCTATCTATATCAAAAAAAGCTCCTCATTAGCACTCTTCAAGAAAAATCTTGATGATTGGATGGGAGATAGGAAATTCACCCAAGGGATCACTTCTGTGGCTCTGCTCAACAGGGGCACAGGAAAATAATTTTCTTGGGTGGCGATAGCCAGGGTACCTTTTGGCTAGGCATATATAGGCCCTAGGGCCAACAGCCTAGTACCTACTTTTGAACCTATGAACCTATGAGCAGTAGGGCAATCCCTCAGGATTGCTGATTGTGTTTGTCTAAGAAAGTATTTGAGGCCCTTGGTTCTTTGGAGCCCCTCTGCTACAAGGGTGGTGTGTACTATTATGACCATTTCCCCCTCTGTCTCTGGGAGGAAGATCTCCCTGCAAAGCTTGAAAAGGACCGTGAGATTTTCAGAACCACAACTTCTTACCTCCATGCTGGTTCCTGGAAAACGACTGTTGTGGGGTAGAAAAGAGAATTCCAATGGCAGACAAGATCTTTCCATCTTATTCACTTTGGGAGAGAATGTTTCTGACTGTTGGACTGAAAAGAGTCGATCCATCAAAAGGGGTGTTGGTGAAGAATGATTTGCAGGTTCTGAGAAGTCACACAGCCAAATCCAGGCATGGCGTCTGGTAGTAATGCCTGATCCAGCCACTATTGAGGCACCTTCCGCAGCATGAGAAATTAACCTCACGGACGTGTTTGAAATAGACTGAAGGGTGGCTATCTTGAAGGAAAAGGACTTCTCTTCCTCAGCAAACATGGACCCTTGGGCAGAACTAGAGAGTTCCTTAACTAAGTCCCTCTACAGTCTGGTTATATGTGCCGAATAGTTCAGCACTCGCAGTGCAAAGGTCCACGAAGCATATACCCACTTACCAATCCTGTCCTCTCTGTTAGGGGGATGGACGGTGGAGCTCTGCTGGGCCAGCTCCTTTTTGGTAGCTGCTGCTACCACCTTGACATCAATGGGAACACCCTTGGTCCAGTGGGGTCAGTCAGATGGGGTGCTCAGATTCTTGTCAGGCCATTTTGTAATAGGATTCACTGTGTCAAGTCCCTTCCCTGTCCTGCATGACACAAGATCAATAAGGGGATCTGTAGGGGGAGACATTCAAGATGTAGATGGGCCTGACCCAAAAGCTTCTATAAACACCGATTCCTCTGGGTTAGGGTTTTGGGAAGACAAACCACCTTTCTGGTATAGCATTGCCTTGATGTCCCCAAAGGAGACATTCTCAGACGGTGATCTAAGGGACCTTTCCCCTTCATCAAGATCAGTATCCTCAGTGAGGGATTCCAAAGAGGAATACAAGTGTCTCCTTTTACACTGATGTTTCAGAGGGACCTCCTAGGTGGACTGATCTGGGGATGTATTGGAAGACTCTGGGTGTTCCACAAGGGGAAACAGTCCAGAAGTCTTTCTGGGTAGGCTGTACTGGAGAAGACAGGACAGATGGCTCAGACACAAAACCAGCTGGAGCGGGGCTGGGATTCCAAAGCAGGTAGAATTGAGGCTTTTCTGAGTGCAGAGAAAACCCTATTCACTACCTTGAACATCAGAGCTGAAGCTGTCAACAGGGAAGCTCCGCAAATCCCCATCACCCTCGGATCTGACTAAGGAGTAGGAGTAGAGCTGTCAAGTATGAGGCCCCAAGAGGATGAGACAGCTCCAAAAACTTGGTGGCCGATGTCAGCCCCTCATACTCGATGCTGAAGCTACAGTTTCAAGATCTACTCTACTCTGAAACAGTTGGAGCCAGGCGAGTCAGGGAGACAATTGGAGTTGAGGTAATTGTACCTGCCAGCTCCGACGTTTTGACTCTAGGAATGTTCAGGTGCAATAACTCAAAAACCAGTGGGCAGATAAGAGCAGGAGATATTGGGGCTAAGGCAGGAATATTGCTCATGAATCCAGAAGGGGACTGAGCAGACAAGATCCCCAGCTGGATTTGTGCCTCGAGAACTTTTACTATCATGCTGTCCACCTCAGCTTCAGAAAGGCTATGCGAGGACCTAATGGAGGAAGCAATGGAGGTGGGTCTGGAAACTGGTCCAGGCTGTAGGAGAGGAGACTTAGGCCTCGATGTTACCAGCTCCAGGGAGAAACTATGGCTCTGGTGTTGAAGGGAGGCTTAGATTACTACTGGTGTTGAAGAAGTTGGATCCAGTGGCTTGGTCAACTTACAGGAAGGTTCTCCAAACTGATGGGACCTCCTGAGGGACCTCTTATGGTCTCTATGTGTTTTGGAGGGTGTTTGAGCCCCTGAAGTAGACTGTAAGATGGATGAAGACCCACAGGAAGGAAGAACTCTTTTCAAAATCAATTTGTTCCTCCTATCGATGACTGCTCATTGATTGAACCCAGCACAGATGGTGCACTAGGAATCCAGGTGGGAAGCACCAACACACACCATACACTTGGAGTGGGCATCTGAGAGGGGAATTTTGTGTCCACAAGACACACACTTCTTGAAACCCATCAGCTTGGGGTCAGACATGATCCAACAAACAAACCGACCAATCACACACCCACACACACACACACACCCACACACACACACACACACACACACACACACACACACACACACACACACACAGACAGACAGCAAGTACACTATTAATGAGGGAAAGACTAGATATATAAAGATATATATAGTTTTTGTAAGAAAAGAATACAGTTAAAGGGAAAGTGGTATGAAAAAAAAAATATGATCCCTCCACCACTGCAGTTCCTGTCACCCTCCACCACTGCAGTTCCTGTTTCACAAATTCCAGTACCGCTACACTAAATCCAAAGGATGAAGGTGCTGGGTCCCATGATTCTTGTAGTACCACTGAATTTTTCTCATTTGTTCACTGGCTTATGGTATCATAAGGATCACTGATGCCATGAGACCTAGAATTGTAAGGCACTATCTTGCTGAGATCACATCTACATGACAAAAATCCAAGAAAATGCCCTGAGAAGTCAGAACTTTGTCTTCTGGCAGGAAGGCCACCCTTTTTTACTGTATCTATACAACACCATGAGAAAACAGTTTACTGAGAGGGTATATAAAAGATAACTTTTGAATGTTCAGTTTGAAGCCCAGATGGGAAAGGGATGAGACTTTTTAAGGACTCCAAGCACCTGGATACAGAATCTGCACAAATCAGCAAGTCATCTAAATAATGAAAAAGTACAGTTTTGTACCTACCATAAATGTAGATGTAGATAATAGATCCAAACTGGAGTCACCACATGGAAGAACCAGATGAATAAAACGTCTTTTATTGTTCCATAAAAACACAAGCGCTTTCACGTAGATAAACTACGCTTCTTCAGGTGTAAATATCATGAAAAAATCAAACTTCTTTTATACACAGCCTTTTGGCGCGAAAACCAAATTACAGAGCAGTGATGAATCAATATTTTAATTAGCTATTGTTGTTCTTAAATCGGCAATAAACAGTATTTTAAAACAGAAAAAAAGTAACTGATCAATTCATGAGAATTCAGGCATATAAAAAGCACGTTAGCTACAGTGCTGTGAACATTTATAATTTTACTACAAAACAAAATTACAGAGAAAGCGCTAAAAGCACTTAAGCGCTACAAACCTAGGTAGCATTAAAAGCTGAGACCCCAGCAGGCTTAACCTGACAGTGTATTAAAGTTCCTGTAAAGTTATATTAGCTCCATCTCTGTAGCGCCAACCTAGTTAATGTCCGCTTGTTTACTTAAGCCATCAAAGCTGGACAGAATTGGCATTGCTCTTAGTATAAGCTTGCATGCTTTGTGTATTAATTAGTGTCTTTAAACTCAAAACTGACTAACCAGTAAAATAAATACAAAACTTGCCGCTTTAAAACTTATGTGCTCTATAGCTCAATAATTGGCACGTATTCCACAGCTAACAAACTGTGTTAAGCGTAAGAAACACTGTTTTGAGGTCCATGGAAACAGTAAACGGAAGACAGAATAAGTGTCACCCAAGTTCCAAGACTTATCTCTAAAACTGATTTTCCAAGTCATATCCCTTTTGAATCATAAAATGCCAATGTATACAATGAAAAACCCTTCAACATAAAAACAAAAAATATATATATACTCTGTCTGTTTAAGCCTTAAAAAAGACTGTCAGTGATTGCTAGCCATACAACTAACATATATTAAAGTGAGTTCTCAAAATCCATATAGCTGTTCCGGCTTTATAATACTTTACGCATAATAAAATGCACCTATTCACTCATCTTCTTCACTTAATAATATATTGAACTTGATTGGTTAGCAATGTCCCATTTCAAAACATTAAAATGCAATCGACAGCTAATAAGCAGTATACTAAAACCCATGGAAACAATAAACAATGGAAGGGGAGAACGTGACCCAAGTTCCAAAAATTTTTTTAAAAACAAATGTCCAGGTCATATCCCTTATAAATCATGAAACACCTAAGTATTCCATGAAAAGTCCTTCAGCGTAAAACCATTACTGTATACAATCTATGCGCTGAAGCCTAAAAAGGACTGTAAATAATTAGTGACCATGCGACTAATATATACTGACTTAAATTCTCAAAAAAACATATTCTGATGCGACTGTGTAAAACATCTTACTCAGTGAGGTGCATTTGATTACTCTTCTCCTCCACGCTATAATAATGTGGAAATAGTTAATTAGCGATATCCCATCGCAAGACAAAAGAATAATGGGGCAATAAACATAACGAAATCAAATACAATTACATTGCATGAGCCGTTGGCATTTCCTAAATATTCAAACCTTAACTTCAGTGGTCCCTCGCTCCATAAACTAGGCTGAAGTCATAAGATGCAGTGGTTCGCTTGCATGGAAAAAGGGAATATTTTTGTGACAATCTATGAAATTAAAATATATTTATATATCAGCTAGACTATCTAATATGGTTAAAAAACTACTGACTTTCATGTAAATGCTATTTTATGAGGATATTTATAACCAACTTATAAAAAATATAATAAATAAGAATAAAGTGATGTATTAATAACTTTTACAAAGGATGTGAAATTATAAAACATAAATTAATATGCTGAATTTTATATGAATCTACATACATACTGAGCAGACAAGATCCCCAGCTGGATTTGTGCCTCGAGAACTTTTACTATCATGCTGTCCACCTCAGCTTCAGAAAGGCTATGCGAGGACCTAATGGAGGAAGCAATGGAGGTGGGTCTGGAAACTGGTCCAGGCTGTAGGAGAGGAGACTTAGGCCTCGATGTTACCAGCTCCAGGGAGAAACTATGGCTCTGGTGTTGAAGGGAGGCTTAGATTACTACTGGTGTTGAAGAAGTTGGATCCAGTGGCTTGGTCAACTTACAGGAAGGTTCTCCAAACTGATGGGACCTCCTGAGGGACCTCTTATGGTCTCTATGTGTTTTGGAGGGTGTTTGAGCCCCTGAAGTAGACTGTAAGATGGATGAAGACCCACAAGAAGGAAGAACTCTTTTCAAAATCAATTTGTTCCTCCTATCGATGACTGCTCATTGATTGAACCCAGCACAGATGGTGCACTAGGAATCCAGGTGGGAAGCACCAACACACACCATACACTTGGAGTGGGCATCTGAGAGGGGAATTTTGTGTCCACAAGACACACACTTCTTGAAACCCATCAGCTTGGGGTCAGACATGATCCAACAAACAAACCGACCAATCACACACCCACACACACACACACACACACACACACACACACACACACACACACACACACACAGACAGCAAGTACACTATTAATGAGGGAAAGACTAGATATATAAAGATATATATAGTTTTTGTAAGAAAAGAATACACTTAAAGGGAAAGTGGTATGAAAAAAAAATGTATATATATATATATATATATATATAGATATAGATATAGATATATAGATATAGATATATATATATATATATATATATATATATATATATATATATATATATAAGGAGAAGTTAAACGGAATGAGAAACGCTGCTAAAACATATATATATATATATATATATATATATATATATATATATATATATATAAGGAGAAGTTAAAGGGAATGAGAAACGCTGCTAAAACTTACATAAAATTCCTATGGAGCTCAGATAAAACAGAATCCGATGCTAGTCAAAATGCAGCAAACGAGATCTGAAGGATTTGTTGGAGAGGAGTTTCGAGTCAGATCCAGTCCTCGGATCCGAACCCACAGGTTGAAGAGCAAATGAAGGCAACAACATCAAAATCTTCAGTTATATAGACAACTCCGCAATCAAACAAAAAGACAAATATTGGATGATAAAAAAAATCATACTATTCCTACATTCAAGATATCAAAAAACACCCTAAGAAATTCTGCTTCTCTGTAACTTCATTACTCAACCCAGGAAATAAAAATAATCCCAATCCATACCCCATACCCCAATATACCACCTCTTGAAACAGCCATAAAATTCAACATATACTTTATAGAGTCCATATCCGTAAACCCAGCTCATCCATCCCAACTCACTACTTTTACTAATACCCCCAATACTAACCTGTACACACCCACACCTTACACACACACACACACACACAACCAATCCCTCACTCATAACCAAAACTCAAACCATCCCCAGCTTACTTTTCAGCCCCTCTATTTATCTCAAATAAAAAAAACTACTACAAAAACTAAAACTTGCTCAATCTCAGCAGACAAACTCCCACCAGAATATCTAAAGCTTGCCATTGAGGTAATAGCATTCCCTGTTAGTATCTTAATTAGATCCGTAGCTGAATCAAATGTCCCTATCCTATGAAAAAGATCACCCTTTATCCCTTTACATAAGGCAGGCAACTCCACTGACATCACAAACTTTCATCTTATTGCAATCTTGTCCCCCCTCTCTAAGATTCAAGAAAAATGTGTACACCTTCAACTTCTCCACCATCTTACAGACAACAGCCTACTTTCCCGCACTCAGTATGCATTTAGACCTGCACACAGTACCTCAACAGCCTTATTATCTTTCATGGACTCTGTCAACAAAGCAAGTGACACTAGCAAACTAGTATCTGCAGTATTTCTAGATTTGTCAAAAGCATTTGACCTGGTATCTCACTCCAAACTCCTTAAAGAACTTTCCAGCATTTATCTATATTCCTTCTCACTTCAGTGGTTTTCTAGCTACCTATCTGACAGGCAGCAAGTTGTAGAATGGCAGGGATCTGTCTCTCCATATCACATCACCCCCACAGGTGTACCTCAAGGATCCATCCTTGACCCGTTCTTATTTAATGTCTTCATCAATAACTTACATACATCCTCCTGTGAAGGCACTCTAATCCAGTATGTAGATGACTCCACTCTCATCTGCATATCAAACACATTAACTCATCTACAACACATAACACAAAGAGCATTCTTTCTCTTCCATAAAAACATGGCTCTTCAATGCTGAACTCCTATTCAACCCCCAAAAAAACAAAGCTCTTTCTCTTCGCCCACAAGCCCCATAGCTCCAACAAAACAAACATCAAGATCTTTTCAGCCAACAATATTGAAATTCAATTGGTTCAGCATACCAAACTACTAGGTGTCACAAATGACGATAATCTCAAGTTTGATCTGCACATACAAAACAGTATTAAAAAAAAAAAATTAGCATGCCGAACAAGAATAAAAACGTCCTCATCGCAGCTACCAAAATTACCCTGGCCAAAACCTACCTCTTGCCTTTACTGTTATATGTGGGCCCCAATTCTAACTAACTTACAGAGCTCCCTAAGAAAAAAAAATAGCTTCTATAACAAAATTGCCAAATTTGCCATAAACGCAACCCCTCTATCTCATCATTTTGAAACCCTACATTCCCTAAGATGGCTTGAACTCCCCCTCCACCTCCAATATGTACAATTTATTATGGTATACAAAGCATCCACGCCCCACTAGCTTGTCCTGCTCTTAGCCGATTAATCAACTTTTCCCCAAGTAAATGTCTCAGATTGAAGAGAAACATCTCTTCACAACTTATAAACCTAACAAAACCCCAGGCCTAAGCCTTTACTCTTTCTCTGTGGTGAAACTATGGAGCTCCCATCCTTTAACTATCAAAACTGCTACTAACCCGCACTCCTTGAAAACCTCTATAAAGGAATATTTCAGCAAAGCTTGGATTTGCTCCTGTATGAGCCCAGATTGAAGTACTCTTATACCTTTTTCTACCTGTACTCTATCTAGCACCACTAATAACCTACCTTACCCTCCCTTCCTCTACACATTTTCCCTGATGTTACACTCATAGCTTTTCCACATCTATTCCTACTATCCCCTCTATCACACCCTGCCTTTCTCTACTCATACTATCTTATGCCTTCACCAATATAATGTGCTACTATTTTTCATGACCTATAGAATATTAATAAATTGTTATGATAATCATCTATTGTGTAAATAATGCTGCATCTTCCTATTATCAGGTTTTCCATATAATTTGTGCTTGAACACTATCCCCAGGATTCAATAAAGCCTACACTAAGTGTACACTGTTCTGAGGAACAGACAACACAGACATAACACACACCTTCTTCCTCCTAATTTAAGTTTTCCTACTGATATTTTTGCAGCTTTAAATACTGACAGAGATTCATAAAGGTTACCACAAAGTATACACTACATGTACACTTAGTGTAATCTTTCTGAGTGACTAGAAAGCACAAATAATGTGATAAGAATGTTATTGAATACATATCATGTACACTTAGTGTATGCTTTATTGAATCTGGCCATAGTTTTTAAAATTTTCTACTTGAATGTTATGACTTTATTATGTCTGTCTATTTTTTCTGTTAACCATATGTATCTAGAGCTTTTCTCCCTGGACCTCCACTGAAAATGGGTACCTCATGACCCAGTCAGACTTTCCCAGTAAACAAATACCAAATAAATAAATAAATAAATTTACTCGATGTGCTCCCACACCTGGATCAAGTCCTGGAAGACCTCTGCAGTGAGTTTTCACTTGTGATGGTCTGTCTAGGATATGCTTTGTCTGACACTGTATTTTGCTTTGACAGGATGTATAAGACCTGAAAATCAGACAATCCCATAGAGCCAGTTCCCAGGCCATCACTGCAGCCAGCAAAGAGGATATGACCTTATAATTTCTTGCTTATTCAGGTATCACATTACATTAATGTTGTCTATGACCACTACAAGTGGACCTGGAGTCCATAAGTGGTGAAGAACTTTTACGACACAAATCAGTGCCTACATCTCTTTTACATTTAATCACTTTGCCATGCCCTGAGGAACTTTGCATTTTAACTCTCATGGACACTGGTCCCCACACAAAATTTTAAGAGTCCATTTGGGCAGAACTGGGGTCTGAAGATAGAAAGTCCTGAATTCAGAAACAGTTGATCCCTCCACCACTGCAGTTCCTGTCACCCTCCACCACTGCAGTTCCTGTTTCACAAATTCCAGTACCGCTACACTAAATCCAAAGGATGAAGGTGTTGGGTCCCATGATTCTTGAAGTACCACTGAATTTTTCTCATTTGTTCACTGGCTTATGGTATCATAAGGATCACTGATGCCATGAGACCTAGAATTGTAAGGCACTATCTTGCTGAGATCACATCTACATGACAAAAATCCAAGAAAATGCCCTGAGAAGTCAGAACTTTGTCTTCTGGCAGGAAGGCCACCCTTTTTTACTGTATCTATACAACACCATGAGAAAACAGTTTACTGAGAGGGTATATAAAAGATAACTTTTGAATGTTCAGTTTGAAGCCCAGATGGGAAAGGGATGAGACTTTTTAAGGACTCCAAGCACCTGGATACAGAATCTGCACAAATCAGCAAGTCATCTAAATAATGAAAAAGTACAGTTTTGTACCTACCATAAATGTAGATGTCCGATAGGTATGCATCTGCAGTCCTTACATATGGGGTTGTCCTGCCTCAGGCAGCCCTTCGGTCGGCCGGATTCCAAAGTCTGGGTCCGGCGTCGGCTGATGTCGCCCTTTCCCCGACGTCAGAGCGCCTGGGGTATAAAAGCGTCAGCCGATGCCATCTTCCTCAGTTTTTCTTGCCCCAGATGCCAGGTGCCCTCTAAGGAAGGCTAAATTTGGAGAGATGCAAAAAATTCCAAACATGCACAGTAATATAAAACAAATACACCATAATAGATAACCCCAGCTAGCTATGAGGGGGATAAGTACCCAGGAAATACCACAGAGGGGAAGGAGGGAGGGTAAACCTGACTGCAGATGCATACCTATCGGACATCTACATTTATGGTAGGTACAAAACTGTACTGTGTCCTTCAAGGATGCATCTGCAGTCCTTACATATGGGTGGAATACCATAGCCAAGCTGGGGGTGGTAGGATCTAAGAAAGTGATGGTGTAGCTAAAATGCCCTGCAGGACTGCCGTAGCAAAGCCTGCTCTGGATCTGGAATATAAGGGTAAGTTGTAATGTTTGGAAAATGTATGCACGGAGCTCCATGTAGCAGCTTCTAAAATGTCCTTGGTAGCCACCTCTCTTAAGAAGGCTGTGGAGGTGGCTGTGGCTCTGGTGGAATGAGGTCTAATGTTAGCTGGCACGGTTTTGCCATGAAAAGAGTAACAGAATCGAATGCAATTCCCTATCCATTTTGAAATTGTCTGTTTGGAAATTGCTTTTCCTTGTACACCAGCAGCATATGCTACAAATAGCTGGTCAGATTTTCTGTAAGTCTTAGTTCTGTCCAAGTAGTAGCGCAACTGTCTGTGAATATCCAGGGTATGCAGAAGTTTCTCCCCTTTGTTTTGTGGATTTGGAAAGAAGGTAGGCAGGTGAATAGCTTGATTCAGTGAGACCCTGGATACCACCTTAGGCATGAATGAAGGATTGGTTCTCAGTGAAACTCTGTCCTGATGAAAAATAAGAAATGGTTGTACTGCCATGAGGGCCTGCAATTCAGATACTCTTCTTGCTGAGGTTATGGCCAGAAGGAAGGCAGTCTTCCAAGACAGGAACTGTAGTTCTGAAGATGCTGCTGGTTCAAAGGGAGGTAGAGTTAATTTTTCCAACATGAAGTTAAGGTCCCATGTAGGCACTGGTGGTTTCCTTGGAGGTTTGATGTTTTTAACTCCCCTTAGAAACTGCCTTAGGAGAGGATGAGAAAAGACAGGTGGATCAGTATTGTATTCTGCTGAAATTGCTGAAGCATGAATTTTTATGGAAGAGCAAGAAAGGCCATTGTGGAGCATTTCTGCCAAGTATTCCAGGATATGTGCCAAGTTCATCACTGTCGCATCTAGGCCCTTTGTGGTGTTCCAAGTGCGAAATCTTTTCCATTTTGCTGAATATGCCTTTCTTGTGGAAGGCCGGCGAGCTTCCATGATGATGTCCTTCACTGTCTTGGATAGCTTATCCTGGTGAGGAGTCAAGGTATTCTCCAGGCTGTCAGCTGTAAGGTTTTCAGGCTGGAGTGCAGAGTTTTGTAATTGTGTTGTGTCAGCAGAAGTGGCCACTGTGGTAGAGGCCACGGTTTCGTGCGTGACATGTTCCTTAACAGTGGGTACCAGTGTTGTCTGGGCCAGTCCAGAGCTATCAGAATCATTTTGGGCTGCTCTGTCCTGATCTTCAGTAAGACCTTGGTCATTAATGGAAGAGGTGGGAATGCATACACTGTTAGAGTATTCCAGCTGAAAGAGAGGGCGTCCACTTTCCATGCTTGAGGGTGGTATGTCCTTGAGCAGAATTTCTTCAGCTGATGGTTGTGGTGTGAGGCAAAAAGATCTATGTCCGGCCTCACCTATGATTGTGTTATCTGAAGGAAGATGTCTGGGTGCAGCATCCATTCGTGTGGATCCATGATATTTCTGCTTAGGCTGTCCGCCAGTATATTGTCTTTTCCTGGCACAAACTGGGATTGCAGCTCTATGTTGAGTTTTAGGGAAAGTTCCCAAAGATTCATTGCCAGCCTGCAAAGAGGGTAGGAATGGGTACCTCCTTGCTTGTTTATGTACCACATAACTGTGGTATTGTCTGTCCTTATTAGCAGGTGTCCTTGATGCAGAAAATGTTTGAAGGCCTCGATTGCATGTATCGCCACCAGCATTTCCTTTTGGTTGATGTGCATGCGCAATTCTTTCTGTGACCATAGTCCTTGGATGCATCTGCCCTCCATGTGTGCTCCCCATCCATGGTCTGAAGCGTCCATTGTAATGGTTTGGCTGATTATTGGTTTGCTGAAGGGCAGACCCCTGTTTGACTGGCTTGCTTGAGCCCACCACAAAAATTCCTTTTGAAGGCATGGAATGAGTGGTATCAAAGCTTCTAGGCTGTGACTGTGCTGGCACCATAAACTCCTTAGGTACCATTGTAGTTTCCTCATATGTAGCCTTGCTTGTGGAATCAGAAGAATGCAAGATGCCATGTAACCCAGGGCCTGCAGGATTTTCCTTGCAGTCAGCTGAGTTTGTTTTGTCAGATTTTTGAAATAATCCGGTAGTTGTCTTTGTTTTTCTTCCATGAGAAAAGCCATTTGGGTGGCTGTATCTAGTTTCGCACCCAGAAAAATTATCCTTTGGGATGGGACAAGTCTTGATTTGTGAATGTTGACTGTATATCCCAAAGCCTGAAATAGGTGGATGGCATAATTCAAGTGTTTTACCAAAGTTTGTTGGCTGTCCGCTTGTATAAGGCAGTCGTCCAGATATGGGTATATTTGAATTCCCTGAAGTCTGCAGTGTGCAATTACTGATGCCAGGCATTTTGTAAATACTCTGGGCACAGTAGATAAGCCAAAGGGCAATGCTGAGAATTGATAATGCTCTGAACCTGCAAGAAATCTGAGGTGTCTTCTGCAACTTTGTCTGATAGGTACATGCAGGTATGCCTCCTTGAGGTCTAGAGTTACCAGCCAAAACCCCTTGCCCAGCATGGGAAGGAGCTGCTGTAGGGTCAGCATTTTGAATTTTGGCACAATGAGATAAGTATTCAGTGCGGACAAGTCGAGAATAGGCCTCCATTTTTTTTCTTTTCTTGGGACAAGGAATAGTCTGGAATAAAATCCTTGGCCTTGTTCTTTGAGAGGAACCTTTTCTATAGCTTTCATTTGCAATAGGTTGGAAATTTGTTTTAAAGCCTCTGCCCTTTGATTCGGTGGCAGGTTTGGCATGCCTTTTCTTTTTGGTAATGTATGAAAATGGAACCTGTATCCTTTGTCTATTATTTGCAGTGTCCATTTGTCCCTTGTAATACTGTGCCAATTTTTGGAGAATAAAGATAGCTTTCCGCCCAAAGGTGCTTTCAATTGAGCCCTGGTTGGCGGGGTCAAGGTAAAGTCATTGAGTCTGTCCTTGTGTAGCAGTTGTAGGTCCTGCACTACCTCTCTGGTTAGGAGGCTGCCATTGACGTCCTCTGTAGGAGCCTCTAGCTTGCCCTCTACCTCTGGCACGCCTGTTCTTGTCTCTTTGAAATCTCTTTGTGTCTGGAAAGGACCAATTCCTAGAGGGCCAATTTCTGCTGAATCTTGGTGGTTGAATCTGGAGAAAATCTTTGACTGTCTGTACAGATTTAGCCTTTCCCTCAAATTTCTTTAAGACCTCCTGAGCAGTGGAGCCAAATAACTTTTGCTTTTCCAGTGGCGCATCCAGAAGCTTTGCTTTAACATGATCTGGCAGAGTTTGTTCCTTCAGCCAAGCATGCCTACGTATGACTGCACCTGTCATTGCTGACCTACATGAAGCTTCCAATGCATCATAACCACACTGCAAGAAATGGTTGCTAACCTGTTGGGAGTTATGTACCAGATCCTGAAGTGACTTGCGATCTAGGGATTCAGGTGAAGACAGTTTTTTATGCAATTCTTCTAACAAATACTCTTGGTACTGTATCATATGGAATTGACAATTTAATGCCCTCATAGAAAGAGTGGAAGAAGTATACACTTTTTTACCCCATCTCTCTAAAGCCCTCGACTCCCTTTCAGACGGGAGTGGATTTTTTGTAGTGGCAGATGCAACCCCTTTAGGGCCCTGGGAAATAGTTTCAGGGTCAGCAGAGTGGGCCTTGTAAAGGAAATGATGTGAGTCCGGGACCCTGTAGTACCTATCGGGTTTGACAGGAGCCGGAGGAAGGGAGTCAGGGGTAATGCTAGACTCAGAGTACACATCATCAATGACATTCAAAACAGGAGGAATAGCCAAAGGTCTATGCTGAGGTAAATGCAAAAAGGTCCTTAATCTCTTCCTGGAATCAGAGAATTCCTGGCCCTGCCATTTGAAATGCTCTCTCATGGAGTGAAGGGTTTCCCCAAAGGACAGCTCTTAAGGAGGGGAGGCAGAGGGAATAGATTCCTCTGCATCAGAATCCTCGTAGGCCGTAAGGCCTCCTCCTGGTAGTCTGAAAGAGCAGAGCCATCTGAGGCCTCATCAGAGGACTGGGGATCAGTGGGCTCAACCCTGGGCCTTTTGTCTAGAGGAGGTTGAGAGCCCCTGTCCAGATGTGGCTGAGAGCCCCTAATTAAGGAAATAAGGTCCTCAGCTAAACTTAAAATCTGTGAACCTGTAGTGGATCCCTGAGGAATAGCCTTGGGAGGCAGAGATTTTGGCTGTTTAGCAGCTTTAGCCCTAGTGAATGCCTTTATAGACATGGATGCAGGAGGCTTGGCTGCTCCACGTGCTGGTGTAGTTTTGTCTAGGGCAATGGTGTCGGAAGTTTCCTGAACACCGGTTTCTGAGGGAAATTCTATAACCGACTCGGAAGAGACCTCCGGGGCCGAGGTTGTCGGTTGTGCGGTTTCGGCGGTCGGAAGTACCAAGGACTCGGTTTCAGCCGAGACCGAGACACTCGCAGTAGGCCTAGGCGTGGTTTCAGCCGAAACCATGGTCCGCGTGTGTCGGTCCTTGTCCTTCCGTTTTTTGGTTAAATGAGAAGTCGGAGTCTCCGACGGCATATTGTAACAGTAACTAGCCCCAAAAAATTCCTCTGCAAACTCCGACCGACGCCTAAGAGTGCGTCAGTTGAAGGAGGCACAGGCTGTACAGGCCAAGACATCGTGGTCTGGGCCTAGGCAGGGGAGGCAGTAAGAATGGAAATACTTATGAGGTATTTGTTTCCCACAAGTTAAGCAATTATTAACTTTAAGCGTTTGATCTGACATCGGCTGAGGCAAGAAAGAGTCCCCAACGGGGTACTTAGCTTTTGAAGTCTTCAGTAGCTGAAGTTACAGGAGCTGACCGACCGGCACTTGCGAACTGCTTCTGCTTCGGGCACCACGTGGCAGGAAAGACTGAGGAAGATGGCGTCGGCCGACGCTTTTATACCCCAGGTGCTCTGACGTCGGGGAAAGGGCGACATCAGCCGACGCCGGACCCAGACTTTGGAATCCGGCCGACCGAAGGGCTGCCTGAGGCAAGACAACCCCATATGTAAGGACTGCAGATGCATCCTTGAAGGACATCATGTGGATGTCTAGGATTCTGCAATAGGCAACCACTTGGGCTAAACTCTTTATAAACACTCAAGGTGCAGTAGATAACCCAATTAGTAATGCAGAAAATGGATAATGTAAGCCAAACTCAGCAAATCTCAAAAATGTTCTGAAATTGGGAGCAACAGCAATATGAAAGCATCCTACAGCTCTAGGGCTATCATAAAACAGTGATCTGGAAGCAATGCTAGGACTTACTGTCAGTTGAGCATTTTGAATTCTGTAACTTTTGCAAATGTATTTAGAAAGGAAAAATCTAAGAAGGGTCTCACTGCGTGCTCCTTTTGTGGTACAAAAAAGATTCCGGGGTAAAACCTTCTACCTTCATGTATTTCAGGCACTGGTTCTATGACCCCTGCTATTAGCATGTGATGGAGCACTGCAGGAAACAGCTCTGTCTGGTCTGGTGGCTGTGAGGAAATTCCCCTGAAGGGCGGAGGATTTTCTGTCCACTGCCAAGTGTATTCTCACTGGATTATTCTCAGAACCTAGTTGTCTGAGACTACTTGCAGTCAAATTGCAGGGTCGACAGAGAGCCTGAAGGAAGGAGGAAGAAAAGGAAGGGGGGGGCAGTAGGAGTGCTCTGTGACGTAACATAGTTATTCCTTTGCAGGGGGGGGTTGATACTTTTTTTTGGAAAGGAACCCCTTTTGTTTGGTTTTGAAAAGTAATCCTATTGCCATTTCCTTTTGGATCCCTGACTTTTTGTTTGGCTGAGATTTTTGTTTGTTCTGCCCCTTGAAGGAAGATTGCTTGTTTAGGGAGAACTTGGCTATATGAAACAGTCAAGATACCCTATGCATAAACTTGCCTCTATCATCCCACTGTTTGAGAATCTGTGTAACAGTGGGTCCAAACACCAATTCAGAACTTAAAGGTACACTGAAAATTTCAACTTTTAAATCATCAGAGAAGTGCTGATTATATAACTTAGCATACTGTCTTAATAGAAGAGAAGAAGCAGCAGTTCTCAAACCTGTATCTACACATTCAAGCACACGTCTCAAAGCATGTTTCAA
Organism: Protopterus annectens; assembly: GCF_019279795.1. Lineage (NCBI taxonomy): Eukaryota > Metazoa > Chordata > Ceratodontiformes > Protopteridae > Protopterus > Protopterus annectens. The sequence continues at coordinate 1,665,743,659 of NC_056732.1, forward strand.
AACTTGCAAAACTTTCACTATAATATACTACATTTAGGATTAGGTTCATAGGATGGTACTTGGATATCGGCCCTAGGGCCTACACAAGCCTAGCCATATCAATTCCCTGGCTATTTCATCCCACAGTATTTATTTCCCTTGCCCCCTGTCTAGCAGGGTGACTGATGTGATCACCGGGGTGAATTTCCTATCTCCCATCCAGTCGTCAAAATTCCTTTTGAAGAGGCCCAAAGAGGTGCTCTGCTTGACATGTATGAGCAGTCCATTCCAGAGTCTGGGGAGTCTCTGGGTCAGGAACCTATCCCTCCAGCATGTTTTGTTCATTGTGATGACAATGTTTAGATCCCTGGAGTGTGTGGCTCTGAGGGATTGGGATTTCTTTAAGTGTAGCATGTCCAACAGCTCTGGGTTTGACATGGCCTTGTATGTTAAGCAGAGATTGCCTCTGAGTAGATGATATGTGACAGGGTATAGCTGGTGTTCTTTTAGATGGTCATCAGAGGGCATCTGCTTTAGGCCTGTGATTCTTTTAGTGAGGTATTTCTGTGGCCTTTCCACTTGTTGCAGATGTCTTGAGAGGTACATACCAAATGGGTTGTTGTGTTCTATAATGGGTCTAATGAGGGATGAGTACAGTGGGACAATGACCTCCTTTTTCTGGATGAAAAGCTCTTAGTGATGAGGTGGCCACAAAGAATGATTTCCTGACTGTTGTGGTGATGTGGTTACTGAAGGTGAGACCACTGCCCACCTGTGTCCCTAAGTCTCTTATCACACTTTCAGTGTTTAGTGTACTGCCACCTATATTCACGCGTACATGTTTTTCCCAAAGGGGATAACTATGCATTTATTGGCACTGAGCTTGAGCCCATGGCTCTAGCACCAAGCATCTGTTTCTGTAAGGCCCTTTTGTTGAATATCCACATCATTTGGGGATTCAATAATGGCTCCCAGTTTGCAGTCATCTGCGAACTTTGTTAGTGAGAGTCCCTTAGTGTTGGACTGTAGTTCAGAGAAGTAGATGCCAAACAAGAGCGGTCCCAGGATTGAACACTGAGGTACTCCACTTGTCACTTGTCTGGAGCTGGATTTGGAGTTGGCTACTTTTACAGTGTGGGTTCTGTCAGTAAGCCAGCTGGCAATCCATCGAGTGACATAGGGATTAATGCCCAGCTTGGTAAATTTATCTATGATTCCGGAGTGGGGGATGGTGTCGAAAGCCTTGGCAAGGTCCAGATAGGCTCTGTGGACTGTTTTACCCTCATCCATGGCTTAGGAGACTGATTCGAAGAAGTCAATCAGTTCAGGAGACAAGATCGGCACTTCACAAACCCAAACTGGGTAGGCTCCAGTGTTTGAAGGTTGCCAATGTCTTTGTTTAAAAGTTCCATGATAATACGTTCCGTGGCCTTGCAGATCAGGCTCATCAGACTGATGGGGCATTAGTTCCCGGGATCCAAGGTGGATCCCCCCTTGTGGAGTAGGATAACTGTAGCTGTGCACCACTCAGTGGGCATGAAGCCTGAGGTGAGGCTATGATTAAACATGACACTTAGGTGAGGTGCCAGTTCATTTTATAGTTCATGTAGTACACAGTCCGGGATGTTGTCTGGTCCCATGGATGCTGTATTCTTAGCTTTGGAGTGTGCATTTTTTTACCTGTGTGGCCACTGTTATTGGAATTTGGCAATCTTTCAGTATTGAGATGGGCCCTTTAGGGGGTGAGAGGGGGTGAAGTTGGCACTGAATCAATCTGCCAGGATATTGGCAATATCCTTGGGATCAATATATTTAATGTCATTCTGTTGTAGCTCAGAGCATATCTGAGCATTGCTATGTAGATTCTTGACATAGCTAGTATAGAATGCCTTGTGGTTGTCTTTGAAATCTTTGGCAATTTTATTTTCGTAACTAGTTTTGGAGGATTTTATGAGGGATCCCAGCTTCTTACTGAGACTGGTAAGGGAGTTTTTTGCATCCTGGGACTTTCCTCTTTTCTGCAACAACTACTGAATTAGTTCCTCCCTCCTTTCACCCCCAGCATACTTTCACTTAGTTTGGACAGAAGAAATTAGTAATAGCTCTTTCTTAGATAAAGGACAAATGTATTTTCCTTAGGTTATACTATCTAGTCATTTCTGTTCCAAAGAGTATACTCAGTGTGTATAATGTCATCTCTTTGAACTGCAACTTGTGAATACTTTAACTACTGACAATTGTCTTTTTCAGTTTGTTATATCTGTCCAAATATTTCTGTTATGTATCTGCAGGTTCACACTCTATGAACTGAAGCTGAAATCTTGCTTGGCTAATATGTCATTCTTCTGTGTTAGGCTTTGTTATAACTGTACTTAACTGTAACCATATTATGTCAATATGGAGCTTTTCTCCACAGACCTCTGCTGAAAATGGGATATTATCCTACTTGGACATTCCCGGTAAACAAATGTCAAACAAATTAAATAAAATAATGTCTCTAACCTATGTTCAATAGTGGTCAACAAAGCTACATTAGAGGGAGACAAGGCAAAAGTTAAATGGTCCTTGGGAGAAGCAGTGGCTATGAAAGAGTCACTAACCTTAGATTGAGGTATATTGTTATTTTGCTTTTTCTTTTAGGTGTGACCAGATTTGATGGGGTACTAGAGTAAGGATTCCTCAATCAGTACAGAGAGAACCCCAGCCAGAATAATAAACTGCCAGTACTGCATAATATATCACAATAACCACTTAACGTTTCTAGCAGTAAGTATATCCCTACACAACCAAACTCTGACAAATTGTGTGGTTACCACAAAATACATCTGAAATGACTGACAGAAGTGAAAGAATTTCCAGTACACAAAGTTCAAATACTAAAAACAACCAGTGTTAAACAATATTAAAAATTACCTGCACAAGCTTTTAAGCATAAACTGCCATAAAATAAAATATAACAGCAAATTAAACGATTTTTTTTCTTGTCAGAGAGTGAAACATTCCCACAGTACACTCAAATAGCTCCAATAGCAGTAAATCACAATTCAATATCACAAACACACAGAAAAGAATCATACATAGGGGGGCAGAGCCAAGATGGCCAACTAATAGCAGCAGTTTTTCAGAGCTCCATGAAACTAGTATAAAAAACAGGAAATAACTTATTTTATTTTATCAAAAATACTTAGAATTGATAGATGAAAGTATAAACTATATTATTAGTAACTTTGTTGAACTTAGGAAAGTTTTTTCCTGTGAAGTTATAAAGGAGAATATATCACTCATGGAGATGAGCACTTCGAAGACTTTTCATTCTGATATGGCTTTAAAAAAAGAAATGCAGGTTGTGACATCTGCTTTACAAGAACTCTCACTAAAAATGGATGATTTTAAGGAGAATTTACAAAACCACAAGGAAAATTGTCAGAAACAGATTCTCTCAAGGAACTTATACAGCAGCATCAATCCAGAATAACACACTTAGAAGCATCCCTGAATGATCTTGATGGAAGACTGGAGGAAGAAGAAAGCCAGAAAGATTTTCTCATCAAACAAAACATTTGGCTTCTCAATAAAGTGGATGACCTGGAAAACATGGAGTAAAGGTCAAATATAACAATTGTTGGCATCCCTGAGAGAGCTGAAGGAGAAGATATCATTTCTTTCCTGAATACCTGGATTCCAGAGATTTTAGATTTAAAGGAGGGTCTGTCCTTTGGTATTGAAAGGGCTCATAGAGCTTTAGGAAAGCCACTGTGAACATCCTCCTCTACGCCTCCCAGATCAATAGTAATAAAGTTTCTATGTTATTTGGACAAGGAGTTGGTCCTAAAATCTGCCTGGAGGAAAAGTCCATTAAAATGTAATCAAAACCCAATTAGGTAAGATAATGACTATTCTACCATGGTTTTGGAACAGAGGAAAAAAGCTTGGCCATTAATAAAACTGTTAAAGCAGAATAACATCAAAACTCAGCTTGTCTTTCCTGCCAGAATGAAAATTCCATATCAGAATGAAATGAGATCATTTAATGCCCTAGAGGAAGCCACTGCCTTTATTAAAAACATTAACATTATTTCCTTACCTGAAGATATGGAATGGGCACCTGCATCTCTGAAGAGAGTTACTGATAAATCTTCTTGGACTGATGTTAAAAAGAAAAAAACAAAAAACTGAGTCAAAGATTGCTGTCCCACTAAATCTTAATTTGTTTTATACTTGCTCAATTTTCAAGTAAGGTATGGCATGACAATATTTTTCTTATTGCTTTTCTTTCTCTTTTTGCATTTTCATTTCTATATATTTTTTGTTCATATACAAATTAATAACTGTTTATGCCTTTAGTATATTAGTATAATATTACTGGTTTATTGAGTGATATAACCGAACAGTAAGCTATCTTTGCCTTTATGACCTTAAGATGACATGCTTTATTTCAAAAAGCCATTTGCCCTGCTAAATGTTCTTCTGAGTTATTACACAGGCATAGTCACTGCTTAGATTAATTTATCAAAACTGTTTTGGACACATGGGATAACAGGCCATGTCTATGATTTAGTATATATTAACTAGTTTCTTTAATATTTATAACTTCTGATTGTTTCAGAATATATATTGGTACCTGTGTGAACAAAAAGCTGTTTGCCGGCTTTTATTTATTTATTGCATTTGTTTACCGGGAACGTCCACTGGGCCTAGGTGAGCCTATTTTCATTGGAGGCCCTGGGAGAAAAGCTCCACATAAAAGTCAACATAACAGAAATACAAATATCAAAAAATGTAGCACTATTTACAGTTTTTTTAGCAATTCCATTGCAGTTTTATGGTAGTCTATTGATGATATTAACATGTACTTTTGGTCATATAGATGCCATAGACATTACTGGTTGAGAGGCAGAAAAAACAGTAACATTGTATACAATTATTTACATGCATTTAAATCTGTGTAGGCAGTGTAGTAACAGTCATAGGTATGGTTGCAGACCTGCTAAGAGTGACACAAATATTGACATAAATTGAATATCTCTGACAGTTATATGCTTGTATGTTTTATTGCACATTTTTAAATGGTTACAAGTTATGTTTCTTGTAGCATTTAATGTTAAAATACTGTTCTCTCTCTCAATGGCAGTGAATGTTATTTTACTGTTTGGAAGTATCTGCCAGTTAAACTTTGCATTTGTTACTGTAAATAAGCAGACTTTGTGGCACAGTTAAACTGAGGTAAGGAAACTGTACCGTGTAGTGTGCTGGGCAGGAAAAAGTCAGTTTGAAATTTAAGAAGTGAAGCTTTCTTACTTAGCTTGTGACATCATGCATTCTATGCATGCAGATCAGATTACATTACAGCTAATGTGTATAAGCAAGTCTAATTGTGAATGTCAAGTCTCTGATTGGTTAATATAGCATAGTAGGCTTCTTTTACAAGAATTATGAGCTACACTGTCTGCAAACATTCATGGTTCCCTTTTATAATAGTGACTATATTTTGTGATCAAATATATACAGAAATGTTATTTTTTCTTGTAAACAGTTCATTATAGCCACTATTTCTAGTGAACATACTGGAATGGACCGGAGTTCCGCTGTGGCGACCTCTAACCGAGAAAAGCTGAAAGACACAACAACAACAACAAATACTGGAGTTTTTTTTATAAATGGATCTTTACAAATAACTTTCCTATGTAGTTAGCAAGTGTTTACATTTACAGGAAATGCTTATGACTAATGGCAATAAGGATACTCAAACACCATACTAAATCCTAACAAATGTATGTGTGAATAATTTTGATTGAACTAAAATTACTTTGCATTTAATATGCTGATTTCCTTATTGTATCCTAGATATTATTTATATTTCAGATGTCAAGTTTTCAGTTATTATAAAGTCGTGTTTCTTAGTATATTAGCACTTTATGACAGGGAAAGAGCTCAGTAATATCTATGACTTGTGATAACACAACAAACAAGTTATGAGTTTCAGTATTACCCTATTACTATGGTAGATATTTACAGCTATCTCTATCTTAATTTTGTCTTTGAGTCATTCACTTTTAAGACCTGTTATCCATAGAAAGTTTTATATAAATAATGTTTTTTACTAATTTTTGTCATTTTAACTGATGCCAGTTAATTATTATTGATTTTAGTCAGTTATATAAACATCTACTATTACAAAAAATGATATTCTTTTGTCTGTTCAGGAAGAGTATTATGTATACAGTATTCCATTAATACAAGTTCCTTTATTATTTGTTATCTTTAAAGAATTCTGATATGGATTTAACTTTCTTAGGTTCATAGGTTCATAGGTTCATACTAGGCTATCTGCCCGAGGGCATTTATAAGCCTAGCCCATCGTTTTGTGGCTTACGCCACCCCTTTAGTATGGGGAACTATACCCATTATTTTGCTGTGCCTCTGTCGAGCAGTGACACTGAGGTAATCCCTGGGGTATATCTGCGATCTCCCATCCATTGGTCAAGATTTCTCTTGAACAAGGCCAGCCAGTGCTCTGCCTCACATGTACCGGGATTTTGTTCCACAGCATAGGGAGTCTTTGGGTGATGAATCTATCCCTCCAGCATGTCCTATTAATAGCGGTGTCGAGGTTTAAGTCTCCCGCCCTTGTGGCTCTGATGGATCTAGATTTTTGAGGTGAAGCATATTCATCAAATCTGGGTTTGACATGGCCTTGTATGTTAGGCAAAGGTCACCTCTGAGCAAGCGGTGGCGACTGAATAGAGCTGGAGTTCTTTCAGTCGGGCAGCATAGGACAGATTTTTGAGACCCTTTATCCTTTTGGTGAGGAACTTTTGTGGCCTCTCCAGCTGCTGCAAGTGTCGGGTCAGATACATTCGAATGGGGCATTGTACTCAATCATTGGTCTGATGAGTGATGAGTAAAGGAGACTATGACCTCCCTTGATCTAGATGAGAATCCCTTCATGATAAGGTGGGCAATGTAGAAGGTCTTCCTGACTACTTTAGCTACATGGGTGTCGAATGACAGACTACTATCAACCTGGGTCCCCAGGTCCCTGATAACTTCTTCTGTGCTCAGTGGATTGCCACCTATTTGGTAGCTAGGGGTAACCTTGTTTTTCCCGAAGGGTATGACTATGCATTTTTGGCATTTAACTTTAGGCCGTGGCTCTGGCACCAGTTATCCGTTTCTGTGAGACCCTTCTGAAGGATATCTGTGTCAGATGTGTTTTCTACTATGGCCAGTTTGCAGTCATCTGCAAACTTTGTCAGCCATAACCCTCCTGTGTTTGCTTGTACTTCGGAAAAGTAGATGCCAAACAAGAGTGGGCCCAGGACTGAGCCCTGTGGGACACCACTTGTGACAGGCTTTGAGTCTGACATGGCGCCAGCAACTCTGACCCTGTGGGTTCTGTCACTCAGCCAGTTTGCAACCCATCTTGTGATGTATGGGTTAACATTTAAGCTGATGAGTTTTTCAATGATACCAGTGGGGTATTGTATCGAAGGCCTTAGCCAGATCGAGGTAGGCTGTATGGACTGCCTTTCCCTCATCAATGGCTTTGGTGACTGTTTGAAAAAGTCAACCAAGTTTAAAAGGCATGATCTGCCTTTGACAAAGCCAAACTGGGTTGGATCCAAAGTCTGCAAATTCCTATGTCTTTATTTATGAGGTCCATTATGATCCTCTCCATGGCTTTGCAGATAAGGCTTGTCAAGCTAATGGGCGGTAATTTCCAGGGTCGGTGGAGGCACCGCCTTTGTGAAGTGGGACCACAGTTGCAGTCGCCACTCCTGGAGTGCGTATCCAGAGGTAAGACTTTGATTAAACAGCTGTCCTAGCTGTGGGTTTAATTCCTCATTGAGTTCGTGGAGCACACAGCCGGGGACACCATCAGGTCCCATGGATGCTGTGTTTTTGCTTTGGAGAGAGCAGTTCTCACTTGGGCTGGAGATGTTTGGGGGCTGCAATCGTTTGGTATAGATATCTCTCCTTTTGGGGAGGGGGAGAAGTTTGCACTGAACCTGTCAGCCAGTATGTTGGCAATGTCTGTAGGATCAGTAATCTTCACATCATTTTGAACTAGTTCTGAGCATATCTGGGAGTTTCCTCCTAGGTTTCTAACATAGCTAAAGAAGGCCTTATGATTGTCTTTTGAGTCTTTAGCTATTTTTCTCTCGAAATTTGCTTTGGATGATTTTATGAGAGCTCTTAGTTTTTTACTTATAGTGATCAAGGGTGTCTTACCTTTTAAGGATTTTGCTCTATCTTGTAGTAGCTTCCTCCTTTTGTTGTAGAGTTTGTTTATGGCTGGGGTCCACCAGACTGGACGCTTGCCTTTGGTACAAAGAGTCTTTGTTTTGCTTGGGATTGCCTTATCCATGCAGTCCTGCAGGTGCTGGTAGAAGGCATTTGTAAGTGATTCAGCGGCTTGAGTACTGTTTTCCGCCGGTTCGGGGGCCTTAAAGGAGACCACACTAGTCTTTAGAAGTGTGAAGTCGGCTTTTGAGAAGTTCTTTACTGTGGTCTTTTTTATTTCAGGTGGGGGTGGGATGAGGACCTCCAGCGAGATTAGTTTGTGATCTGATCTCACCAGTGAGGGTATACTTCGGTGTTGAACATTGTGCTCCCATGTTCGTGATGATGAGATCAAGTATGTTATCTCCTCTTGTGGGGATGGTGACTAGTTGTTCCATGGCATTTGAGTTTATGAATTCCAGGAACTTTTGGGCTAGGGTGTTTGGGCTTGAGTAGTGTTCCCAGTCTATATTAGGGTAATTGAAGTCACCTAGTATGATGGTGTTTGGTGATACATTTATCCCCTCTAGTGTTTTCAGGAAGGCCATGTGAGGTTCCTGAGTTTGTGAGGGTGGCCTGTAACATGCTACAATTTGCAGAGCAGTCTTGCCTACGGTTAATTGCACCTGGATGGTCTCCGATGCATCATGCGTTGCCACCAGTCTTGAGGTGTGGGTGTCCTTGATGAATATGGATACCCCTCCTCCTTTCTTGGTATTGTCCGGATTTTGGGGCCGGAGCATGATATGAGGTAAAACCTGATAGCGCTGGGGTGCTCTCGGGAGCCTTGAACCAGGTTTCTGTCACAGCACAGACATCGATGTTCTCCATACTGAGAAGGGCCTCGAGTGCGTGCATTTTGAGATTTAGACTTCTGGCATTGAGCAGCATTACCCTTAGTTTTTCCTTTTTGTGTTCTAGGGTGGTAGGTTTAGAATTTGAGCCTTGCCTAAAAAGGCACTATGGGGGTGCAAGAGCCTTTGCCAATATCCGGAATCCCAGGGTGACAGGTGCAAGCCGTCCCTTGAAGCAGCGTGGCTTGTCCAGCATGTCATCCCAGGCAGACAGATACTGGATCCCCTTTGAATGACACCAGTGTTTAAGCCAATTGTTAAAGCTGATCATCTTATCTCTATATTGTGGCATCATTCTTGGTGAAGGTAGGATACTGCTCAAGGTCAGGGTCATACCTGCCTGGGCTACATAATCAGAGAGCTCCTCAATGTCTCTTTTCATGCAGTCCAAGGAGGTACGTCTCAGGTCGTTTACACCAGCGTGGACAATGACTGAGTCATATTTGTACCTGCTGTTGAGAGACCTGAGTGCTTGCGTTATGTGGCGGATTCTAGCGCCCGACAGACAGCTTACTGTGACCTTCTCCTTACTCAGTCTGGTGGGCGGGACGTCAGTGTGTCTGACTATGGAGTCACCAATGACTAGTGTGTCTGGCATTGTGTTTGGCCTTAAGGGCTGTGACTGTTTGACACTCTGACTGTGAGGTCTATGCGTTGCAGGTGTTGTATTCTGAGGTGGTGGTTGTTTGGGTGTATGCTTTGGTGGCCTCTGCTGTTTTGGTAGATTTTGATCAGAGCCTCCGAGTATGTCTTTGTGTGTTTATGTGTATGATTTGAGGTTGTAATGGTACTATGTGAGACTGGGTCTATAGTGTGTGTGGTAACCTTCTCCTCCTGACTGGTCTTGCCAGTCCTATGTTGAGAGCTCAGCCTCCAGTTTGGCCGTATAGTTGCATCTCTCGCATGTATTTGTGTTTTGTGGGAGGAGGAGAGGGTTGTCTGTGTACATGAGGCAATTGTAACATTGCCTCAATATTCCCAGGTTCACCAGCTGAGCAGGAGAGGACACTAGCAACTGATCCCTCGACATGCTAGAAGGATAGACAAAAAACTTTAAAAAAGATTCCGGGGGATGTGGGTGACCGAAAAATGGGGGGTTGCCTTTTGGGGTACTATCTATGAGAAGAGTGCCGTATCAAGGTAATAAGTACTGTAGGAGCAAGTGCTAGGTTTAACAGATAGAGAATAGTCTACTTGGAGTCAAGTAGAGATGATCTTTTAAGTTATAGGATACGCTGATTAGATCAGTAGTATAGTTCGAGGAAGGTAGTTTTAAGGGAAAATTTGAAGAGTGTAATTTAGGTAGCCCTAATAGTTTAAATCTGCTTAACCGGTGCTGCCCTAGTGTGCAACAGTGGCAGCTCCGCGCTAAATCGCTAAATCGCGCAAGCGCGTTTAGCGTTTTTTATATCAGAGGGCTGAAAGAAGCTAGGAACTGGCCCAAAACGACCAATAAACTACAAGTTGCTGGCTGAAACCTCACAAAACTGGACCAACAGGCAGCTCAATGCTTCCCACTCCCACTGGTAAGCAAGGGAACCTCCTCTGTTCCAAATTAGGTAAAGATTCAGTAACAGGAACTGCAAACAAAGCCCAGGGATCAGCAAGCTCTGAAACTGGACTATTCTAGCTTAGTAAGGCGGGAAAACAAGAGATATTTTTTTTTTTGTTTTTTTTTTTTTCAAGAGACAAGCAGAACAGATACAGTAAACACTTATAAATGCTATAAATCGGCTATCACAGCCTACACAAACAATTTGCAACAGTTACAGATATTTAAGGTAACAAACTGAGAAACAAGTGCAATATCAGAATAAATGCAGAATAAACAGTAACAATGTATCAGCAGCAGGCGAAAATACAGTAGCAAGATAAATAGAAGTGGAAAGCCACAAAAAATACTTATATCAGGTAAAGTCGCTTTAATAGCTCTCTGAAGCTTGGATTACTCTGCTGGCCACCACGAGGATCTTGTGCTGAGTAGGTACAAGCCAAAAACGTTTAGCTGCTTTTTATATCAGGGGGCTGAAAGAAGCTAGGAACTGGCCCAAAACGACCAATAAACTACAAGTTGCTGGCTGAAACCTCACAAAACTGGACCAACAGGCAGCTCAATGCTTCCCACTCCCACTGGTAAGCAAGGGAACCTCCTCTGTTCCAAATTAGGTAAAGATTCAGTAACAGGAACTGCAAACAAAGCCCAGGGATCAGCAAGCTCTGAAACTGGACTATTCTAGCTTAGTAAGGCGGGAAAAACAAGAGATATTTTTTTTTGTTTTTTTTTTTTTCAAGAGACAAGCAGAACAGATACAGTAAACACTTATAAATGCTATAAATCGGCTATCACAGCCTACACAAACAATTTGCAACAGTTACAGATATTTAAGGTAACAAACTGAGAAACAAGTGCAATATCAGAATAAATGCAGAATAAACAGTAACAATGTATCAGCAGCAGGCGAAAATACAGTAGCAAGATAAATAGAAGTGGAAAGCCACAAAAAAATACTTATATCAGGTAAAGTCGCTTTTTTAGCTCTCTGAAGCTTGGATTACTCTGCTGGCCACCACGAGGATCTTGTGCTGAGTAGGTACAAGCCAAAAGCAGCGTTTAGCGCTTTTTATATGAGGGGCTGAAAGAAGCTAGGAACTGGCCCAAACGACCAATAAACTACAAGTTGCTGGCTGAAACCTCACAAAACTGGACCAACAGGCAGCTCAATGCTTCCCACTCCCACTGGTAAGCAAGGGAACCTCCTCTGTTCCAAATTAGGTAAAGATTCAGTAACAGGAACTGCAAACAAAGCCCAGGGATCAGCAAGCTCTGAAACTGGACTATTCTAGCTTAGTAAGGCGGGAAAAACAAGAGATATTTTTTTTTGTTTTTTCAAGAGACAAGCAGAACAGATACAGTAAACACTTATAAATGCTATAAATCGGCTATCACAGCCTACACAAACAATTTGCAACAGTTACAGATATTTAAGGTAACAAACTGAGAAACAAGTGCAATATCAGAATAAATGCAGAATAAACAGTAACAATGTATCAGCAGCAGGCGAAAATACAGTAGCAAGATAAATAGAAGTGGAAAGCCACAAAAAAATACTTATATCAGGTAAAGTCGCTTTTTTAGCTCTCTGAAGCTTGGATTACTCTGCTGGCCACCACGAGGATCTTGTGCTGAGTAGGTACAAGCCAAAAAACGCGCGTTTAGCGTTTTTTATATCAGGGGGCTGAAAGAAGCTAGGAACTGGCCCAAAACGACCAATAAACTACAAGTTGCTGGCTGAAACCTCACAAAACTGGACCAACAGGCAGCTCAATGCTTCCCACTCCCACTGGTAAGCAAGGGAACCTCCTCTGTTCCAAATTAGGTAAAGATTCAGTAACAGGAACTGCAAACAAAGCCCAGGGATCAGCAAGCTCTGAAACTGGACTATTCTAGCTTAGTAAGGCGGGAAAAACAAGAGATATTTTTTTTTGGTTTTTTTTTTTTTTCAAGAGACAAGCAGAACAGATACAGTAAACACTTATAAATGCTATAAATCGGCTATCACAGCCTACACAAACAATTTGCAACAGTTACAGATATTTAAGGTAACAAACTGAGAAACAAGTGCAATATCAGAATAAATGCAGAATAAACAGTAACAATGTATCAGCAGCAGGCGAAAATACAGTAGCAAGATAAATAGAAGTGGAAAGCCACAAAAAAATACTTATATCAGGTAAAGTCGCTTTTTTAGCTCTCTGAAGCTTGGATTACTCTGCTGGCCACCACGAGGATCTTGTGCTGAGTAGGTACAAGCCAAAAACAGCGTTTAGCGTTTTTATATCAGGGGGCTGAAAGAAGCTAGGAACTGGGCCAAAACGACCAATAAACTACAAGTTGCTGGCTGAAACCTCACAAAACTGGACCAACAGGCAGCTCAATGCTTCCCACTCCCACTGGTAAGCAAGGGAACCTCCTCTGTTCCAAATTAGGTAAAGATTCAGTAACAGGAACTGCAAACAAAGCCCAGGGATCAGCAAGCTCTGAAACTGGACTATTCTAGCTTAGTAAGGCGGGAAAAACAAGAGATATTTTTGTTTTTTTTTTTTCAAGAGACAAGCAGAACAGATACAGTAAACACTTATAAATGCTATAAATCGGCTATCACAGCCTACACAAACAATTTGCAACAGTTACAGATATTTAAGGTAACAAACTGAGAAACAAGTGCAATATCAGAATAAATGCAGAATAAACAGTAACAATGTATCAGCAGCAGGCGAAAATACAGTAGCAAGATAAATAGAAGTGGAAAGCCACAAAAAAATACTTATATCAGGTAAAGTCGCTTTTTTAGCTCTCTGAAGCTTGGATTACTCTGCTGGCCACCACGAGGATCTTGTGCTGAGTAGGTACAAGCCGAAAAACGCGTGTTTAGCGTTTTATATCAGGGCTGAAAGAAGCTAGGAACTGGCCCAAAACGACCAATAAACTACAAGTTGCTGGCTGAAACCTCACAAAACTGGACCAACAGGCAGCTCAATGCTTCCCACTCCCACTGGTAAGCAAGGGAACCTCCTCTGTTCCAAATTAGGTAAAGATTCAGTAACAGGAACTGCAAACAAAGCCCAGGGATCAGCAAGCTCTGAAACTGGACTATTCTAGCTTAGTAAGGCGGGAAAACAAGAGATATTTTTTTGGGGTTTTTTTTTTTTTAGAAAACAAGCAGAAACAGATACAGTAAACACTTATAAATGCTATAAATCGGCTATCACAGCCTACACAAACAATTTGCAACAGTTACAGATTTTAAAAGTAACAAATTGAGAAACAAGTGCAAAAAAGAATAAATGCAGAAAAACAGTAACAATGTATCAGCAAGCAGGCGAAATACAGTTGCTAGATAAATAGAAGTGGAAAGCCACAAAATTATACTTAAATCAGGTAAAGTTGCTTTTTTAGCTCTCTGAAGCTTGGATTACTCTGCTGGCCACCACGAGGATCTGTGCTGAGTAGGTACAAGCCAAAAAACGCGTTTAGCGTTTTTTATATCAGGGGGCTGAAAGAAGCTAGGGACTGGCCCAAAACGACCAATAAACTACAAGTTACTGGCTGAAACCTCACAAAACTGGACCAACAGGCAGCTCAATGCTTCCCACTCCCACTGGTAAGCAAGGGAACCTCCTCTGTTCCAAATTAGGTAAAGATTCAGTAACAGGAACTGCAAACAAAGCCCAGGGATCAGCAAGCTCTGAAACTGGACTATTCTAGCTTAGTAAGGCGGGAAAACAAGAGATATTTTTTTGGGTTTTTTTTTTTTTTTTCAGAAAACAAGCAGAAACAGATACAGTTCTTCTTCTTCTTCTTTCGGCTTTTCCCGGTTAGGGGTCGCCACAGCGGAACAACTTGCCCACTCATGATTGGCAGTGGAGTTTTACAGTGTTGAGTTGCCAGCCCGGCACCCAACCTTCCACAGAAGGCACACACACGCGCACACACTCACACCTAGGGCCAATTTTAGTGTGTCCAATCCACCTACAGCATGTCTTTGGGATGTGGGAGGAAACCGGAGTAACCGGAGGAAACCCACACGACCATAGGGAGGACATGCAAACTCCTCACAGAAGGCACCCCAGCCGAGGATTGAACAGAAGAACCTCTTGCTGTGAGGCCGCAGTGCTAACCACTGCACCACCGTGGCCGCCCTGATATGGATTTAACTTTGATATCCTTAAATACTAATGGCTTAAACAACCCATATAAGAGAGCCAGCCTACTAAGATATCTTAAGGTAAATTAAACAAGGCTCAAGTAGTTTTTCTCCAAAAGACACACTTTAAAATTAATGACACATTTATGTGGGGACCCTAAGGAATACACAATACTTGCTCAATCGTCTTATAAAAATAAGACCAGAGGAGTAACAATTCTATGGAAAAAGACTTTCTTAAATCCCCAAATCATTTACAAACATGCAGATAATGATGGACTCATGGCCTTAGTTATATTTACGTTTAATAATAGAACTTGGACCCTGGTTAATTTATACTGGTTCCTAGGTATGGGGGTTGGACTAGCTAAGAAACACTTAGACTTTATTAGAACTACTTCTAAAGGTGATTTCAATTGTATCACAGATATTACAGAAACTACCAATAGGAAATCTCTGAGACTACTGTCCTCAACCAAACAGTTAAAAAAATGGACAGGAATGTTTAAATTAAAATATACTTTTAATGCTCTGAGACCAAATTCTTTACTATTCTCACACCAGACTATAGACATGGCACCCAAACTAGAATAGATTCAATTTATATCTCACAAGATCTTTATTCTAAAAGCTTGGATTTTTCAATACAACCTTGTCCCTTTTCAGATCATAATTCCCTGTTGTTAACAATACACTTAGAATTTAATCAATTAGTTATTACTTCAAGGATTCCTTCATATAAAAATTAAAGACTTTAAATCTTGGATAACTTCTGAACTTCGGCTTTTCTTAGAGATTAATTATAAACCTGAAGCAAACACAATTATGGTTTGGGATTCTTCTAAGGCCTATCTATATGGTAAAGTCATTAGCTGGTACAAAAATAAAATTAAAGAATGGGACTCAGAGTTACAGCAACTCCAAAATAAAATATCTCTTAAATCTAATAAAAATTTAATTTCTACAGATTATAAGAAGAAAATAGAAGAAGCAAACAAGAAATACAATGAAATATTATCCCATAAAACTAATTTAGCAATGGAAAAACCGAAATTAAATTTGTATGCTACCTCTCCTAAGCATCTCCATAACCTATCTATGAAAGTTAAGATACGTTCAAAAATAATAACATTGATAGTATCTTTTATGAGGAAAAATGTATTGGACATAGGGGACATTCTGGAGGCTTTCAATTATCACTATGCAGAGCATCATAAAGATAAAATAAATACAAATGAATGTGAGAAGTTAGAGAATATAGTTCTCAACATAACAAGAATTCCTGAGGAACTTAAGTTAGATCTACAAAAAAAACTATTTCTCAAAAGGAAATTATAGATGGGATTAAAGAAAGTAAGTCTAATAAAGCACCTGGAATATATGGCTTTATTATCAAAATTTATAAATTGTTCCCTTCTTCTATAATCTCTCTCCTACATAAAACCTTTCTTGAAGTTCAAACATTAGCAAATATTCCTCCTTCTTGGAGATATTTTCTAATTTCCCCTATATTAAATGAGAATAAGGACCCTAATCATTGCAACTAATATAGACCGATTTCTTTGTTGAATAATGATTATAAATTATTTATGTCAATTATGGTCAATATATTAAAAATACCCATATCTAAAATAATTAATGAAGACCAAACTGGTTTCATGCAGAACAGGCATACACAGGATAATATTAAAATAGTATTAACTCATATAGATTACCTCAATAGAGGAAACCATGAAGCACTGATAATAGGTCTAGATATTCAAAAGGCCTTTAACTCCTTAAATTAGGGTTATTTATTTAAAATCTTACAGTTACTTGACCCCCCCTTTTTATAAAAATAATAAAGAAACTCTATGAAAATAATCTAGCAAATGTCAAATTAGGTCTCTTTACTTCCAAAAGCAATCCAAATCACTAGATGTACTAGACAAGGATGTCCCATGTCCCCTATCCTATTTGCTCTGGCCATAGAAATACTTGCCATTTTAATACATAATGACCCAAAGATAAAAGGTATAAATATATATGACCAATTTATTTCTAAAATAATGATGTTTGCTGATGATGTCTTACTTACCTTACCCAACTCTAAGGAGGTGTTAGGTGAAGTGGATATAGTAACAACAAATTTCCAAAAAAAATCTCAGGACTCTCCTTCAACAAATCTAAATCAAAATATGTATTATTAAATAAAAAAAAAAACATACACGTTCCAGTTAATCATATTATTGGAAACCAAGTTTCGACTCTAGACTATTTAGGAATAGTCCTAGGCAAAATATAGAGGAAACCTTACAACTTAACTATGCTAAAGCCATAGACTTAATCAAGACATTAATAAGCAAATGGAAGAATTTATTTATAAGATTTGATGATAGGTTACAACTGATAAAAATGGTTTTGTTGCCTAAAATATTATATATAGAACAAGCCCTTATACATTCACCAGGAAAGAAAATCCTTAAAGAAATCACTTCATCTCTGATGAAATTCCTATGATACCCCAAAATAAATAGTGTATCATATTCTATCATATCAGAAAATGTGAATAAGGGGGGGTTAAAATTCCTAGAGAGTGAAACTTATATAAAGGCATCTATAATTAAAATAGTGATGAATTGGATACATCCTTGATACTCTTCCAATTGGAAACAGTTACACTCCATTATACTTATGAATGAAAATTATTTATCAAAGAATGCTTTGGCAACTGGCAAAGCTAACAAGATATGGCACTATTTAATTTTAAATTTACAGTATAGTACAACAAAATTAACTAAACTAGCACTAATAAACAATATTTTGAATGTGTTTAGAAAATTCATTAACACAAATTTAGATATAAAACTGTGGCATAGATTTTTAATACCATTTAATATTACTAGTGATTTCCCTGATAAAATAGCACAACAGGGAGTGTACTTGCTTTTGATGTGGAAGGCTGTGGGTTCTACTCCCACAGTAAGTAGATGCATTGCTGATATTGTACTGTGTTGTAAATAGGGTGGATGCTGCAGTCCTTTTGGGTTGGGAGGGTGGCCTAATGGTTAAGGTGTTTGCCTTACAAACACAAGGTGCATGGTTTGAGTCTCACAAGGGATAATTGGCTAGGCTTAAAATGGCTTGCAAGGGCAGTTAGCTTAGTACTAACCTATGCACCTATGAACACATAGAGAGATTTTTGGTTTATGGGAAAATAATAACTTATTTTGTTGGTTGCAATATATTGAAAACCAACAAGCTTTGAACACACAACGTATATTGTCAACATATGGCCTATTCCCTAATGACCGGTTGGTTCTTCAAAGTGTCACAGCATACACTAAGGATCTGTGTAGAATAATACATAACTCATCCTTCAAAACATTACCAAAAATTATAAACAGGATTTTTGGAATTGTATATAATATCAATGTTAAGAATGAATTATCTTATCTATATACCACTTTGTCTATAAGACAGCTCCTAAAGATTCTTACTGGCAATAACTAACTAAAGGGTTTCAAGTATCACTATCAATGGAAAATAAAACAAACATTTTATTTTCAGTTAAACTAACTTCTTACTCACAAATCTGGAAGATTTTTCATTGGAAATTTCTACACAGATACTTTTTGACACCTGAGAAACTCTCAAAAATGAACCCTTCAAACAGTAAGTTATGTTGGAGATGTCATCTATCCACTAATGCTGACTGGTCTCATATTTTTCTGACTGTACTAATATTAATTTTTTTATTATTGGAATGAGATTAACAAATTTTTTCAAGCTAACTATATTGATATATTTGTTTTGACAAAGTCTTTAATTTTATTGAATGTTGTTAATAGTAATAATATGAAGTAAGATGACTTGTATTTGTTGTGGACAATGTTAGCAATAGCCAGAAAATGTATAACTAAAAGATGGAACTATAATGTAACACCCACAATTGCACATAACTTACTTGGATAGAAGGAAGTTTCTCTGTTCACCTGTCAGAGAGGGGAGCTTTGAGCAGCCTATCTGTCTCTGGAGTGGTTTCTGCCCAGAAGTTAGTAGTTTATTGGCCATTTTGGGCTAATTTTTATCTCTTTCACTTCCCTGCTATAAAAACTGCATTTGCACAGTTTTTGCATTTGTATTTCGCTCAGCAAGTGCCTTCCAGGTGTTCTGCAGAGTTTACAGCAGCAGAGAGACAAAAGAGTGACTTTGGAGTGGTAAGTATCATTTTTCTACTTTTCTTGCTGTTTTAACTAATTCTGCCTAAAACAACAGATTTTTTTAGCAAATCTGTGATTTAAAAAGTTTGTTATTGCTACATATTGTACTTATTTGCTGCCTGCACTTGAATTAAGTCATTGTTGTGTTTAAATAATTGGTTTAACTGCTGTAGGCTACACACTAAAGTGTGATAGCCTTTTCTGTGCATTTAAAGTGGTGTTTTGATTGTATCTGCTCTATTTTCTGAAAAAAAAATATATATATACTTGTTTCCTGCCTTTCTGAACTAGTATAGTCCAGTTTTCAGGTTATTGCTGAATCCAAGGCTATGTTACAAGTTTCTGTGTTGCCCATACCTTACTTGGATAGAACACAGTTTCTCTGTTCACCTGTGAGAAAGGGGAGCTTTGAGCAGCCTATCTGTCCCTGAAGGAGTGGCTTCAGCCCAGAAGTTAGTAGTTTATTGGCCATTTTGGGCTAATTTCTATCTCTTTCACTTCCCTGCTATAAAAACTGCATTTGCGCAGTTTTTGCGCTTGTATTCCGTTCAGCAAGTACCTTCCAGGTGTTCCGCAGAGCCTACAGCAGCAGAGAGATAAAAGAGTGGCTTTGGCGTGATTAAGTATAATTTTTCTGCTTTTCTTGCTGTCTTAACTAATTCCACCTAAAACGCCAGTTTTTTCAGCGAATCTGTGATTTAAAAAGTTTGTTATTGCTACATATTCTACGTATTTGCCACCTGCACTTGAATTAAGTCATTTTTGTATTTAAATAATCTGTTTAACTGTTGTAGGCAACACACTAAAGTGCGATAGCCTTTTCTGTGCATTTAAAGTGCTATTTTGATTGTATCTACTCTATTTTCTGAAAAACAAAATATACTTGTTACGCACCTTTCTGAACTAGTATAGTCCAGTTTTCAGGTTATTGCTGAATCCAGGGCTGAGTTACAAGTTTCTGTGTTGCCCATAGCTTACTTGGATAGAAGGAAGTTTCTCTGTTCACCTGTGAGAGAGGGGAGCTTTGAGCAGCCTATCTGTCCCTGGAGGAGTAGTTTCAACCCAGAAGTTAGTAGTTTATTGGCCATTTTGGGCTAATTTCTATCTCTTTAACTTCCCTGCTATAAAAACCGCATTTTTGTGGTTTTGTGCACCGGGCAGCACCGTTTAGCTAGAGTTAAACTATTCTCGGTTCCACGAAGTCTACTCTTCAATTTTTCCCTTGGAACTAGACAAACCTTCAACTTTAGCACTCAAACCATTAATTTCACAGTCAAGCACTTGCTTAAAACTCATAGCAAGCACTAATTCACCCTAGCACTAGACCCCACTTTACTGTCCAGAAGGACAAGGCTCTCTATTCGTCCCCACCAGCCAATCAGAAAAACAGCTTACTCTACCTATTCAGACATGTCCAAACGGCAGTTTCTGGTGTACTCTCCAGTCCAACTGGTGAATCTGGGCATTTTGAGGCAATGTTACAACTGCCTCATGTACACAGACAACCCTCTCCTCCTACCACCAAACACCAATATATGTGAGAGATGCAATTATACAGCCAAACTGGAGGCAAAGCTCTCTCAACCCGAGACTGGAACTGACAGTCAAGAGGAGAAGGGTAATACTTGCAACACACCACCAGTCTCACATAGACCTAATAAACCAACACCGGCAAGTACACATGAATACATGAAAACATACTCGGAGGCCCTAAATAAAAATCTGCAAAAGCAACAGAGACCTCCAAAGCAGACAGCCAAGAAATCTCCACACCCCATCACCAACCATGAAACACATACTTCACGTAATCAGTGTGCCACGCAATTACAGCCCTTAACGCAAAATAACATACCCAACACACTAGTAATAGGCGACTCTATAGTCAGGCACACTGATGTCCCACTAACTAGGCTGGACAAGGAGAAGGTTACAGTTAGCTGCCTGTTGGGTGCCAGGAAATGCCACATAACACAAGCACTCAGGTCACTCCAGAACAGGTACGAATACTACTCTGTCATTGTCCATGTTGGTGTGACTAACCTGAGATGTACCTCCCTGGACTACATGAAAAGAGACATGGAAGAGCTCTCTGATCATGTAGCTCAGGCCAGTATGACCCTGACTCTAAGTAGCACCCTGCCCTCACCAAGAATGATGCCACAGTATAAAGAAGAAATGATCAATTTCAACAATTGGCTAAGTTTCTGGTGGCATTTAAAGGGGATCCAGTATCTGTCTGCCTGGGATGACATGCTCAACAAGCCACGTTGCCTTGCAAGAGATGGCTTGCACCTGTCACCCTTAGGTTTTCGAATACTGGCCAAGGCTTTTGCCACCCCCATAGTGCCTTTTTTAGGCAAGGCTCAAAAGACAAATCCACCACCATAAATAGCACAAGTAACCAAAAACTGAGGGTAATGCTACTCAACACCAGAAGTCTAAACCTCAAAATGCACGCACTTGAGGCACTTCTCAGTACGGAGAACATCGACATCTGTGCAGTAACACCAACTGCGTAGTCTAGGGAACCCAACACTTGCTGAACAACACAAAACCAAAACTGTTCCCAGGACAAAACCACGATCCAAAATAATTGCACAATTCTTCTTTAGTGTAACACAATAAAATGGTTGAGCGCTTTCATCTACCCAGCGTAGATTTCATCAGAACACTAATACATTCAAAACCTACCCATTAAATACTTTAAAATGCCCGCCTTTTACATCACCTGATCAATTTACCATCATTAAAAGTTTAAAGACATGACACAACAATACATAAAATCTGTGTGGTTATAAAACCTCTGACTAATATGATTAAAACTGTCTCATAAACCATAGCAAAGTAGTTATAAACTGAAAAGATTTTTTTGTATATATAGTACATAAAACCAAAGCCAAAAACATTAAATGTTGATAGTGTGTGATGTATATTTGATATGCAAAAAAAATATATAAAATATTTCATTATATTATGTACTTTAACAAGCCTTATATATTCCTAAAAAAATTTTTTATTAAATAAATATAATTGATAAGAAATTCATAAAAAAAAATTCATATGTATCCTATGCCATAATTAATTTCTTATAAGGGGTTTAGTGGGGATATATTCATTAATACCTGGGGGACTAGCTGCATTAAGTTTGATTTGCCATTTAATTTCTTTTTCCCCACAGTATAGCTTTGCTGTTACCTCCCCTAGGGTTGCTGTTAACCACTTCTAAAATAGCAAATTTACAAGAATTGCAGCCTACACTATTAACTAAATGTCTGTAAAGTGCATTGCTCATATCTTTCTTTTTTATACAGTATAGATGGTCATAAATTCTATTACGTAGCCTTCTGTCAGTTTTTCCAATGTAAAAACTGCGACAGGAAGTACACTTCCCCAGATATACAACATGTTGGGACTGACAGTTTCCTTTGCAAAAAAATATTCTACTTCTTAGATTATTTTCTAAACTAATACTCTCCAACTGTAAAATGAACGAACATTGTTTGCAATGTCCACATTGTTTAGTCCCTTTCATGACATTATTCCCAACTTGATCTCTGTAGTTGGACCTAGTATCAATCATTCTTTTGAAATTCGTCCCTGTTTTATAAACGTATGTGGGTCTCTCACCTAATTTCTCACAGATTCCTTCATCACTAGTAAGTATATTCCAATTACTGTCAATGATCTTTCTAACTTCCCCTATATGTTGTCTAAATTGTAATAAACATGCCCTTTGATATTCTTCCCCTGATTTATTACATCTGTTTGCATTGGATGATAGAAATCCCTTTCCTAGGACTGGTGGATATGTGTTACCCCATTCTCTGATAACATATTCTGTGACGTCCTTTATCATATGTTCGGGGTAACCTCTTTGTCTAAATAGATTACCAATAAATGCCATTTCGGTAATCATATCTTCCCTAATAGATGTCATCCTGGCCGCCCTTATACACTGCCCTTTTAAAATACTACGTTTCTGTGTGTAGGGATGATTACTAGAGAATTCCAGATAGGCATTACAAAAGGTATCTTTCCTAAAAATCTTAGAGTGGAAAGTTATTCCATCACTGAATATGTAGGTGTCAAGATAATTGATCCCTGTCCTACTGATGTTGTATGTAAATTGCAAATAAGGGGTACTACCGTTAATGTAGTCCATGAATTTTAATAAATTCTCCTCTTCCCCCTTCCAAAGAATAAATAAGTCATCCAGGTATCTTACATAACAACATATATACTCCTTCCAGGGCGAATCCAAGAGAAATTCTTCCTCCCAGTCCAATAATACTAGATTGGCGTATATGGGGGCACATGCCGCCCCCATAGCTACGCCTGCTATTTGTTTATTGTTTAAAATATATGAAGTTGTTGTCAAGTACTATATTAATAAATTCTGACAGAAGGTCTATCTTTTCCCATTCTAACTGACTGTGTTTATTCAAACTATTAATAAATCTAGTCACCCCTTCAACTTTTGGTATACAGGAAAACAAATCCTTTACATCAATGGTAACAAATAATAGATTAGAATCCCATATATCTTGTTTGAACTTCCCAAGAAACTCCCAAGAATCTCTAATAATATGTAGAATCTTGGAATAAATATGTTTTAACCATTGATAAATAACTTTACCAAAAGGAAAGGCTTTGCTGCAACTTCCTGAAATGATGGGTCTAAAAGGGGGGGGGGGGTCCCTGATGTTTTTGTGTATTTTGGGGATACCTACAATGGTTGGTAAGATGGGGTACTCCACTTTCAAGAAGTTGTATAAATCTTGGTTAATTCTATCATCCAATAAAAATTCTTCCAAATACAGATCAATTCTTCTATGGGCAATATTAATTTGATTGATAGAAAATACCTCATATTGTTCAGAATTAATCAAAATATCAAATATTTTGACTATATAGTTGTCCACATCATATAACACTACTCCACCCCCCTTATCAGCAGTCATTATTCTAATATTATGAGTACATAAAGTATCTAAAAGTTTCTCAACAGCAATACTCCACTGACTGGAATCACCAGCTTTTTTTTAATTTGTTGTAAAGTTCATAGATTTTCTTACTCACCACCTTGTCAAAGGTTATTAGGGTGTTGTGCAGCTTTAATCATATTATGCAGTTTTTATCATATTAGTCAGAGGTTTTATAACCTCACAGATTTTATGTATTTTTGTGTTATGTCTTTAAACTTTTAATGATGGGTAATTGATCAGGTGATGTAAAAGGCGGGCATTTTAAGGTATTTAATGGGTAGGTTTTGAATGCATTAGTGTTCTGATGAAATCTACGCTGGGTAGATGAAAGCGCTCAACCATTTTATTGTGTTACAATAAAGAAGAATTGTGCAATTATTTTGGATTGTGGTTTTGTCCTGGGAACAGTTTTGGTTTTGTGTTGTTCAGCATCTGTGCAGTAACAGAAACCTGGTTTAAGGCTCCTGAGAGCACCACAGCACTACTAGGCTGTAACTCATACCATACCTTTCGGCCACAGAACCAGAACCGAAACACAAAAGGCGTGGGTGTATCCATATTCATCAAGGATACCCACACCTCCAGGTTAGTGGCAGAGCACAATCCAACAGAGATCATCCATGTGCAATTAACAATGGGAAAAACTGCAATCCAGATAGTAGCTTGCTACAGATCACCCACCATGGCCCAGGACACCCATTCTGCATTTTTGGAGACACTGGAAAATATGAAGGTCCTACCAAACACTCTAATACTGGGTGATTTCAATTACCCAAACATAAACTGGAGAACTACTCAAGTACTAACTCCTTTGCCCAACGCTTCCTAGAATTTATAACCTCAAACGCCCTCGAGCAACTGGTCAGCACCCCCACCAGAGGGAACAACATATTGGACCTGGTCATCACTAACATGGGCGACTGGTGTTCCACACCGGAGGTCAACCCCTTACTAGTTAGATTAGACCATAGACTAATCACTCTGGATATCCACATTCCACCCCCACCCCCAATCAAGGAATCCACTGTGAAAAACTTTTCAAAAGCAAACTTCACATTATTTAAGACCGAGGTGGAAAGGTTCACAGCCCCCATGCTAAAGGACAATGCTGTTCAAGCTGCTGAAACCTTTACAAAGGCACTCTATGAGCATCTGCAGGAATGCATGGATCATGCTATCCCAAATAAAACCAAGACTCACTCCTCCAGGAAAAGGAAACCAGTCTGGTGGACCAATGCCATAAAAAAGCTATACAACAGAAGGAGGAAACTAGTACAGAAAAGAGTAAAATCCCATGAAGGAAAGACATCCCTGATCAGTATCAGCAAGAAAAGTACAGTTTTGTACCTACCATAAATGTAGATGTTCGAAGATCCACATTGCTGCAGTCCTTACTTATGGGGGTAGTCCGCTGTCCTCGGTCGGCCCGAATACCAAAGTATTAGGCTGACGTCGGTCATGGGCGCCTGGATCTGACATCAGAGCGTCAGGGTATAAAGGCGCATGACCGACGTCATATCCTCAGTCTTTTCTTGCCCCAGATGTCAGAACGCCAAACCAGAAAGGCCACCGCCAAAAACAGAATACCTCCCAAAAACATGCCCAAGAACAACCATCACCTAAAGCATAGCAGCAAGTCAAACTA
This sequence comes from Protopterus annectens, assembly GCF_019279795.1. Lineage (NCBI taxonomy): Eukaryota > Metazoa > Chordata > Ceratodontiformes > Protopteridae > Protopterus > Protopterus annectens. The sequence continues at coordinate 1,665,769,312 of NC_056732.1, forward strand.
CAGTGGGGAAGGAGGGAGGGTAAATTGGACTGCAGCAATGTGGATCTTCGAACATCTACATTTATGGTAGGTACAAAACTGTACTATGTTCTTCATCTCACATTGCTGCAGTCCTTACTTATGGGTAGAATCCCAAAGCAACGGGATAGGGAGGATGGTAAAACTCATAAAGCATTAGGGGCCGCTAAAATGCCCTGTAAGATTGCAGTGGCAAATCCAGCCCTAGACTTAGAATAAAGAGGAAGGTGGTAATGTTTAGAAAAGGTATGCACTGAACTCCAAGTAGCTGCCTACAAAATGTCTTTTGTAGCAACCCCCCTTAGAAAGGCCGTAGAAGTAGCAGTAGCCCTAGTGGAATGAGGCCTGATTCCAGCAGGAATCTCCTTACCATGATGGGAATAACAGAAAGAAATACAAAACCCAATCCATTTAGAAATAGTTTGTTTTGAAACAGGTTTACCCTGTGAACCCAAAGCAAAAGAAACAAACAACTGCTGAGACTGTCTGAACTCCTTGGTTCTGCTTAAATAATAACGCAACTGCCTGTGAATATCCAAAGTATGCAAAATTTTCTCCCCTTTATTTTGGGGGTTTGCATAAAAAGTAGGCAAATGAATAGTTTGATTTAAGGCCACACTAGAAACCACTTTAGGCATAAAGGAAGGATTAGTACGCAAAGATACCCTATCCTTATGAAAAATCAGGAAAGGCTCCACTGCCATGAGGGCCTGTAATTCAGAAACCCTTCTTGCAGAGGTAATGGCCAACAAAAAAGCAGTTTTCCATGACAAATACTTTAACTCGGCAGTAGCTGCAGGCTCAAAAGGTTGTAGAGTAAGTTTTTCCAACACAAAATTGAGATCCCAAGCAGGAGTGGAAGCTCTACGTGGGGATCTTATATTCTTTGCCCCTCTAAGAAATTGCTTAAACCAAGGATGCGAGAATAAAGGAGGGTCACAATCATAGTGAGCAGAAATGGCTGCAGCATGGACCTTTATTGAGGAGAAAGACAAACCCCTGTCCAATAACTCAGTAAGATATTGAAGAGCAACACTTAAATCAGGTTTGGAGACATCAAAGTCCTTTCCTTTGCTCCAAATAAAAAATCTCCTCCATCTATCAGCGTAAACTTTCCTGGTACTAGGCCTCCTGGCCTCCAAAATAACATTCAAAACTTGTTGTGGAAGCTGAGACCCTCCAGAGTCTAAAACAGAATATGCCAGGCTGTTAGATGCAGAGACTGAATCTTGACATTGAGGAAGTGACTGTCCTCTTGTGACAAAGGTGCGGAATCAAAGGCAGAGGCCATGGAGGTTCTCATACTAAACTCCTCAGTAGTGGGTACCAGTGTTGTGAGGCCAATCGGTGCTATCAAAATCATGGTTGGCTTGTCTTGTCTGGCCTTCAAAAGTACCTTGGGAAGAAGAGGCAGAGGTGGAAAGGCATATACATGCAGATTGTTCCAACTGAATGATAGAGCGTCCACCTTCCAAGCTGTGTGATGAAACATTTTTGTGCAAAACTTTGGCAACTGGTAATTTAGTGGAGAAGCGAACAGATCTATGTCTGGCGTTCCCCATAACACTGTCAACTGTTGAAATACAAGAGGATCCAATTTCCATTCGTGAGGATCCACTATTTGTCTGCTCAATACATCTGCTAAGGAGTTCTGTGGTCCTGGTGGAAACCTTGCCTGAAGATTGAGGTGTAGATTGAGAGCAGTTTCCCACAGAATCATCGCTTGCCTGCAAAGAGGGTAAGAATGGGTTCCCCCCTGCTTGTTGATGTACCACATGACAGTAGTGTTGTCTGTTTGAATCAACACCTGCCCTGGGTGAAGTAAATCTTTGAAAGCCAGCAATGCAAACTGGACTGCTAACATTTCCTTCAAGTTGATATGCAAATGCTGGAGTTTGACAGGCCACGTGTTTTGCACCCATTTTCCATTGAGGTGTGCTCCCAAGCCTTGTCCGAGGCATCTGTCGTTAGAATCTGACTCGCCTCTGGCCGGGTCACAGAGAGTCCCTTGTTTAGGTGACATTCCTGAGCCCACCACAAAACTCCTTCTGAATGCAAGGTATTATCTGAATGACAGTGTCTAGATCTTGGCAGTGCTGTGTCCATACATTTTGAGATACCATTGAAGCTTCCTCATATGCAATTTGGCATTGGGAAGTACCAGAATACAAGATGCCATGAACCCCAAGGCTTGAAGGACTGTCCTTGCAGTCAGCCTGGACCGTAGAGACATTTGATGGAAATAAAGAGAAAGGCTTCTTTGTTTGTCCGGGGTCAAAAAGGCCATCTGGGAAGCTGTGTTCAGTCTCACACCCAGAAAGCACATGTCCTGAGAGGGTACTAGACTGGACTTTGTTTCGTTCACAGAATACCCTAGGCATCTTAACACTGCCATCACATACTGTAGATGATGAAGAAGTTCGTCCCTTTCTTGTGCAATAATCAGGCAGTCGTCCAAATAAGGATAAATCTGTATTCCTCTGAGTCTGAAAAAAGCTATCACTGGAGCCAGAACCTTTGTGAACACTCTGGGCACAGTAGATAAGCCAAAGGGCAATGCAGAGAACTGATAATGAAAATTTCCAGCCCGAAAACGCAGGTACCTCCTGCAACTGGGCCTGATAGGAACATGAAGGTAAGCCTCTTTGAGATCCAGAGTAACCATCCAGTGATTTTTTCCTAACAGAGGTAATAGTTGTTGTAAAGTCAGCATCTTGAACTTTGGAATGTCCAGGTAAGTGTTGAGGATAGATAAATCCAAAATTGGTCTCCACGTGTTCCCTTTCTTTGGAACTAGAAACAGGCGAGAATAAAATCCTAGGCCCACTTCTGACAGAGGAACTGTATAGCCCCTATTTGAAGAAGTAAAGAAATTTGTCTGTGAGCCTCTATCCTTTGCCGAGGAGGGACGTCTGGCATGCCTTTGAAAGGAGGCATGGTATGGAAATAGAACTTGTAACCTCGATTTATAATGTCCAATACCCATTTGTCCTGGGTGACTAAATGCCAATTTTGCTTGAAAAGAGCCAACTTTCCTCCCAAAGGAGCTGCCAGGCAAGAAGAATCTGGCAGCTGAAAATGCAGGTCATTAGGCCTGTTTACGAAAGGACTGGCCCCTGCCCTCACCAGCAGATTGAGCAGGCGAACTCCATTGTCTCGGCCTGAAGGTACTCTGAGCTCTGCCCCTACCACGTCTAGATCTACCCCTAGACTGAGAATCAGAAGAAGGGTACGTCCACCCCTTAGTAGGCCAGTTTCTACTAAACGTTGGAGGTTGTACTTGCAAAAAATCTTTAACAGTCTGCATAGACTTAGCCTTGTCTTCCATTTTCTTTAAGACTGACTCCACAGGAGGACCAAACAAAACTTCAGACTGCAAAGGGGCATCCAGAATTCTAGACTTAACATGCTCAGACAAATTCTGATCCTTAAGCCAGGCGTGCCTACGAATAACTGAACCAGTGGCCGCCACCCTAGAAGAAGCCTGTAAAGCATCAAAACCACATTGCAAAGAGTGCTTACCCACTTGTTTAGAAACATGCACTAAATCCTGCAATTCTTTACACTCTATGCCCTCTGCCAAAGCATCCACTTTAGATCTTAGCTGAGAAAGGAGGAAATTCTGATACTTCAACATATGAAACTGGCAGTTCAAAGCTCTCATTGCTAAAGTAGAAGAGGTATACACCTTCTTACCCCATCTATCCAAAGCTCTAGCTTCCTTATCCAGAGGAACCGGATTCTTAACAACAGAGGCTCTAACACCCTTAGGCCCCTGACTAATAGTTTCTGGGTCTGCCCTAGGACTCTTATACAGATATTTATGAGCCTCAGGCACCCTGTAATATCTGTCCGGTTTAACTGGGGCAGGAGGCACAGAATCTGGATTAAGGGAAGCTTCGAGAAAACATCTGAAACAACATCCAAAACCGGAGGTATAGCTAAGGGTCTATGCTGTGGTAAAACAAGAACTCCCTAAGTCTCTTCCGGAATCAGAGTAATCCTGTCCCTCCCACTTAAAATGCTCCCTCATGGAATGCAGAGTTTCTGAAAATGAAAAATCCTCTGGAGGAGAAGCAGAAGGAGTGGAATCCTCTGCATCAGAATCAGAATAAGGAGGAAAATCTTGAATGTCTTCAGCAGAAGACTCTGTATCATCTGAGGCCTGCTCCAAACTTTCCAACTCTGGCTCCATCCTGGGCCTCTTATCAGGAGGGGGCATAGAACCTCTAATTAAAGTAATCAAATCCTCTGCCATTTTAAGCATGTGCTTTTTAGGCACAGACCCTGAAGAACCAGAACTGACACCAGAGGAAGGCAAGACAGACCTGCCTTTAGAAGGAGCCTTAGAAACAGTAGCAGAAGGCCTAACCACCCTAGGCATAGAAGGGAGAATAGTAACCTGAGAGGCCCCTTCAGCCTGACCTGCCTCCTGAGAGGCCACATCCTGTAAAATCAAAGTTTCCCCCTGGGACTCAACAGAAACTTCAGCCGGATCCACCTGTTCAGCTGTAGCTTCTAAAGGTCCAGCGTCCAAAACGGACGAATCATCCTGCCTAGGCTTTAAAGATTTGTCTTTGCGCTTCTTAGTAGAAGCAGGCGTCGGAACATCCGACGGCATATTATAATTACACCTCTTGCCAAAGACTAACCTAGTGCAATCTAACCTCCGTTTTATAGTGCGCTTATTAAACCTAGCACAAAACCGACACCCGACTACGTCGTGCTCCGGTCCCAAACAAGGAATACAAAGCGAGTGGTAATCCCTATGCGGTATCTGTTTCCCACAAGAAATACAATTATTCACTTTTTCTGACATCCGGTAAGTAGCTGAGGCAAGAAAAAACAAAAATATTCCCCAACGGGGTACTTAGCCCAACTTGGTATCGGTCTGAAACTCCGAAAACGAAAAATTTCAGAACGCCAAACGGCACTTGCAACGCTGCTTCTGCATTGGACCATGCGGCAAAAAAAAGACTGAGGATATGACGTCGGTCATGCGCCTTTATACCCTGACGCTCTGATGTCAGATCCAGGCGCCCATGACCGACGTCAGCCTAATACTTTGGTATTCGGGCCGACCGAGGACAGCGGACTACCCCCATAAGTAAGGACTGCAGCAATGTGAGATGAAGAATATCTACGATCCCTCATTAAATAATCCAAGGCTAGTTTTGAAAGAAAAATTTCCAATGACTCCAAAGATAACCACAAAGCTTTTTTAGCTATGTCAAGAACCTAAGTGGAAACTCTCAGATCTGCTCTGAGTTAGTGCAGAATGGCACAAAATACACTGAACCAACTGATATTGCCAACATTCTGGCAGACAGGCTTAGTGCAAACTTCTCCCCCCTCTCATCCCCTAAAGGGCCCATAACCATACTAGAAGAATGTAGGGCCCCATCAATCACTGACACATAGGTTAAGACAGCCCTATCCAAAGCCAAAAATTAGAAGTTATGTACCTACCATAACGTTCCATGTTAGTTGTCTTCTTCTCGCCTTCTTTCTTGCTGGATGGGTTCGGAGCCGAACCTCGGCTCCGACTCGGCCACTACTAAAGCTCGAGAGCTAGTTCCACCGGCTCGAGGCTCCCCTATATCCCACAATGCTAGGCGGTAACTACCCAGATCTCGTTTGATAGCTAGATCAAGCAACAAAAGGCAGCTCCAAAACCTGGAGAAATAATCCACCTCTAAACCTGAGGGTAAGGTATCCTAAACCTAACAAAGGGGAATAGAGGTGGACAAGCTGTGGGGAAAAACAAGATGAGAAGATCACCAGAAAAAAACAATCCTCTAGGTCTGTCCAGGCTTGGGGGAAGGAGGGTGGGATGCAAGAAAGAAGGCGAGAAGAAGACAACTAACTTGGAACGTTATGGTAGGTACATAACTTCTAAATGTTAAGTTGTCTATCTCGCCTTCATTCTTGCTGGATGGGACCGCGTCCTTAGCACCTTGTCCCAGGTGGCCTATCGGAACAGACTCTTGAGAACAGTGGAACCAAAGTTGGCTTGACCCCTAGAGGCTAAGTCCAACTTGTAATGAGAAATGAAGGTATGGGGAGAGGCCCAAGTAGCTGCAGAACAAATCGAATCAATAGGCAGTCTGCCTTGAAAAGCTATAGATGTGGCTAAAGCTCTAGTTGAATGAGCTCTGGGTTTGGATGGCAACTGTTGATGTCTGATCTCATAAACAAAGGTAATCAACGAAGTAAGCCATCTAGAGAGAGATACTTTAGTAACCGGAAGGCCCATTCTGCCTTCCGCATATGAAATAAACAGTTGATCTGACTTCCTGAACTGTTTGGTCCTGTCTAAATAGTACCTAAGTTGGCGATGAACGTCCAAGCTGTGTAATTTTTGCTCTGATCTGTTTGAGTAGTTAGGGAAGAACACTGGAAGATCAATGGTCTGATTCAAATTTGCTGGTGAAGCTATCTTAGGCAAAAAGGATGGATTAGTACGTAAGGATACCCTATCCTTATGAAACAATAAATAAGGGGGTCGACTACACAGAGCATGGAGTTCAGAGACTCTTCTAGCTGAAGTAATAGCTACCAGGAAAAGAGTTTTCCAAGATAGCAACTTCATTGAGCAAGAAGCCGCAGGTTCAAAGGGAGGGAGAATTAAAGACGCTAGGACCAAGTTCAGATCCCATGGAGGAGGAGGATCCTTGATAGGTGGTTTGAGGAGAAAAACTCCCTTTAGGAAGGCTTTACAGAGCTTGTGGGCCATAATGGAAGATTCTGAAACACCTACATGAAAGTTAGATATAGCCGCCAACTGAACCTTGATGGTAGATGGAGACGAACCTGAGTGGAAAAGCTCGGCTAGAAAATCCAGGATAGATTGAATGGAGGCAGTGAAAGGATCTAAATTCTTTGACTCTGCCCAACAGGAAAAACGTTTCCATTTGCTGTGATAAATCTTCCGAGTGGAAGATTTATGAGAGGCTATCAAAATATCTCAAACTGAGTGGGATATTAAAGGAAGCCTGGCTAAAGCTGGAACTGGAGTAACCATGCTGTGAGGTGGAGAGAGGGAAGGGAGTGGTGCAACTGACCCGACTGATGGGTCAAGAGGTCTGGAACTGGGTCCAGATGCCAAGGTTGCTCCAACAGATAACGGTGAAGAAAAGGGAACCAAACCTGTCGAGGCCAGTAAGGGGCAATGAGGATCATGGAAGCTTTCAGAGCGATGGCTTTCTGAATTAGTTGAGATATCAGTGGGAAGGGTGGAAAAGCATATAGAAGTCCCCGGGGCCAATCGTGGACTAGTGTGTCTCTGCTGGGGTGGCCTGGTTGGGGAAAGAGGGTGAAGAAATCATCACACTTGCTGTTTTGAGGAGTAGCGAAAAGGTCGCAGCAAGGCCGGCCCCACTTTTGAAAAATTTCCTCCAACACTGAATTCTTCAGAGACCACTCGTGAGGCATGAGAATAGCCCTGCTCAACTTGTCTGCAATCACATTGGACTTCCGGAATATGTTGCTAACAGAAATCGCTGAGAAGAAATCGCCCACTGCCACAGTCTGAGTGCCTCTCGACATAAGGGGTAAGATCTGGTTCCACATTGTTTGTTGATGTATCACACTACAGACATGTTGTCTGTCTGAATTGCTACAGTTCCCTTGGGAAGAGAGTCTTGAAGGGCTTGCAACGCTAGAAGCACTGCTCTCATCTCTAGGACATTTATGTGCAAGTGGCACTCGAAAGGCTGCCACATGCCCTGGACCATCCTGCCCTGGTAATGCCCCCACCCGATCAGGGAGGCGTCCGTTGTCAATGTAGCAACCGGAGGAGAGGGAACGAAAGGTCTTCCTAGGTAGAGCTGGGGGGATGTGATCCACCAAGATAGATGATTCCTGCATGATTGAGTTATCACAATAGAGTGGGACATTGGAAGTCGTTGGAATGACCATTGTGTGAATAGCATCCATTGTAAGATTCTCATGTGGAAGCGGGCTAAAGGGAGGAGAGGGATAGCCACCGCCATTATTCCTAAGACCTTCAGGACCAGTCTGACTTTGACCTTGTTGCTCTGCAAGACAAGAGAGACTTGTCTGTGTATGTCTGCTACCCTTTGCTCTGTGAGTCTGGCTGACATGTTGACTGTGTCTAGATTTGCGCCTATGAAGGTAATAACACGACAAGGCGACAAGACAGACTTTTCGTAATTTATGGAGATGCCTAGTATCTGACATGTGCGTAAGGTGTAGTCTCTGGCAAGAAGGAGAAGATGCTTGGTGGGGGCTGTTAGGAGCCAGTCGTCTAAATATGGAGACACTTGGAATCCTTGCCGTCTCAGATGAGAAGCGACCACCGCCATGCATTTGGTAAACACTCGGGGGGCTGTAGTGAGACCAAAGGGCAGGGCCCTGAACTGGAAATGACTGGTTCCCAGCCTGAAGTGGAGAAATCTCCTGGAGCGTCGGTTCATTCTGATGTGATAGTACGCATCCTGGAGGTCTATAGAGCACATCCAGTTGTCCCGCCCCAAAAAGGGCAGAATGGACTGCAGCGTGACCATCCAAAATTTCGTTTTCTTGACAAACTTGTTCAAGATGCTGAGATCCAAGATGGGTCTCCAGTCCCCTATTTTCTTTGGCACCAAAAAGAATTTGGAGTAGATTCCGAATCCTTGTTGGTTTGCTGGAACTGGTTGAATGGCTCTTTTTGAAAGCAGCTTTGAAATTTCTAGCGCTGCGTGTTCCCTTTGATTGGGTAGAACGTCTGGAAGGGAACTTTTGGATCGTCTTGGGATATGAATGAATGGAATTTTGTAGCCCTCAGATATGATCGACTGTACCCACTGGTCTTTGGTAAGGGAAAGCCAGACTTCTGGGTACAGCGATAATCTTCCCCCGACTGCCTCCAAAGGTGGACAACCGGGCAGCCCCTCAGGGGTGCTGAAAGGGTTTGTCAGAGAAAGTTTACCCTGCTACCCTGGTTCTGCGGGCCCCCCTGCCTCTAGGACGGCGTCTATTATTATTGTTCCCCCCTCTGCCTCTAGAGGGGAACCAACTCTGTGCGTCAGGCGAGACTCCCTGTGGTTGTTTGCGGAACCACATCTCCCCCCCCCTTCTGACCTTTGGGGTAAGGTCTAGAAGGAGTAGAAAAACGGACTCCCACGGCAGAGAGAGTCTTGCCTTCAACCTCGCACCTAGTCAGAGTTTCCTTCACTTGAGGACCAAAGAGGGATGATCCATCAAAGGGGGAGTTAGTGAAGGACGCCTTGAAAGGGTCCGCAAAGTTACATAGCCGCATCCAGGCGTGCCGACGTAAGGCCCACACCTGTACCTGCCACTACTCGCTCCGTCCGCGTATGAAAGGAGGCGCATGGAGGAGTTAACTATTGAGTTGAGGGTCGCCAGCTGAGAGTTCATTCTATCCTGAAAACCCGCAGCTGATGGATCCTTTAACATTTCACTCGCTTCCTTGAGCAAATTCCTCTGGAGACGAGTGAAATGACACAGGTAATTCAGCGAGCGCATAGAAAAGGTCGCTGACGAAAACATCCGCTTACCGTACCTGTCCATGGTCCTAGACTCCTTGTTAGGAGGATGGACAGGTACTGAAGGATCAGCTAGCTCCTTCTTGGAGGCCGCAGCCACCACCATAGCATCAACAGAGACGCCTTTAGCTAAGAATTCTTTATCCTTCGGGGCAGTGATGAATTTTGACGGTCTCCTGGGGGTGGGTTCCACTGAGTCAGGAGCTGTCCAAGCCTTCCTCGCCGCCACTTCCATGAGGGGGTCGAAGGGAGGGGACACCCAGGAGGTGGAAGGGTGAGAGCCAAACACCTCATGTTACACTGATTCATCCTCTGATGGGTTAAGGGCTGGCCAATTCCCCCTCTGTTTTAAGATTTCGAGGATGTCCGCAAAGGAGACATCTTCAGAGGGGGAACGAGGGGAACCCTCAGAATCCTCTAAATCAGTGTCAGAGGTGACAGACTCAGGGGAGTCAATGTGCTTCCTCTTGCACTGCCTCTTCCTAGGGGGCTCTCCTGCAGGGTCAGGAGAGGCCTCGGAAGAGGAGGAAATACACACTGGGGATACTTGAGGGGCTGGCTCTCTATGATCCAGGATGAGGGGGTGAGAAGAAATCACCGCAGGCACCGTGGAGGGAGGGGCAGATGGAGCCGACTGTGGGGTAGAACCTGGTTCTAACCTTCTCCTCATGACCTCGAAGGCACCCCTGTCAGGCAGGGCCAGAGGTCTCCGCTCCGAAAAGCTGAAAACCTCCCCCAGCACCGACAGTGATGGCTCCGAGGCCGATGTCGGAGCCGAACTCACCAAAGCCGAAGCACCGAGAGGGAAAGAGGGGTCGGACAAGGGTCCGATGCCACTCACCCCCTCGGAGCCGACAAAGGAAGTCAGGCCGAGATTCCTCCAAAGAAGAAATCGAGGCGATGGCCGAAGACAAAGGAATTGGTACCGACGCACCCACAGTCTCGGGTCCGATCAGCCCCGGCTCCGAACTCAAAAGCTTCAGAGGAGGAACATTCTGGGTGACGGGAATAGCCATCGACTGTTGAGTCGGGCTATGAAGCATTTGGGCAAGTGCCTCGGACTTGAGAAGTCGACTCACCCCCCTCTGTAGGTCATGATGTGAAAGTCTCGACGACCTAGAGGAATGAGATCTATGGCTCCGTTCAGACAACAATGGCGAAGCTGGAGCCGAATGAACGGAGCCGATAGATGGTGATCTAGACCTCTTTCTGGAAGTCGGTTCCGATAACCTAATCGGAGCCGATTCAACAGTCTCTACCTCGGCTCCGGCCGGAGCCGAGGAAACAGCAGGAACATGTGTTCGAGAATCATCGGCTCCAGCCGGAGCCGATGTCCAACAGAAACTTGAAGCTCCAGCCGACGACTCAGATACTGGAGCCGGTCTGGAAGGCTTGGAGGTTTCCAAGATTGAGTTGGGGACCTCAGGCTTCAATAAGCCCCTTAAAATGAGCTTATTTTTCCGCTCCTGCAGGACTCGAGGGCTGAAACCATGGCAAACAGCACACGAGTCCTACGGCAAAGGTCCCAGGCAGTAGACACAAGAAGTGTGACCGTCTGTCAGAGACATTTTCTGACAGCACGAGTCACACTTCTTAAAGCCTGAGACCTTTGATTCTTTAGACATGGTTCTAAAGATAGGAATCACTCACACACGCACACCTAATTAAAAAAGGAAAAAGTTTCCACACAAACACTCACTCCAAATACTAGGAGGGGTGGGAAAGGGGCATAAGGCCTAAGGTGGCTTTTGAGGAAAAATTCAAGGATTAAAGGGAAGGATTCGAAAGACAGGGACTGGAATCGAACTATCTAAGTAAGGGATACTAGAAAATAAAATTAAAGGGGTCTAAGTTGACTAAAAGTCTAAGAAATACACTAACCTGTAGAGCCGGTTGGAACAACGCATCTCGTCAGCTATAGCGGCAAACGAGATCTGGGTAGTTACCGCTTAGCACTGTGGGATATAGGGGAGCCTCGAGCCGGTGGAACTAGCTCTCGAGCTTTAGTAGTGGCCGAGTCGGAGACGAGGTTCGGCTCCGAACCCATCCAGCAAGAATGAAGGCGAGATAAACAACTTAACATCACAGCTTCAGTGGGACCGGACGGTGTCCCAGGCTGTGTCTTACAAGAGCTCCAAAATGAACTAACCCCTCACCTAAACACACTGTTCAAACTCAGCCTCTCTACAGGCTATGTACCCACAGAGTGGCACACAGCAAAGTTATCCTGCTCCACAAAGGTGGACCCACAACGGACCCCGGGAACTATCGCCGTATAAGCCTGACTAGCCTGGTCTGCAAGACTATGGAACGCATCATCATGGAACTCATTAACAGAGACATTGGGAACCTCCAAACTTTGGACCCTACTCAGTTTGGCTTTGTTAAGGGCACATCATGCTTCCTAAACCTGGTGGACTTCTTTGAGACAGTTACCAAGGCATTAGACGAGGGAAAGGATGTCCACACAGCCTACCTAGCCCTCTCAAAGGCTTTCAACACCATTCCCCATTCTAGTATTATAGACAAGCTCACCAGATTGAACATAAACCCCTACATCATGAGATGGGTTGCCAAGTGGTTCATGGATAGAACCCACAAGGTGAGAGTTGCAGGCTCTATGTCCGACTCTAAACCGGCTACAAGTGGCGTCCCACAGAGCTCAGTCCTAGGACTCCTCCTGTTTGGTATATACTTCTCAGAGGTACAGGCAAGTATAGGAGGACTATGGCTGACCAAGTTTGCAGACGACTGCAAACTAGGGGCCATAACTGATTCTCCTGCTGATACAAACACCCTCCAGATGGGTCTCACTGAGACGGATACCTGGTGTCAAAATCAGGGCCTCAAGCTAAATGCCAAAAAGTACACAGTCATCCTCTTTGGAAAAAACAAAATACCAGCGAACTACCACACAGGTGGTAGTCCCCTAAATATGTATAATGTAATAAGGGATCTGGGGACCCAAGTAGATAGTAATCTCTCCTTTGATAATCATATTGCCAGGGTGGTTAGAAGATCCTTCTATGTGGCCCACCTAATCACAAAAGGGTTCGCATCAAAAACAAAAGAGGTTATTGTGCCTCTCTACTCATCAGTCATTAGACCCATCATAGAATACAACGCCCCATTTGGGATGTACCTTACAAGAACACCTGCAACAGCTAGAAAGACCATAAAAGTACCTCACCAAGAGGATTACTGGCCTCAAACAGATGCCCTATGCAGCCTGACTCAAAATACCTCAGCTGTACTTGGTTGCATACCGCTTACTCAGAGGTGATCTCTGCCTGACATACAAGGCCATGTCCATCCCAGAATTTTGGACATGCTCCACCTAAAAAAAACAAATCCCGGAGAGCCACATGCTCTAGATATATAAACCTCACCACAATGATAAATAGAACATGCTGGAGGGATAGATTCCTTTTCCAGAGACTCCCCATGCTTTGGAACAGGATTCCAATATACATCAGGCAGAGCCCCTCACTAACACTCTTCAAGAGAAACCTTGATGGGTGGATGGGAAACCGAAACCTTAACCCGGGGTTCACTGTGGTGGCTCTGCTAGACAGTGGCGCAGGGAACTAATGGCTCTGCTGGACAGAGGCACAGGGAACTAATCTAAGGGAGTGGCGAAAGCCAACACATTCTGGCTAGGCTTATAAATGCCCTTGAGCAGATAGCCTAGTACTTACCTATGAACCTATGAACCTACAATGGAGGAATTCCTATCATCACTGAAAAAATGCATATTAGATTCATAGGTTCATAGATTAGTACTAGGCTAACTGCCTTTGTGGGCCATTTTAAGCCTAGCCAATTACCTCTTGTGAGAATCAAACCCTGCACCTTTCGTTTATAAGGCAAATACCTTAACCATTATGCCAACCTCCCACCCCAATGGAGAAAAGAACTAAAGAGTTAAGAACTTTTCCTAAGCCATGGGTTAATAGTCCATGGAGGAAAGTTTTGAATTTGATTGATACCCTACAGATGGAACCAAACTCTTCCTAACTATCATAGTTTATATATTAACTTATTATTTAACTACAAAGGTTTTTATCTGAATCCTTTTTGTCAGGCTGAATGTAAATACTGTAAATAGTTATTGAATATTATGAATGTATTATTTCATCAAAATAAAAATCATTTGAGTAAAAAAAAAAAAAAAATAGTAAATGATATATAACTTCTGAAAAAGTCCTTGTTCTGCAATATTTTTCTTTCGAAAGATAAAAATAAAGCAGAGTAAAAACAGCAAAGACTGGCCTCTAGTTTCTAACAGCACACTTACACACTGCATTTCTGAGAGAAATACTGAAAGTTTCTTTTTTAAGACAGAAGTCAAATAAACACTGCTTCAAGCAGACATTTCCACAGGAATTACTATAAAAACAGTAAATAAAAATTTAATATTAAAATAAATATTCTGTAAATAAACATAAACAGAAGGAGAATAATAAATCTAATAATATAATGAGAGGAAAAGGGTCCCCAAATGGGGTTTATTTGAGCAGTAAGCCACAGAAATCAGCTCTGGATCCTGAGAAGTGTCAGACAACTTTGTGGATGGCAGGAAAAGACCGAACACTCACTTCCTTTCACAGCTCAAGCCTTCCATCTCAGGACATGCTCAACCAATCAGCTTTCACAGGAAGAGAGAGTGATGGGAGTCTGTGCTTTTGAAAGCTGACCAGTACTGGGTTGCCTTGGTAGATAACCCAAAATGCCTTTGAGATGGTGGGGATGATGAACATCATTTTCTACCAGTCTTCAAGCAGCTGAACATGACATTAATTAAGCATGTTAATGAAACATGAAGGTTGCTAAACCTTGACTTTATTTAAAATGTTTAGTCTCAAGTGTAGATCTTCAAAGGTCTTATAAAACAGATGCAGTATGTTTGTGACAGACAACATTTTTTTCTAGTCCTTCAGCATCCAAAGATGACAAGAAACAGCAACACAGAATTTGTTTTGTTAATGAAGCATGAAGGATGTTGTAGGGCAATTTTATTTAAAATGATTAGTGCTTAAGTGTATCAGAAGGTTTTATAATGTAGGTACTGTATGGTTTTAATACATAACATTTTCTTTTAGTTCATAAGCATCTGCTGATGATAAGTAACTATAGCACAGAATTTGCTTTGTTAACAATGTATAAGCTGCTTTATTCAAACTGATTGCTTGCATTTGGAAAAATTGGAAGACAACTGTGTAATTATAAAAGCTGTTGTTAGAGATTGCCATTAAACAATATATTAAATTATTCTTCTATTTATCTTTCTATTTGCAGATTTCTGTTTATTACAAGACTGTAGAATAAGGGTTTGGACTTTGCAAATCTTAACTGTCGCTGATTTGTAGGGACATCCCCTGATTATGACTCACAACAGTGTTCTGTCCCTCCTAAAACTGGTGATTTGGGGAGAAAATGTGGCAGATTATACTTAAACAATGAAATGCTTGTCAATTCACATTTTCTTATTCTGTCAGTTAATTAAGTTAGTAGTATCAATATTTTAAAAAAGGGTCCAAGATTCAGGCTTTGTCCCTGATTTTTTTCTGAATTTGTGCCTGATTTCGAGGTAAGAGGTTAAGACCTATGTCACTAGTACCTGGACAAGACTGAGGGCTGGTGTTTCCAATATATTACCTGAGAAGCCTGTCTCTAACTTTGGGGAGCTTATATACCACAAAGTAATACCTTAAGATGTAACGTACGGAAGAGGCAGTCACAAGATGGGTTGCAAACTGGCTCAAGGACAGAACCCACAGGGTCAGAGTTGCTGGAGCTATGTCAGACTCTAAGCCAGTCACAAGCGGTGTCCCACAGGGCTCAGTCCTGGGACCCCTCTTGTTCGGCATTTATTTTTCTGAGGTACAGGCAAACATAGGAGGATTGTAGCTGACAAAGTTCGCAGATGACTGCAAACTGGGCGCCATAACTGATACTCCAGCGGACACAAACATCCTTCAGAGAGGCCTCATAGAAACAGATAATTGGTGCCAGAGCCATGGCCTTAAGCTGAACGCCAAAAAATGTATAGTCATACCCTTTGGGAAAAACAAGGTACCCACAAATTACCACATAGGTGGTAATCCATTAAAATCTGGAAGAGGTAATCAGGGACCTAGGGACCCAGGTTGACAGTAACCTCTCATTTGACACTCACATTGCCAAAGTGGTTAGGAAGACCTTCTATATTGCCCACCTTATCATGAAGGGTTTCACATCTAGATCAAGAGAGGTCATTGTGCCCCTGTACTCATCTCTTATCAGGCCAATGATTGAGTACAATGCCCCATTTGGGATGTATCTTACCCGACACCTGCAGCAGTTGGAAAGACCCAAAAGTTCCTCACCAAGAGGATAAAGTGTCTTAAACATATGTCATATGCTGCCCGACTGAAAAAACTCCAGCTCTATTCAGTCGCATACCGCCTTTTCAGAGGTGATCTGTGCCTGACGTACAATGTCCAATCCGGAATTAATGGACATGCTCCACCTCAGAAAATCCAAATCCATCAGAGCCACGAGAGCAAGAGACTTAAACCTCAACACAGAAATAAATAGGACGTGCTGGAGGGACAGATTCATAACCCAGAGGCTCCCTACACTCTGGAACAGAATCCCAATCCATGTTAGGCAGAGCCCCTCACTAACTCTATTCAAGAGAAATCTTGACGAGTGGATGGGAGATCGTAGGTTTACCCCGGGGGTCATCTCTGTGTCACTACTAGACAGAGGCACAGTAAACTAAACCCTAAAAAGGCGTATTATTCTCATCCTAAGGGGTGGTGAAAGCCACACACACTCTGGCTAGGCTTATAAATGCCCTAGGGCAGATAGCCTAGTACGAACCTATGAACCTATGGTGAGTTAATTTGAATCATCGTGACCTATTATGTTTGTCATGGAACATAAGATGACTAGAAAATGTAAAAGGATGATGGAATTGCTGAACAGATGACAAAGATCATCAGTAGCCCTTGTACAAGGAAATAAGCAGGTAAAAACAGAGGTGAAGAAATATGTGCCACAGTGAACAGCTGGGAATGAGGTTGGAGATGTATAAGAAGTGTAACAGAAGTGCCAAATCAACAGCACATATATATCTTTAAAGTAACTGATGTTAACTGAACACGGTGACCCAGGGGTACATGTAATGTACAAAAATGTAAGACACGGGAAAGGGTCGCTAAATTAAGATAAGAACAATTTTCCTCATTTAAAATGTATCCCCAGTAATAGTATTATAAAAAGGGAGGCACAAGTGATAAGGGATAACCTTTTTGACCTGAAACTTAACTGACAGGATAGAATAGTGAAAAAGAAAAAAAAAAAAGCTTCATGTGAACACACATAAATAGGTGGAAACCTTATGTACATCCACTGCAGTCTGTGGTATTGAAGCAAATAAATACAACACTAATGAGGATTTCACACACATGTCTGCAGATGATAAAAAAACAGCTGCATTGACTGTCCCTAAGTGTCTCAATACAGGGCACATGTTATGGGCAGTACAGGTTATATATATTATTACAGTTGCCAGACCATTAAAGCACTACAATGTGTTATTAGCAGAAATAAAACATATTTAAAGGTAAGAGGCTATAAAGATTAGACTGGTTGCTACTGTGACAAAGCTAGATACAAATTATGATATTAGAGAAGTAATCAGAAGGGCCAGTGGTCCAATCACCAGGTACACCAGATAAAAAAAATCGGGCAAATTATGGAGTACTCTAAAATTGCATTAGGTGGATTAATGTAAAAGTACAAGAGAAAAAACATGCAGAGGATCTTATATGATGACATAAATGGTAGAAGAGATAAACACTACTTTCTAATACTTTAGCTGTTACAGTGACTTAATGACTTATTGGAAGAAAGTTTAATCTTTCTTCTTTTAAGAGGATATGCTTTAGATGTTACTTTATCACATTATACCTAATTCACTGTATTTTGATATGTCTCTTATTCATAGAATATAATTTTTTTGGTTTGTCCCATTAATAGTTTGCAGAGAGCTTTTGCTGTTACTGAGGGAGAGGGGCTGTACGGAGTTACCAAGACAGGTTTTTTATTGTACTTTCATGACGACACATTTATGCTACCTTATAATCAAGATACATTTTATTATGTATGAGTCTTTATTTTCAAACAAGATATGAATAATATTGTATTGTTTTTAAGTCTGGTTAGGAAATATAAACATTTTCTTAATAAAATACATTTAAAATATATTTTAGTTGGTATGATGAATAAAAACAGGGAGGGGACAGAAAGCAGAAAGAATAAAACATGTTTTAATGGAAGAGAGTAAGTTGTAAACTCTACTTCCTCAAATTAAAGTGTCCTGGTAAGCTCAAGGTGAGATATCTATGAATTCTCTACAATGGACACCAAAAGGGAGACAAAGTAAGATGACTATCAAAGAGTTGACAGATAATCAGGGTTTAAACCATATTACCCCTAAGAAACTGATGCAAGTCATGTGGGATTACTTTCCTCAACTCTATCAACTGCACTAGCAAGGGAAGGAGAAAACTGTTAGGAATTCACTTAAATAAGGTCACACAAGTAGCATAATTAGAACTTGCCAAACATATTTTAGGTACTATCCCATGTATAGATAGAATAGGGATAGATATGAGTTAATAAAATTGCTTTTCTTACTTACAAAATGCTGTAATACTCCAGGACAAGATTATAATGGTCTCATTTTTAGAAAGTTATTCTCTGATTGTTTTTTCACTTAGATAAGGGAACCAAACGATCAAATATGTAGTTACTGGATTACAGCTTTATTGACAGTTGATGGTAAGGTATAATCCGTGATACGTGTGGTGAGAATAGGGGAGATAATCACATAAATGCCTCATACAAGCCATTTATATTCTGCAAAGACTAGTGGAAGTGAAACGTAGAACACTACCTGATATAATGTGCTGGGCATAGCAGTTTAAGAATTCTGTGGACACACTAGTGCAAGTTTCCTGTAGTAACATTTTTTTGGGAAAAAGAAAGGCATTTGAGAAGGTGCAGTAACCTTAACAGCTGGGAAGTTTTAAAGTATTCTGGATTCCCACAACAGTAATAAGTAGGCTTAAGATCCTGTATCTTAAGTTTTCTTTATTAATAACAGTGAATGGGTATCAAGTACATCAATCTGAGCTGCAATGGATTTCCAGTCCTCTTTGTTGTTTCTACTTGCTATATCTCAAATGGAATTATGAATTAAAGGAGTATTACTGATACAGGTCCATAGGTAATTAGTAGTCTGTTGATCCATGTGGCTCTTTCATGACATTTTTAACTCTTACCATTTAAATATGAACAACCCAGGGACAGGCAGAGCATTTACATCCTTCCCCTTATCCATAAGGGATAAGAATGGCAAAGCAGTAATGAACTTGCAGTTTCTCATCTATTCATCTGGATTATGTCTGACTACAGTAAACAAATTACTTTGTTTTATCTGGACAATATATCAGTTCCAAAGAAGCTGCATTCTCTGTGTTACATATCTATCCCTTTGACATTATCTATTCATGTTTCAAAAGAGATTAATATCTCATGAGTGGGTGCTTATTTTACCATTGGACTTGTGGATGTCCAGTAGATCTGAGAGGTCAGGATCTGTTGAGACTCTGTATGTGAAGCAGAGATTGTCCCACAGTAACCAGTATTATACTGAGATTAGGGACAATACTTAAAGTTGGTCAGTGCACTTTTTTAATGATCCAGGCCCTTGATCTTTCATCTGGGAAACATTGTGGTTCTTCAAGTTGTGTTACGTTTGGAAGGGACATACCAAAGGGGGTATTATTTTTAATGGTCAGGATATGGACAAATATTGTAGATCGCACTTAAGGAAGGGATAGAGCAAGTTCTGAGGAAATGTCTTCTCTGGATCCTCAAACACTGGTTGCAAAGTGACTGCAGAATTATGAGGAAAAGGGAACATGAAATAAACAAGAGAGCTGTTAACAGCAGCTTTGGCCACTACGCTTCATATTATATTTAAATTTTGGAAAAAACAAGGAAATCTTCAAGAAATACTGAAGAATTCACTTGAGAAATGTGAAAAGTTTTACAAGAATTTCATTTATACAACTTTACAGTGTTTACAGTTTAATAATTCCACCCTTGAACTGATGTTAGATATTGAAATACTGCCCATTTTTATATACCGATTACAGAATATGTCATTTCTGGAAAATATTTATTTTTTTACTGTGAAGGTTAAGCCATGTATTAGTATTCAGTTTGCTTACTCATGTTATGCTGACTACTGAATATACAATTTTACTTTCCGTGTTTTGCTTCTAGTCTTACATAATGCTTTATAATTATGAGCTTATAAAATAAAAATTATTTTTGTTGAAAAGTCTTTGACTATCTTGGCGTCAAATTGTTATAAATATGGATTGGACTACTCAACCTTATCCTAACTCCCAATAAATCCTTCACTCATCATCCTCTGAGTACCCATTTAATCCAGTTTAGGCCATGAGACAACTACTGCCTATTCTGGCACTCAGTGTGCATAAGAAGAGAAACCTATACCTGCTAAGGAGCTGGGCCACTGCAAGAAGCACACACACACACACACACACACACACACACACACACACATACATACACACACACACACTCTCACCATGCATACATATGATCATTCTTACATGCATAAACCCATGCAGACAAAAGGCCATATGTCATAAACAAGGGGATAATTCTGATTGGGTTTCTGTCAATTGAAAGAGATCAAACATAAGGAGCTAGAAACATCCAATTATTCAGTTTTCTAATTATCTTTGTACAGCAGCATTTCTCTGACAGCTTTTATCAGTGCTGTTCTTTACTCTGGCACCCATCTAAATGGAGTTGTTCTGATCATTCAATAACATGGACAACCTGGGATAACTTAATCTCTTATACAGGAAGTGGGATAATATCTGGCTTCTCAGATAAGCATCTTCTGCCCACAGCTGGTAATGGTAATATACATTTCTTTTTAATCTATCAAATTTGTCTGTGGTAATAATGGATGTAAACGAGACACTGGTTCTTGCAACTGAGGGCAATAGACAGGAATATGTTCACTTAGTGGCACAAAATAGGGTCAGTTCACAGAGCATCTGCCATCAAAGTCAGCACTCAACAGATGGGCATCATGTTTAACTGCAATTTGAAAAAAGATGTAACAGACTGTTAATAAATCGCCACCCATACAATGGTAGTAGAGAAACTCATCAAAAGGGGTGTCATCCTTGACTTTGTAAGCTTTCTCGCAAATGCCTGGACTAGTTTAGAAACTATGTATGCAGTCTTCATAAATTCACCAAGAATGGCTTGCATACATGTTTATTCTATATATAGCCTGTGCCATAATAATGCAAAAAAAGAGACATTCCATACTAAGTTCTCTTTTAATAATATAACACTCAAGCAACAACACTGTAAAAAAATAATGACAAAACAGATTAATAAATAAACAAATAAATAAATAAACAAACAATAAATCTTACTTGTATTTCACTTCTGAAATTCTTACGAATCTCACATTTTAAAAATTTTTTGCGAGCCTTTACACATGTGATCACAATAGCTTGTTGATTAGATCTTATTTTATTTTCAAGTTCATTTATCTGCAAATGAAAATAAACCCAAAGTGAAAACAATGACTGCCAGATACTTTCCATTTCATGATCATAATTCATAGTTATTAAAAGAAGTTTGAATGAAATACTTTTGACTTAAAAAGTTCAAAATTACAAAACTTGTGTTCTGGTATAAAAATGCAAACATAACCATTGTACGTTTCTCACAATTACTGATGCATGCTACAATAGTTCAAGAAATGAGTTGCTTTACAGCCTTCAGACTTGAGATTACACTTACATTTTTCATTTGTATACTTTGCAGCTATAATCAAGTCTCAATTAACTCCCAGTTCACATATCCCTCTAATTAAAAGAGAGGTGTCTTAGCCACTTTTAATGCAGAAGTCAGATGCTGGAGTGATCATAAAATTAAATAAACACATTTTATTTATTATTTTATTTTATTTTACATTTGTTGACCGGGCTAGTCTAACTGGATATATGTCCATTTTCAGTAGAGGCCCGGGGAGATAAGCTCCTAGACAAACTGTTAAAATAAAAAATTACAAAGAAATATAAAAAATTAAACTATAGTAATATATACACTGACAAATCAGGTTAATAAGAAATCATTTGAAGAAGAGATATCAAATACAATGAAAACTGGAGTTTCAAACATGACGTAGGTACATTCCATAATGCAAAAAGGAGGCATACAGGCTAGTTCAATGTACATGTAAAGGACTTCACTTAATGGCAAAGAAAAAAGGAGGTATACAGGCTGATGCCATATCCAGTACATACACAATGTAAGAGGCAGCTTAATGATCAGTAGTAGTAATGAGGTAAAAAGAAAAATTAATAAATTTTTTTTTTTTTTTTTTACAAATAAGTGAGAGAGGGAAGGCAAATAATGAGATACAGAGCATAGAAGTCATATATTGTTAAAAAAGGAAATGACAGAAAAATTAATTAAAAGAAAAAGGGAAGGCAGAGCATAATTTTGGGTAGAGTAGATGTTTAGGCAGGTTTAGTACAGGGGCATGACCAGTGTGTTTCGAGGAAAAGTTTCACTCTTTTTTTGAAGAGTGATAAAGAGGAAATTGAGGAAAGGTCACAGGGTAGAAGATTCCAGAATTTTTCCACAGTACTGGAGAAGAGACAATCCCCAGCCTTGTTGTTAGATTTAGATGTTTTAACTAGAAGTTTCTGAGATGAACATAAGGACTTCAGATTATTATAGGGGGTGATGATGGTGGAGAGACTAGGAGTATTGGAAGGTTGGTAGAGAGTTTTATGTGCAATGATGAGTTGGTGGTACATGATCAGATTCTGTAGCTCCAACCATTCAAGCTGCTTTAAATTAACACAGTGGTGAGTTTTAAATGGGTTACCTGTAGCAAATCTGGCTATATTATTGTAAGAGCTTTCCAACTTACAGAGGTTGTTCTTAGATAGGTTGGTGAAAATGGAAGAGGCATAGAGGAGTGTAGAGATTAGATGAGTATGTGCAATAGTAGTTCTAGTTGTAGGTGATAGAAAGGGTTTTATTCTGTACAGAGAGCCAAGTTTTTTGTTGACAGATTTAATAGTGTTGTTGATGTGTATGTCAAAGGAAAGATTGTTGTCAAAGGTGACACCAAGTAGCTTGGTAGTTAGGTCGAGTGATATAATGGTGCCATTAGTGGAAGAAACAGAAAAATCTATGGGGGAGGACTTAAGATTTGGACTGAAAAGGAGGAGTTTAGTTTTTTGGGGGTTTAAGAGTAGGCAACGATGAGTGAACCCACCGGGAATCACTTCTGTGGCTCTGCTTGACAGTGGCACAGGAAAATAATTTTCTTGGGTGGTGAAAGCCAGGGTGCCTTTGGCTAGGCTTATATAGGCCCTAGGGCCAATAGCCTAGTACCTATCTATGAACCTATGAACCATTGTTCCACAGTGTTAAAAACTTTTTGGGTAAGGGAGTGAAGGTCAGAGGTGGTTTTAGCGGAGCATACAAGTGTGGAGTCATCAGCATATTGTATGGAAGTAGCATGGTGAATTGCTTGATGAAGGTCATTGATGAATATGGAGAAAAGGAGAGGTCCTAATATGGACCCCTGAGGTACACCGAGGTTAACTGGTACGTGGGTAGATGGAGTATTATGCCAAAGTACAGACTGTTGTCGTTTATTTAAGTAGGATGGGAACCATTTGACAGAGAGTGCATGTAAGGACAGGGATTTGAGGATATCTATCAGAATTTGATGATTTACCATATCGAATGCTTTGGACAGATCGATAAATAGTTCTGCGGGGAGCAAATTGCAGTTACGGTTTTTGTTAATACAATCTGTAAAGGAAAGGAGGGCAGTGGTAATGCTAGGGGAAGGTCTGAACCCATGTTGGCAGCTAGAGAGTAAGGTGTTGTGGATTATGTGGTCTAGCAATTGTCGATATATGCATTTCTCTATGGTCTTTGCCAAAGGAGAAAGAAGAACTATGGGACGATAATTTCAAAATTCAGTGGAGTTGCCACCTTTGTGATGGGGGATAATATGGGAGACTTTCCAGATACTAGGGATGTGGCCTTCACTAATAGTTCTACTGATAAGAATGGACATGGGGTAAGCAATCAATTTGGCAAATTTCTGTAGGTATTCAACAGGTATTTGGTCTGCTGAAGGAGAGCATGGTTTCAATTTTTGGATTAGGGCAAGAATATGGGTTGTTGGGACTGGTTGGAGAAGAAATGGTGGGGTGGAGTTTTGTTGTAGGTAGGTAAAGTAAAATTACTTGATGATAACCGACTGGCTAGTGTTTGGATAGCATCAGTAAAAAAAGGAATTGAAGGCATTGGCAGTATACATGGGATTAGTACCCAATGCATAAATAAAACCTGTCAAAATCTCTTGGGTATTTTTCTGAAATACAGCAAATGAGGTAATGTTCCTTCTTGAAGAAGCTTTGAAACAACATACAATTTTCTTATTTAAAAGGTGCATAAAAGACATTTGACAGTGCTGAATCATCATCATCTTCTTTTGGCTGTTCTCGTTAGGGGTCGCCACAGCAGATCATCTATTTCCATTTCTTCCAGTCCTCTGCATCATGCTCTTTCACACCAACTGCCTGCATGTGCTCTCTCACCACATCTATAAACCTTATCTTTGGCCTTCCTCTTTTCCTCTTACCTGGCAGCTCCATCCTTTTCCCAATATACCCAGCATCCCTCTTCAACACATGTCCAAACCAACACAATCTTGCCTCTCTTGCTTTGTCTCCAAACTGTCCAACCTGAGCTGACCCTCTAATATACTGATTCCTAATCCTGTCCATCCTACACACACCCAGTGCAAATCTTAACATCTTTAACTCTGCCACATCCAGCTCTGACTCCTGCCTTTTCATCAATGCCTCTGTCTCCAACCCATATAACATAGCTGGTCTCATTACCATCTTGTAGACCTTCCCTTTCACTCTTACTGGTACCCGTCTGTCACAAATCACTCCTGACACTCTTCTCTACCCATTCCACCCTGCCTGTACTCTCTTCTTCACCTCTCTTCCACACTCACCATTACTCTGAACTGTTGATCCCAAGTACTTAAACTTATCCACCTTTACCAACTCTACTCCCTGCATCCTCACCATTCCTCTACCCTCCCTCTCATTTACACACCTATATTCTGTGTTAGCCCTGCTGACCTTCATTCCTCTCCTCTCTAAGCATATCTCTACCTCTCCAGGGTCTCCTCAACCTGGTCCCTACTCTCACTACATATCACAATGTCATCTGCAAACATCATAGTCCACAGGGCCTCCTGTCTAATCTCATCTGTCAACCTGTCTATCACCACTGCAAATAAGAAAGGGCTCAGAGCTGATCCTTGATGTGATCCCACCTCCACCTTAAATGTATCTGTCACTCCCACCGCAGTCCTCACCAATGTCACACTACCCTTGTACATATCCTGTACCACTCTTACATACTTCTCTGTCACTCCCAACTTCCTCATACAATACCACAACTCCTCTCAAGGCACCCTGTCATATGCTTTCTCTAAGTCCAAAACTAGGAAATAAGATCCACGACCAGTCAGCACAGGAACACAATGTAGTTTAATTAAAGCGTTTTTCGGCTCACAATAAAACAGCCTTCTTCAGAATACAAAATACAAATACTTTTCATTCCTTTTATACAAGAAAAGGCGCCATAGTTAATCAATAATTTAATTAAGTAATTACTTGTTCATACTGAAGACACAATCTTTAAAACCAAGGGTATATTTTACTAAAAGAGATGCACCGTGAAATTAAAGCAGTGGGTCTCTATGGAAATAACTGTAACTTCCACCCATTTTATCAAGAGACCTCATTTAAAACCCCTAATAAATACAGGTATATATTAATTTATTCAATTTAACCAAAAACCACTAGGTACCTCTAATTATGGATGTTAAAAAATAAAATAAAATGAAGTAAATATAGAATTCATAACTTGACTAAGTTAAATTATCAAAAAATAAGACCAGATAAAATAACAAAAAAATTAATCAAATTCAAAAATGTATATAATCATAAAGTCTGTATGTATTTCTCAAAAATTCAAGATACTTCATAAGGACAAACTGGTTCACAAATAATTAACTGTATTTATTAAATTTATTCAAATAATTTTTATATTATGTATGTAGTGTAATATATATAAAATAATTGAATTTAATCTTACATTTAATTATCTCACCAAGCTTCTTAACTTTAATAAGACACCTATTGATAAAGCTTCATTGAGGCCTGGATAGTTGCTAGCGTTTAATTTGATTTGCCACTTCAATTCAAGCTCCAACAATTTTAAAGAATAAAAGTCCACAAAGTCACAATGCAACTCCTTCTGACCTTCTCTGTATTTCTCCAACAACACTCTCACAGCAAGTATTGCATCTGTAGTGCTCTTTCCTACCATGAAACCATACTGCTGATCACTAATCATCACCTCCCTTCTTAACCTAGATTCCACTACTCTTTCCCATAACTTCAAGCTGTGACTGATCAGTTTTATCCCTCTGTAGTTACTGCAGCTCTGCACATCACCCTTATTCTTAAAGATAGGTACCAAAACACTTTTTCTCCACTCCTCAGGCATCCTCTCACTTTCCAAAATGTCATTAAACAATCTGGTTAAAAATTCCACTGCCATTTTTCCTAAGCACCTCCATGCTTCCACTGCTATGTCATCTGATCCAACAGCCTTTCCATTCTTCATCCTCTTCATAGCTGTCCTTACTTCCTCCTTGCTAATCTGCTTCACTTCCTGATTCACTATCCCCACATCATCCAACCTTATCGCTCTCTCATATTCAGCCCTTCAAAGTACTCTTTCCATCTACTCAACACACTCTCCTCACTTGTGAGTACGTTTCCCTCACTGTCCTTTATCACCCTTACCTGCTGCACATCTTTCCCAGCTCTGTCCCTCTGTCTAGCCAATCGGTACAGGTCCTTTTCCCCCTCTTTAGTTTCCAATCTCTCATACAACTCTCCATATGCCTTATCCTTAGCCTTTGCCACCTCTCTCTTTGCCATGTGCCTCATCTCCTTATACTCATGTCTACTTTCTTCATCTCTTTGACAATCCCACTTCTTCTTCACCAGCCTCTTCCTCTGTGTACTTTCCTGTACTTCCTCATTCCACCACCATGTCTCCTCGTCCTCCTTCCTCTGTCCAAATGTCAAACCAAGCACCTTACTAGCAGTTTCCCTTACTAGCTCTGCTGTAGTTACCCAGCTATTTGGTAACTCTTCATTGCCTCCCAGTGCCTGTCTTAACTCTTCCCTGAACTCCATCTCACAATCACCCTTTTTTAACTTCCACCATTTAATCATTGGCACTGCTTTCACACTCCTCCTCCTCTTCTTGATCACCGCGTCATCCTACAGACCACCATTCTATGCTGCTTAACTACACTTTCCCCAGTCACCACTTTACAGTCTCCAATCTCCTTCAGACTGGCCCTCCTACATAGGATATAATCCACCTGTGTGCATCTTCCTTCACTCTTGTACATCACCCTATGCTCCTCCCTCTTCTTAAAATATGTATTCACCACAGCCATGTCCATCCTTTTTGCAAAATCCACAATCATCTGACCTTCTGCATTCCTCTCCTTAAAACCATACCTACCCATCACTTCCTCATCCCCTCTGTTCACTTCAACATGCCCAATGAAGTCCGCTTCAATCACTAGTCTCTCACCCTTGGGTACACTCACCACCACTTCATCCAACTCACTCCAAAATTTTTCTTTCTCATCCATCACACACCCAACTTGTGGAGCATATGCACTAACAACATTCATCATTACACCATCAATTTCAAGCTTCATAAACATCACTCTATCAGACACAGTGCCGAATAATTTTCTGTAATAATAGTATCAAAATACAGGAATTAAATATGGATAAGTAAGAACTCCTTCTTTTTGTCTGTTTATTAATATTTGTTTATATTAAGATTTTTTTATTAATAAATCATTAATTATATAACAACATAAATATATGTCAACATATTTTATATTATTCACACCTAAGATGAAACACCCAACTATTTACAATATATATATTATATGCTTATCATATAAATAAATAATAATTCATTTTAAAATGTGTTGAAAAAACAAAACAACTGAATGATATTGAAATAGTTATTTAGCAGGCAAGCTCATCATCTGTAATAATTGATGAATTTGACTCCAATGATTGGAGACAATTGGTCATCCCAGTCTTTGCTTCCTGATTTCATATTCTTTACTATATAATGTTGTTAACAAAGTGATGAATTTGTCAAATTGTGGAGAAAGTGGCAATTTCCATTTTCCTGAAACAGCCAAAAGAGTCTACGACAGGTGGTGATGATCTTTTTTAATGAAACTCAATATCAGGGAATACAAAGAATCAAATCTCTTGACATTAAGAATTTATCTGGCCATATTGCTTGTAAGAAATTACTAAATGAATGCCAATAAGATAATAAACACGAACAATCATAAATAATATTATTCCAATCTGCTTTAAAACTTTTTATTACATCTCCAACAAAATTTATTATGTTTACATATTTTTGCTAAAAATCTATTTAAACCCCTTCCATGAATGACTCAAAGAGGTATTACTTACTGATTTTAGCATTAATAATTTATCATCATAGGATAAAACACTAACTCTATCCCTTAATATTAAGTTATGCACTTACCATAACTTGACATCTGTGTTGTCCATTCTCATTCTGATTCAAGTATGGGATCATGGATCCAATCCCTCGAATCCAACTTGGCCTCCTTCTACAGACTTCAGCTTCCAGGCTTGAGCTCCTTCTACTACCTAAAATCCTATGTATTAAGCACAGCTACCTCAGATCAAGTTTGATGCCCATTAGCCATAAGGGAAAGAAGAAGAAGAAACAAAGCCAGTGGCTCAATATGGAACAAAGGTTCCTAATAGTGCTTCATAGATCCTCCAGACAACACATTTCTGAGGGGGATGTACGGGAGGAAAGGTGAATAAGAACAAGAATGGACAACACAGATGCCAAGTTAAGTCTTCTTCTTCTTCTTTCAGCTTTTTCCTGGTTAGGGGTCACCACAGCAGATCACCTGTCCACTCATGATTGGCAGTGGAGTTTTACAGTGTCGAGTTGCCAGCCCAATGCCCAACCTTCCACAGAAGGCACATACATGCGCACACCCACGCCTAGGGCCAATTTAGAGTGTTCAATCCACCTACAGCATGTTTTTGGGATATGGGAGGAAACCAGAGCACCCGGAGGAAACTCATGCGACCACAGGGAGGACATGCAGACTCGGCACAGAAGGCACCCCAGCCAAGGATCCTACCAGAGAACCTCTTGCTGTGAGGCAGCAATGCTAACCGCTGCATCACCGTGGCCATCTGCCAAGTTATGGTAAGTACATAACTTAAAAGTCTGATGATGTCCTTCTCATTCTAATTCATGTATGGTTCAGAGTCCCCAGCTACATTTTCTGTAAGGTGGCCTCAAGAAAGAATATGCTGGAGCACTGTCAAGCCAAATGAAGCTCTGCTTTTGGAGACATTGTCCAATCTTTAATGAGTCAAAAATTTATGGGATTTAGACTAAATGGCTGCTGCACAGATGACATTGATTGAAATTCTGGATACAAAGGCAGAAGATGTGGCTACGGATCTAGTTAGCTTCAAATTGTTCTTATCATATATTAAAGAAATGCAATTAGTAATCCACTTTGCAAGAGTTATTTTCATTGCTGCCTGCCCCAGGTGATTAGGTGAAAAGGACACAAACAACTGATCTGATTTCCTGAACTGTTTAGTCCTGTGACGATAGAAACATAGTTGTCTATGAATGTCATGTCCTCCTTTTATTGGAATAAATGGGGAAAGAAAACTAGTAACTGTATGGTTTGATTAATTTTTGACTCAGTAGCCATTTTATGCATAAAGGATGGATTAGTACGAAGAGAAACTCTGTCTTGTAAAGTGGTTTAGAAGAAAGGGCTTGTAATTCAGAAATTCTTCTTGCTGAGGTGATGGCAACTAGAAAAAAATAGTTTTCCAAGAAAAAAAAATGTATGTCACAATTACTACCTGGTTTAAAGGTTTCTGAGTCAGGCCTTGGAATATCAGGGGAAGATCCCAAGGGGGAGTGAGGTCTTTGATAGGAGGTCTGAGAAGGAAAATCCCTTTTATGAACACTCGACATAACCTCAAAGAGGCTACAGATCCTGAAGACAGGCCAGAGTGGAAATTGGACATGGCTGCCAGATGAAGCTTGATTATGGCAAAGATGGATCCCTCTTTGAACAAGGAAGCAAGAAAGGAGAGGATGGTAGGAACTGAAGCTGAATAAGGATGATTGTTCTCTTTAGTGGCCCAAATAATAAACCTGTTCCACTTGCTTTTGTATACGTTTTTGGTGGAGGCCTTCTGAGAACCTAAAACAATACTCTTTACTGGAGAAGAAAGCCTGGACCCTTTGACAATCATTGGAATTGGATAAACCACATGGTTAGCTTGACAGTGGGCAGATCTTGATGACGTCCTAGGGATGGATGGGTTGGGAGATCTTGGTTGGGCTCCAGTATCCAGGGAGGATACTTCAAATGAGATCAGAGGAAGTGGAACAAAATCTGAAGAGGCCAATAAGGGGCAATGAAGATTAAAGTACTCTTCAACTGCTGGACTTTCTGAAGTTATTTTGAGATCCACGGCAGATGAAGATAAGCATAAGGGAGACCGAAGGGCAAATCGTGGGCTAGACCATCCCTCAGGGGCTCTGTTGGGGGGACAGAGTGAAGTACTTGCTGCACTTGTAGTTGTGAGGGGAAGCAAAGAGATCATAGCATGGATGACCCCAATATTTGAAAATATGATTTGCTACTGTTTGGTTGAGGGACCACTCATGGGACATCAGAAAGGACCTGCTGAGTTTGTCCACCAGCACACTGGTTTTCACCGGTATGGGAGCTGCATTGAGAAACCAGTGTGAAGAGATTGCCCATCCCAAAACTCTCATGGTCTCCCTTAAAAGGGAGTAAGAATGGGTTCCTCCTTGTTTGTTGATGCATCAGACTACTGACATGATGTCTGTGTGAATTACAATAGTTCTCAGAGAGAGAACATCCTGAAAGGCTTACAGTGAGAGAAGGATTGCTATCATCTCTAGGATGTTGATATGCAGTCTGGTCTCTATGGGAGTCCAAGTGCCTTGGACCATCTTCCCTTTGAAATGCCCCCTGACCCTAGCTGGGAAGCATCCATGGTCACTGTGGCTATGGGCAAGGGAGGAATGAATGGTCTGCCAACTGACAGGTCAGAATTAATCCAATATTCCAGGTGTGTTCAGCAAACTTTTGTCAACTTGATAGGAACAGATAGAGACTGGTGAAGTATAGATCACTGCACAGCCAAGGTCCACTGGAGAACACGCATATAGAACCTTGCCAGAGGAATTAATGTTAGAGCAGCCACCATAGATCCAAGAGCTCAAACAATAAGCCTGGTGGGGAGAGAAGGATGAGCTAATAAAGCCTGGACTTGGTTTCTCAAGGTGACTAGCTGATGTAGGAGTAATGATGCTATTTGGGTAACTGTGTTCTTCAGCTGAGCCCCGATAAACTCCAAGGATTGAACCGGTATTGGTTGTGACTTGTCCTGATTTATAGTGAAGCCTAGGAGACCTGAGATCTGAATCAGGTAATCTCTGGCATGAGATAGTTGACACCTGGTTGGGGCAGTTAGGAGCCAGTCATCTAGATATGGGAACACTTGGAAACCCAGCAGTCTGAGATGAGCTGCAACCACTACTATGCATTTGGTAAACACCCTGGGGTCTGTGGTGAGTCCAAAGGGCAGGGCGCTGAATTGAAAATGACTGGCACTAGCCTGAAGCGCAAATGACTCCTGGAGTGCCTGTCTATTTTTATGTGATAGTATGCATCCTTTAAGTCCACAGAGCACATCCAATTGTTCTGCTCAACTCCATCAAGGTTGAAGCCATTGAAGAAGAAGACATGACAAAGGCATCAGATCATGGCTCCCAGATTGAATCAGACCAGTGCTGTTGAGAGCTGAAGCACTAAGTGGGAGAGACAGCTCCGATAAAATTGGAGCTGAACCCCTACCCTCAGATCTGACCTTGACTTTCAAGATCAGAGACCCACTCTGGTCCAGAGATTTCGGAGCAGAAGTAGTCAAGGCAAATATCAGAGCAGTGGAAGTGAAAGTCCTTGAGTCCGATAACAATTCTCTTGGATGGCTAAGGTCCTGGGGATGCAAAACTGAGGGTCAAATCAGAGAAGGAGAGTCAATGTTAGTTGGAATGCTGACAGTTCCAAGGGGGGAGAAAGATGTCAAAAGCACCATCTGTTTCTGAGTCTTGATAATCTTCATTATTATCCTGTCCACATCATATTATGAAAGGCTTCTTGAGAATCCGGAAGAAGCTACAGAGGAAGGACGGGACTGGTGTGGGGTTTGCAAAATTTTTGTAGGCACCATGGGGGAGACTGACTGGATGGATGATTCCAGTGACCAGCTCCCAGTTCTCAGAACTAAAGTCCTGGGCTCTGAAGTTAAAGTAGAAGGTAGTGAAGAGTGTGTCTTCTTATCCAACCTCCTTGGATCCAAGGGGTGAGCAGGATCTGAAGGGGTTGAGGTAGTCATTGATCCAGATGAAGCCAGATCCAAAAGAACAGTTAATGTCTTTAGTGTAGGCCCAGACAGATCCAAGAGGGCTTTTGGATCCACTGAAGCTGAGGAGAGCCTTGCCGCAAGCAGAAGAATCTAAAGATTTTAGCACTTTAGTCAGAGGTTCTGATGATGCCCTGGGGTGCTTATGAGGATACTTCTTAGGGTCAAGAACAGAGCCTGACATAGCATGTTCGGGGGTGTGAGCCCCTGGAGAAGAAAGAGAGGCAGGAGGTAGAATCCCTTTTAGTATCAGTTTGTTTCACCTATTGGTGATTGCTCTGGGGTTGAACCCCTCACCAATGGCACACAGACTGTAAGCATGCAGCACCTAGATAATAAAACACATTTCTCATGTGAATCAGTGAGCAGAACTTTAGGACCACATTCTGAACATCTCTTAAAGCACATAGGTTTATCCATAACTATAAAGAAAAAATATATATTTTGTTTTTGCTGGTAAAAAACAACAACTACAATAACTATAAATGCTATAATAACTACAGTATAACAACTATAACCATCACAAGATCAGAGACCCACTCTGGTCCAAAGATCTTAGAGCAGAAGTAGTTAAAGCAACTGTCAGATAATAACTATAATAACTATAACAACTATGAGAACAGTTCAAACTCTTAACCACTACAAACTATACTATACAGGGTTGCCCTAACACCAATGAAAAGACAATAGTTATGCCCTCACATATGAAAAAAGAAATAGTGAACTCTAACTAGCTGCTCAGGCACTGGACAGCATATCCAATGTGAATAGTGGCAAATAAGATCTGAGTTAGCTGTGCTTAGTGCAGAGAATGGTGGGTAGAGGGAGGCACTTGAGCCTGAAAGCTGAAGTCTGTGGAAGGCAACTGAGTTGGATCCAAAGATTAGATCTGTGACCCCATATATGAATCAGAACGAGAAGGACAACATCAAATATTTCTAATAAAGTGTCATTTATGTCTTTTTATCATAGAATCACAGAATCATAGGAAGTTACTATGCTAATGGCCATAGGGCCGTTATAAGCCTAGCCAAATTCTACCTTTATTTCCAAGATCAGCACCTATTGCCCCTGTCCAAGAGGGACACAGGTGGAACCCCCGGGGTGAATTTACTATTAACCATCCAATCATGCAGAGTGCATTTGAAGAGGGCCACTGAGGTGCTGTGTTTGACATGAAATGGGAGTCTATTACAAAGGTGTGGTAACCTCTAGGAGACAAATCTGTCCCTCCAGCAGGTTCTATTAATGTCACATACCAGGTTAAAGTCTTTAGAGTGAGTAACCCATGTACTGTTTGACTAGATGTGCAGAATTTCCAATAAAGCAGGGTCAGAGATTGCCTTGTATGCAAGGCAGAGATTGCCTCTGAGTAGTCTGTAAGAAACAGAATAAAGTGACAGTGATTTTAGACGATCCACATAGGACAGATGCAGAAAACCTTGAATTTTTCCTAGGAGGAATTTTTGTGGTCTCTCCAATTGCTGCAGGTGCTTAGAAAGGTACATACCAAAAGGGGTGTTGTGCTCAATTATTGGCCTGATGATGGAAGAGTACAGGGAGGTTATAACTTCTTTTTTTCTTACGGCAATGCCCTTACTAATGAGATGAGTAATACAGAATGCCCTTCTTATCACTGTGGAGACATGGTGGTCATGGTGGTGCATTAAAATCTTATAAAGATCACAAAGAATAGAAGAGATGGTTTTATTTTTGTAAACATTTTGATACAGATAAATTATTAGATTAGGAATATTATAATTTGATTGCAAGATCCCTCTAAAATTATCTAAAGCATACGATCTTATATCATGAATTTGAAGCCATTTGTTTTGAACTAAACAGAATTCAGAATGAGTATATACTGCAGATTTCAAAAGACTATTATCAAAACAATTATACCACCCAATAACACCTTTTGCTTCCCATCTTCTTAACTTATTTCTATTTGGTAAGCGAGCTGTAACACTGATCCCTATGAACCATTTTAGACTCAGCTGAGAGGCACTTTCTGGTTACATGACTCGCCCACAGTCACACAGCAGGTGAGTTTACCAGGATGCATTCTTTAGGGCCTGTGAGGACTGAAGCATTATAAGAGCTAGGAATCTTGTCAAATCATGATATTGTGTGCTGTGCACAAACAATTTAAAGGTACATTACACCAAAAAGAAGACGATGATGAAAGAGATGTAAAATGAGACCATGGTAAAGAGGAAAGTAAAGTTGTGTACACTTACCATAAATGTAGATGTTCGAGTGTATTCACTGTTGCAGTCATTACATTTGGGTAATCTTCAGGCAGGTTGCCCTCAGTCAGCCTGAATAACAAAGTCTTGGGTCCTGCGTCGGTTGCTGTCCTTTCTTCCATGATGTCAGGTCTTCAGGGGTATAAAACATGCAGCCGACGCCATATCCATCAGTTTTTCTTGCCCCAGATGTCAGGTGCCCCCCCAAATGGGGAGCAAATAATTATAAATATATAAATATATATGAATATATAAGCACAATAGGCCCATCAAAATATGTATATAACGCCAAATAGAAGCAAATACACCAAAAAGGCTTCTGATCATAGTAAAAGAGAACAGAGGTATAATAAAAGAGTAATAGGAGGCTGGTGGGTGGGTAACCAGGACTGCAACAGTGAATACACTCGAACATCTACATTTATGGTAAGTGTACATAACTGTACTATGTTTTTCGTGTTTCACTGTTGCAGTCATTACATTTGGGTGGAATCCCAAAGCTATGGTTGGGAAGATGGAGTTATACAGAATTAGGAGCAGCTATAAGGCCCTGCAGAACGGCAGTGGCAAAGCCTGCTCTGGATTCAGAGAAAACAGGTAAATGGTAATGTTTGGTGAATGTATGAACTGAGCTCCAAGTAGCAGCTTCTCTAGAATGTCTCTGGTAGGAACCCCTCTGAGAAAGGCTGCAGAAGTAGATGCAGCCCTGGTGGAATGGGATCTGATCCCCATGGGGACAAGTTTACCATGGTGTAAGTAGCAGAAACAAATGCAATGGCTTATCCATTTTGAAATAGTCTGCTTTGAAACAGCTTTTCCTTCTGGCCCTGCAGCAAATGCCACCAGTAATCGCTCAGATTTTTTTAAAGCTTTTGTCCTGTTTAAGTAGAACCTTAACTGTCTGTGTACATCCAATGAATGCAAAATCTTCTCCCCCTTGTTCTCTGTATTTGGGAAAAAAGTTGGCAAATGAATGGTCTGATTAAGGAACACACTGGATATCACTTTAGGCATAAAGGAATGGTTGGTCCTGAGGGCCACCCTGTCCAGGTAAAAGATAATGAAAGGTTCCACTGCAATGAGAGCCTGTATTTCTGAAATCCTTCTGGCTGAAGTGACTGCTAAAGGAAGGCTGTCTTCCAAGACAGAAATTTTATGGCTGCAGTAGCAGCTGGTTCAAAAGGAGGCAGGGTGAGTTTTTCCAACACAAAACTAAGGTCCCATGCTGAAGTTGGTGCTCTCCTAGGGGGTATCAAATTTTTGGCCCCTCTGAGGTACTGCTTTATCAGGGGATGAGAAAAGAGAGGAGGCTCAGTGTTGTAATGAGCCGAAATGGCAGAGGCATGGATTTTTATAGAAGAAAAAGATAAGCCCTTGTGAAGCATCTCAGTTAAATAGTGCAGAATCTGAGGAATATTGGGCATTGCTGTGTTAAATCCTTGTGCTTGGTTCCAGGCACAAAATATTTTCCATTTATCAACATAAGATTTCCTAGTACTAGGCCTTCTAGCTTCCAAAATGACATCCATCACAGATTTACTGAGAGATGTAACTGGTGAAATTAGTTAATTAGCCATGCTGCAAGATTCAGAGTTTGGAGCTGAGTGTGCAGAATTTGATAGTTCTGCTGAGACAGTAGGTAAGGTGTCTGAGGCAGGTACCACGGAGGAAGGTGTGACATGCTGCGTAGGAGCAGGTACCATTGCTGGCGTGGCCAGTCTGGAACAATCAGAATCATTTTCATTTTTTCTTGTCTGGCCTTTAGTAAAACCTTGAGCAGCAGAGGCAGAGGGGGAAAGGCATAAACTGATAGGTTTTTCCAGCTGAAGGAGAGAGCATCCACTTTCCAAGCTTGTTTGTGATAGATTCTTGTGCAAAACTTGTCCAACTGATAGTTTTGGGGAGAGGCAAAGACATCTATGTCTGGGCACCCCCATGTTCGTGTCAACATTCTGAAGATTTGTGGATCCAGTTTCTATTCATGTGGGTCCATAAGATTTCTGCTTAGTGCATCTGCCAGAGTATTTCGTTTTCCTGGCAGGAATTGAGCTTGTAGATGTATTTGGTAAGTCAAGGCTGTGTTCCACAAAGTCATGGCTAGTCTGCAAAGAGGGTAGGAATGGGTACCCCCTTGTTTGTTTATGTACCACATGACTGTGGTGTTGTCCGTCTTTATCAGTAGTTGTCCTGGATGAAGAAAGTCCTTGAAGACTGTCAGAGCATTCTGTACAGCTAGCATTTCTTTTTGGTTGATATGTAGGTGCATTTGATTTGGGCTCCATTTGCCCTGAATGCATCTCCCTGCCAGATGGGCCCCCCAAGCATAATCTGATGCATCTGTAGTCAGGGTTTGGGTGGCAGGGGTTAGAATGAATGACAGTCCCTTGTTTTGGTGACAGGCCTCTGCCCACCATAGGAACTTCTGCTGCAGGCAAGGAATGATAGGAATCATTGTATCTAGGCTGTGTCCATGTTGACTGCATAAGCTTTTTAGGTACCATTGGAGTTTCTTCATATGCAGTCTTGCATATGGAATTAGTAGAATGCATGAAGCCATGAATCCCAAGGCATGCAAAATTTGTCTTGTAGATAGGTGGGTTTGAGTGGCGACTTGTTTGAAGTAGGTCATCAGTTGAATTTGCTTGTCTGGCGTGAGGTAAGTCATCTTGGCAGTTGTATTCAAGCTTGCACCCAGGAATGTAATTGTTTGTGAGGGTACCAGTTGTGATTTCTTTTCATTTATGGTGTACCCTAGACAAGTTAGAAGCCTTTTTACAAATGCCAGATGCTGTAGAAGAGTATCCTTGTTTTCTGCCTGAATTAGACAATCGTCCAGATAAGGATAAGGATTCTGAAAAATCCTGACTCTCTTAGTGAAAATGTTCCCTTAAGGTATGCAAAGTTTCTACAAAAGAAAAATCCTCTGGAGGAGAAGCAGAAGGGATAGAGTCTTTTGCATCAGAATCCTCATAAGGTGGAATAGATAATTCCTGATCAGAAGAGGAACCAGAAGAAATGGAAAGCTGATCAGAAGATTCATAATCAGTGTCTTGCCTAGGCCTCTTAGCGGGGGGGGGGGGGGGGACCCCTGATCAAAGTAATTAAATCCCATTTTGATCATTTATTTTTTAGGCATATGGGCCTGTGCACATGGCCCAAGCGTCATTTTTTTAGACAAAGAAGTTAATTTTGGCCTTGGTTTTGAGGATGGCATCAGTTTAATGTACAAATCTTTAGGCCTGAAAACACCCTCAGAAGCCGGTGCCTGCTCAGCGGCTCCGGACCCATCTAAGGTAGAGACATCTGCGGGTTCAATACTTAAAGTATCGCGTGGCATACCGGACTCCGAATGGGTCTCAGTAGAGGCTTGCGAATCAAAAGTAGCGGGCATCAGGGGCTGTGAAAGCACCTCACTGAGTGCCAGCGAACCAGCAACTGGCTTAGGAGAAGCTTTGTCATCAGTTTTGGACCCTGTCTTTTTCATTGCATTTTCTATGAATTACGGTAGTCGGATTGCTAAACGATGACATCTTCGGGTAGTTAAATCTTGAACCAAAATATTTAGATGCAAAAATATGCCAACGCTTGATAGCACAAAACTGACAGCAAGGCACGTTGTGGTCAGGGGCCTAGGCAAGGAATACAGTAAAGATGAAAATCATTATGAGGTATTTACTTCACACAAGTGATACAATTATTAACTTTAACTGACATCGGTAAGAACAAGAAAAAGTTTCCCCAACAGGTTGAAGACTTTGGTTCTGAAACTTGAAAACGAAAATTTCAGGAGTCGGCCGACCGGCACTTGCGAGCTGCTTCTGCTTCGGGCACTGCACGGCAAGAAAGACTGATGAATATGGCGTTGGCTGCATGTTTTATACCCCTGACAACCTGACATCACGGAAGAAGGGACAGCAATTGATGCAGGACCCAAGAGTTTGTTATTCAGGACGACTGAGGGCAACCTGCCAGCAGATTACCCAAATGTAATGACCGCAGCAGTGAAACACGAAGAACATCCAGAGATGGTATCAATGTCAAGCTGAAAGCAAACCCATTCAGGCCTGCACTCCCATCTATCATGCTAGCAAACATTTGATACCTGGAAACAAAATGAACTACCTAGGATTGGACATAAACAGCCACAGAGCAGTAAGAAACTGTTGTTTATTTATCTTTACAGAAACATGACTAAATTCAAGTATCGGTGACAGTACTGTTCATGTGGTGGGACTACTTTTACTTAGAGCAGACAGAATACAAGCTCTTATCTGTGTAAACAACAAATGGTGCTCCAAGAGGATCACCATGAACACAGGGATTCCACAGGGCTGTGTTCTGAGCCCTCTGTTGTTCACCTCATTGACTCAGGACTACACCGCCAAGCACAACTCGAACCACATCATCAAATTCGCAGATGACACAACTGTCATAAGTCTCATTAGCGACAAGGACGAATTAACCTACAAGGAGGAAGAGAGTAAACTCATTGACTGGTGCGACAACAACAACCTCACACTAAACATGACCAGACCAAGGAGATCATTGCTGATTTCAGAAGAAGGCACAAAGTACACTCTCCACTAACAATCAATAACAAAATAGTAGAATGAGTGGAAAGCACAAAATTCTTGAAGGCAAATATCACGCATGACCTAACATGGAACATAAATACTGCTGCCATTGTAAAGAAAGCACAGCAACATCTTCATTTCCTATGAAAGATGAGAAGGGCACCCCCCCCCCTTCCTAACTACCTTCTACAGGGGCACCATAGAGACTAAATTAACCAACAGTCTCTAAGCATGGTACAGTAACTGCTCCACCTTGGACCAAAAGGCTCTCCAAAAAGTGGTTAAGATAGCAGATAGAATCATCAAGACCATGCTCCCAGCTATTCAGGACCTTCACCTGTCTAGGTGTCTCAGCACAGCCAAGAAGATAACTGGAGATCCTACCCACCCCGCCCATAGACTGTTCACCTATTTACCTTCTGGTAAACACTACCGCAGTACAAGATGCAAAACATCCAGATTCGTTCATAAATCTCTACTACCTTCATGCAGCACATTCACTATGAAAAGTAAAAGAAATCGTAAGCAAGTTTATTTACAATATCTAGGAAAAAAAGCAAATAAACCCAAGATGCAGAAAAAAATTCCTAAATATATCTTGTAGGACAGACCTCCCTGTTTTCCATAAATATAACTTCAAGGGTACAGCATTTAGTAAAAATCGTGCACTAGTGATTAAGAAGCCACTCCACAGATATCCTCCATGGACACACACCTAAATAATGCATGTAATTCAGGAATGCACTACTCTTTACTTACATTAACAAACAGACCAGGATTTAAGAGCACAGAAAATGAAGAAATAAGGCATTCTGAATTAGTTTTGTTACTGGCTTCCCTTACAGGAGTAAGACAGACAGTTAAATCACCAGGTGATACCCCTGCACTGGTCCAATAATCAAGGAGCCTCAATCCTCACCACTAGCACCAGTGAGGGACGTGCACATTGGGAGGATGACAAGTATACACCCACAGAACAGTACAATTTCCCTTAAGAGCACACAGAGATCACAGTCAGTCTGGGGCTGGTTTCTCCCTCTTTCTCCAAATCCTCAATAAGATTCCCCACTGGCACAGCTATAGGGTTAATATCTCAGCCAAGTGGTCAAGCCAAAACCTCCAGCAGCCTCTCTGTCCAACCAGTGCTTCGTGTCCCTGCCAAAGTAGCTGACACACACACACACTTTGAGATTTGATTTATATACAAACACACAGACACTCCTGGGGAAGGCTGGCACAGGTTTACTAGCTATGCTCCCTTCTGCCCAGATTATAAGGTAGTACCAGCTGCCATCAACAACTACTTATCAGCTACTAAAAAGCCCTTCCCAAAGGGTGACCAATTCTACTGTGTAATGTTGCTATTATCCAAATGGTAAGTGTGACCAACAGCAAGGCTATTGGAGTAGCCTGTACAGTATCACCAAATATAAATGCAAATACTCTAACAGCTTAAATATCTCTA
The DNA here is from genome assembly GCF_019279795.1 of Protopterus annectens. Lineage (NCBI taxonomy): Eukaryota > Metazoa > Chordata > Ceratodontiformes > Protopteridae > Protopterus > Protopterus annectens. Next base: position 1,665,809,977 of record NC_056732.1, read on the forward strand.
AACAAACCAGCCACAATTAAAAGGTTTAAATATATTTAATAATAAATAAAGAAAAGAACAAGACAATACCAATAACTCAGCATGGTGACTACAGAGTTCAGAATCACAGGAAATATTTTAAAACAACATTGCAGGACAGTCTCAAATAAATACAGAAAACACCTAAACTAATCTTTACTATATTCCTATCTCTAAAAGAAATACTATACGTAAATCTTATTTACAGAGCAAAGCAAATGAGGATGAGAAATGCTGAAGATGGATGTTTCCAGGTCCAAATACAAATACAAAATGCCTAGACTTTTTCTCTGAGAAAGTTATTAAATTAATATCACATTACTACTGGGTTAGCCAGGATGACATCACACTTTGTTACCTGCACCCAGTTCCCAAGTGAAACAAATACTTAGAATTTACCACCTCTGTGTCAAAAATACTTCTCTCTCAGAAGTTTGCCTAGAACCGGAAGTCATAAAACAGATACGCACTTTTACATTTTAAACCTAACAAATTTCTGTTTCAGAACAATAGAAAAAGTACAGTTGTGTACACTTACCATAAATGTAGATGTTCGAGTGTATTCACTGTTGCAGTCCTAACATATGGGTTATCCGGCTCCCGGTAGCCCTCAGTCAGCTCGAATACCAGAGTCATTGGTATATGACGTCAGCTGCTGTCGGTTGTAAAACCGATGTCAGAACTTCAGGTATAAAGGAAGGCAGCTGATGCCATTTCCTCAGTTTTTCTTGCCTTAACTGTCAGAAGCTCCAAAAAGAAGGCTAATCCAAGAAGGAAACACCCTGGAAACATGTCATACAAAAATTAAAAATAAGTAGTCTGTGCCTTAGGAAAAAAGGGGGAATGGTGGGTGGGAAACCAGGACTGCAACAGTGAATACACTCGGGCATCTACATTTATGGTAAGTGTACACAACTGTACTATGTTCTTCATGTTTCACTGTTGCAGTCCTAACATATGGGTTGATTCCCGAAGCCCAGGAAAAAGCAAAGGGGGAGGGGGGTGGAAGAATCACAGATTAAGGATTGGTAAGGAGGCCTTGCAAAACTGCAGAGGCAAAACCAGCCCTGGATTTAGAAAACAAAGGTAGATTGTAATGCTTTGTTAAAGTATGGACAGAAGACCAAGTAGCTGCTTCTAGAATGTCCTTAGTAGGCACACCTCTCAGAAAAGCTGCAGAGGTAGAGGTTGCTCTAGTAGAATGGGTCCTAATACCCTGAGGGGGAACATTGCCATGCTTCAGGTAACAAAAGTGAATACAATGAGCAATCCATTTGGAGATAGTTTGTTTCAAAATAGCTTTACCCTGAGCCCCAGGAGCAAAACTGACCAACAGCTGCTCAGATGTCCGAAAGGGTTTAGTCCTGTTTAAGTAAAATCTCAGCTGTCTATGCACATCAAGAGAGTGCAGAATTATTTCCCCTTTATTCTGGGGATTACTGAAAAACATAGGCAGGTGAATAGATTGGTTAAGGGTGAGGGTGGAAACCACCTTAGGCATAAAGGAGGGATTAGTTCTCAGAAAAACCCGATCTGCATGAAAAATAATGAAAGGTTCTACTACCATTAAGGCTTGCAGCTCCGAAACCCTTCTGGTAGAAGTAATAGCCAAAAGAAAAGCAGTCTTCCAGGAGAAAAAATTTAAATCTGCAGAAGCAGCTGGTTCAGAGGGAGGTAGAGTAAGCGTCTCCATGACAAAATTAAAATCCCAAGCAGGAGTAGTAGTTCTTCTGGGAGGTCTAAGATTGCTGGCTCCCCTCAGGAACTGCTTCATCAAGAGGTATGAAAAAATGGATTGCTCAAAAGAACAATGAGCAGAAATTGCTGAAGCATGAATTTTGATTGAAGAAAAGGAAAGTCCACCATTAAGCAGTCCTGCTAGGTAATTAAGAATGAGGGAAAGAGAAGGATGAGAAGAGTCTTCTCCTTTAGCCAGCATCCAAGAGCAAAACCTCTTCCATTTATCTGCATAGGATGTTCTGGTGCTAGGCCTCCTGGCCTCATGAAGAACATCAACCACCTGTTGGGAAAGATTTAAAGTATTAGCCAGGCAGTTAAATGCAGAGTTTGAAGATGAGGATGAAGAACCTTTCTCCCCTCCTGAACCAACAGATCTGGTACCAGAGGCAGATGCCAAGGCTGAGCTTGGGAAAGGCTGTGGAGAAGGGGATACCAATGCTGCCTGGGCCAATCTGGTGCTATAAGAATAGCCTTTGGTTTCTCGTCCCTTATCTTTAGCAGCACTCTGGGAGGAAGAGGCAGAGAAGGGAAGGCATAAATTGAGAGTTGCGTCCATGGGAAGGATAATGCATCCACTCTCCAGGCTTTGACATGAAACTCCCTGGTGCAGAAGGTTAGAAGGAGATGATTGGTGTGAGAGGAGAAAAGATCCACTTGTGGAGTGCCCAAATGCTGAGTGATGCGATGGAAAATTATCTTGTTCAGTTGCCACTCGTGAGGATCCAGAAAGTACAGTTGTGTACCTACCATAAATGTAGATGTTCGAGTGTATTCACTGTTGCAGTCATTACACTTAGGTTATCCTGGTTATCCTGCTGGCAGGCTACCCACAGTCAGCCAGAATTCCAAAGTCTAGGTCTGGTGTTGGGTGCTGTCGACTCTTCCCTGACGTCAGTGCATCAGAGGTATAAAAGAAACAACCAACGCCATTTTCCTCAGTTTTTCTTACCCCAGATGCCAGGTGCCCCCAAATAGGAAGGCTGCAAATAATTTTGCCAAAAGGCATGCATGCAGTAAAATAAACATCTCCTTTATTTACCAGCAAATACACCACAAAGGTTGAATAGAATTGAGAAGTACAGAAAAGTCCCAGTAAAGAAAAGGGGGATGGTGGGAGGGTAACCTGGACTGCAACAGTGAATACACTTGAACATCTACATTTGTGGTAGGTACACAGCTGAACTATGTCCATCGTGTCTCACTGTTACAGTCATTACACTTGGGTTGAGTCCCAAAGCTGAGGTTGGGTGGCTGGGCCTAAATAGAATTGGGAGAGGCTACCAGGCCCTGAAGAACTACAGTGGCAAAGCCTGCTCTGGATTTAGAGTAGAGAGGTAAGTGGTAGTGCTTAGTGAAGGTGTGTACTGAACTCCAGGTTGCAGCCTCTAAAATGTCCTTGGTTGGTACTCCTCTGAAGAAGGCTGTGGAAGTGGCTGCTGCTTTGGTAGAATGTGGCCTAATACCTTTAGGCACTGGTTTTCCATGGTGTGAATAGCAGAAGCGAATGCAGTGTCCTATCCAGTTTGAAATAGTCTGCTTTGAGATAGGCTTTCCTTGTGATGCTGCAGCATAAGCTACAAACAGTTGCTCAGTTTTTCTGAAAGCTTTTGTTTTGTCCAAGTAGAAACATAGCTGTCTGTGTATGTCCAAAGCATGCAGAAGTCTCTCCCCTTTATTCTGGGGGGTTTAGATAAAATGTTGGCAAATGAATGGTTTGGTTAACAGCCACACTGGATACTACCTTTGGCATAAATGTTGGGTTTGTCCTTAGAGAGACCCTGTCCTTATGAAAAATGATGAAAAGTTCCACTGCCATTAATGCCTGTAGCTCTGAGACTCTTCTTGCAGAAGTTATTGTTAGGAGCATAGCAGTTTTCCATGATAAGAATTTTATATCAGCTGTATTGGCTGGCTCAAAGGGAGGTAGTGTGAGCTTTTCTTATACAAAGTTGAGGTCCCAAGTAGGTATTGGTGTTCTCCTTGGGGGTCTTATGTTTTTTGTCCCTCTGAGGTACTGTCTTAAAAGTGGATGTGAAAAAATAGGAGGTTCCATATTGTAATGAGCTGAAATGGCAGAGGCATGGATCTTAATTGATGAGAATGATAGGCCTTTGTCCAACATCTCAGATAGGTATTGCAAAATCTGAGGTATATTTGGAACAAGTGGGTCGAGTCCTTGTGCCTGATTCCAAGCACAAAATCTTTTCCATTTTTCTGCATAAGATTTCCTAGTGCTGGGCCTCCTGGCCTCTTAAAGGACATCCGTAACTGCTTTAGAGAGAGAGGTGTGGTTTGAGTGACTAAACTATCCGCCATGCAGCCAGATTTAAGGTTCTGAGTTGACTGTGCAGAATCTGATTGTTTAGTTGAGTCAGAAGGTGAGGAATTAGAGGTAGAGGCCAGGCTGGGCCTTGAGATAAACTTTTTAGGATTGGGTACCAGTGCTGGCGTGGCCAGTCTGGGGCAATCAGGGTCATTTTTGGCTTTTCTTGTCTGACTTTTAGGAGCACCTCAGGAAGAAGAGGCAGTGGAGAAAAGGCATAAACTGTCAGGGTTTTCCAGCTGAATGATAGAGCATCCACTTTCCAAGTTTGAGAGTGATAAGTTCTTGTGCAGAATCTCTATAGTTGGTAGTTGTGAGGGAAGGCAAAAAGATCTATGTCTGGGCATCCCCATTTCCTTGTTATCATGCTGAAGATCTGTGGATTTAGATTCCATTCGTGAGGATCCATGAGATTTCTGCTTAGTTCGTCTGCCAGTGTATTTTTCATTCCTGGCAGGAATTGTGCCTGTAGATGCACTTGGCAGGTCAATGCTGTGTTCCACAAAGTCATGGCTTGCCTGCAGAGGGGGTAGGAATGGGTGCCCCCTTGCTTGTTTATGTACCACATTACCGTGGTACTGTCCGTCTTTAGCAATAGTTGTCCTGGATGTAGTAGATCCTTGAAGGCTGTCAGGGCATTCTGTACAGCTAACATCTCCTTTTGATTGATGTTAAGATGCATTTGTTCCTTGGGCCACGTGCCCTGAATACATTTTCCTGCCATGTGTGCTCCCCAGGCATAATCCGATGCATCTGTTGTTATTGTCTGCCTGGCTGTGGTTGAGGTGAAAGGCTGTCCTTTGTTGTGGTGACAGGCCAGTGCCCACCATCGAAACTCCTGTTGTAGGCAGGGGAATTAGAGTTATTATTGTTTCCAGGCTATGGCAATGTTGAGTCTAATCACTTTTTAGATACCACTGAAGTTTCCTCATATGCAGTCTTGCATACGGAATTAGTAGAATGCAGGATGCCATGAAGCCCAGGGCCTGCAGAATTTTTCTTGCAGGGAGCTGGGTCTTTGATGCCATAATTTGAAAGTAATGAGTCAGTTGCCTTTGCTTGCCTGGCGTGAGATAAGCCATCTGGGCATTTGTATTTAAGCTTGCGCCCAGGAATGTTATCTCTTGAGAGGGAACTAGTTTTGATTTATTTTCATTTACTGTGTACCCCAGGCAAATTAGTAGTCTTTTTACAAATGCCAGATGCTTTAGTAGAATGTCCTTGCTCACTGCTTGAATAAGGCAGTCGTCCAAGTAGGGATATATTTGAATTCCTTTTTGTCTGCAAAATGCAATTACTGATGCCAGGCATTTGGTAAAGACCCTGGGTGCAGTAGATAAGCCAAAGGGCAGTGCAGAGAATTGGTAATGCATTGAGCCAGCTATGAATCTTAGGTATCTTCTGCAAGTTTGTCTGATTGGGACATGTAGGTATGCCTCCTTGAGGTCCAAAGTAGCTAGCCAAGCCTTCTTGCCCAGCATGGGTAGAAGTTGCTGTAGTGTTAACATTTTGAATTTTGGTGCATCCAGGAAAGTATTTAGGATTGACAGGTCCAGTATTGATCTCCAGGCTTTGTCCTTTCTGGGAGTAAAATCCTTGTCTTTGCTCTTGCTGTGGAACTCTTTGAATGGCTCTCATGTCCATGAGAGCAGAAATTTGTTTTTGTGCCTCTGCCCATTGGTTTTGAGGCAGATCCGGCATACCCTTTGATTTTGGAAGTGTGTGAAAGTGGAACCTGTAACCCTGAGCAACAATATTCAGTACCCATTTGTCCTGGGTGATCATATGCCAATTTTGTGAAAAAAGTGCTAGCTTTCCCCCTAGGGGTGCTGTCAAAAGGTAAGTGCTTGGCATTTTTAGAGGAAAGTCATTGGGACTGCTTCGTAAAAGGTTGTGACTTGCCTTCCCCTCCTTTGGGGGCTGAAGCACCCCATTGTCTACGTCAGTATGAGCGTTGGGGCTGAGATCTGCCTCTTGGGTGTCTGTATCTGCCTCTTTGTGGCCTGTCTGACACTGGAAAGGACCAATTTTTTGAAGGCAAGATTCTGCTAAATCTAGGTGGTTGTACCTGTAAGAAATCCTTTACTGTCTGCATTGATTTTGCTTTATCCTCCATTTTCTTTAACACTTCTTCTGCCTTAACACCAAACAAAGTATTATGCTGTAATGGGGCATCCAATAATTTTACTTTAACATGATCAGGTAAACGATGCTCTTTCAACCAAGCATGTCTATGAATGACAGAGCCTGTAACTGCGGCTCTACAAGAAGCCTCTAATGAATCAAAACCACATTGCAGAGTATGCTTTCCCACTTGTTCAGCTGCATGCAATAAATCCTGCATTTTCTTATTATCAGGGCATTCTAAGTTTGTAAGCAATTTCTGTTGTAACAAAGACATGCGGTACTGTTGATATTTAAGCATGTGAAACTGGCAGTTTAAAGCCCTTACAGCTAAAGTAGCAGACCTGTAAACTTTTTTCCCCCATCTATCCAGAGATCTGGAATCCTTATCAGAGGGGACAGGGTTTTTTGCAGTGGAAGCCTTAACCCGTTTGGGACCCTGAGAAATTGTTTCTGGGTCAGCAGCAGGGTTCTTATATAGAAATTTATGAGAGTCAGGGACCCTGTAGTACCTGTCTGGCTTGACTGGTGCAGGGGGTAAAGAATCAGGAGACAGACTGGATGCAGAAAAAACATCATCAACAATATCAAGCATAGGGGGGATAGCAAGGGGCCTGTGCTGAGGCAGTAAAAGAAAATCTCGGAGCCTTTTCTTAGATTCTGAATAATCCTGACTCTCCCAATGGAAATGCTCCCTCATGGTGTGCAAGGTTTCCCCAAAAGAGTAATCCTTAGGCGGAGAGGCTGAACGGATAGATTCTTCAGCTTCATAGTCCTCATAGGTAGGGAGAGAATATCCCTGATCTGAAGAGGAATCAGAGGAAATAGAAACCTGGTCAGAGGATTCAGTCAGTGTCCTGCCTAGGCCTTTTGTCAGGAGGGGGATGGGAACCCCAAGTAATTAAGCCCTCGGCCATTTTAAGCATCTGTTTTCTTGGCATGGATGACTGTCCAGGAGAATGCTGTACTTGTTTCCTTGTCTTTAATGGAGTTTTTGTCTTTGCCTTGACTCCTGTAGTGGATTTAATAGTAAGCTGTGAAGGTCTGAAAACACCCTCAGAAGCTGATGTCTGCTCAGCGGCTCCAGACCCATCTGAAGGAATGATTCCCGTGTGTCCAATACCTTGAATATCCAGAGGCCTAGCTGGCTCCACGTGGGAGTCATCAGCGGCCTGTGGCTCTGAGGTAGTGGGTGTCAGGGGCTGTGAAAGCACCTCACTTAGTACCGACGAACCAGCGACTGGACTAGAAGAGGCTTCGTCATCGGTTTTGGACCTCGGATGCCTGTCCTTGTCTTTGCGTTTTTTATGAGTTCCGGTCATCGGTTGTTCCGACGGCATAATGTAGTTAAACCTTCGGCCAAAGTAATGCAAAGCAAAATCAAACCGACGCTTAATAGTGCGTTTGTTGAATCTAGCACAACACCGACAACTAGTGATGTCGTGATCAGGGCCTACGCAAGGAACATAGTAAGAGTGAAAATCCTTATGAGGTATTTGCTTCCCACAAGAAATACAATTGTTAACTTTTACTGACATCGGTCTGGAGCAAGAAAATATTTCCCCAATGGGGTACTTAGCTTTATTGAAGACTTCGGATCTGAAATTCGATTTCAAAAATCTCAGGAGTTGGCCAACCGGCACTTGCGAACTGCTTTTGCTTCGGGCACCGCACGGCAAGAAAGACTGAGGAAAATGGTGTTGTTTGCTTCTTTTACACCCCTGGCACACTGACATCAGGGAAGAGGCGACAGCAACTGATGCCGGTCCTAGACTTTGGAATTCTGGCCGACTGCAGGTAGCCTGCCAGCAGGATAACCCAAGTGTAATGACTGCAACAGTGAAACACGATGAATATCCTGCCTGCTCAATTGATCCACCAAGGAGTTTAATCTCCCTGGAAGATATTGGGCTATTAGATGTATGCCCATGAAAGCTGCTAAGGACCATAGCCTCATGCTTTGTCTGCACAAGGGGTAAGAGTGAGTCCCTCCCGCTTGTTGATGTACCACATGACTGTGGTATTGTCAGTCCTGATCAGAAGCGTCCCAGGGTAGAGCAAGTCCTTGAAAGCCAGTAAGGCCTGCTGCACTACCATCAGTTCTTTTAAGTTTATGTGCAGATGAATCTGCTGAGTGCTCCAAGTCCCCTGTATTCCCTGCCTTCCAGATGTGACCCCCATCCATAATCTGAGGCATCTGTGGTGACAGTCTGGCTGGCAGGTGGTGATCAGAAAGGCAGACACTTGTTCAGAGACTAGGCTGTCACCCACCAAAGAAATTCCATTTGTAGACAGGGAATTAATGGAAGAATCAAGTCTAAGTCCTGTAAGTCCTGTGTGTGTTGACACCAAAGGTTCTTGAGGTACCATTGAAGTTTTCTCATATGCAGCCTTGCATATGGGATAATAAGAATACATGAAGCCATGAACCCCAGTGCTTGCAGGAATTGCCTTGCAGAGAGCTGGGTCATGCCTGCCAAGTTCTTGAAGTAAGCTGAAAGATGTACTTGTTTCTCTTGAGGGAGGAATACCATCTAGGTGGCTGTAATCAGACTCGCTCCCAGGAAAACAATCTCCCTTGTAGGAACTAACTTTGACTTCTTTTTGTTGAGAGTGTAACCCAAAGAGGTTAGAATGTTCTTCACGAAGTCGAAATTCTTTTTTAGTTGTTCTGGGGAGTTTGCTTGAATGAGGCAGTCATCCAGGTAAGGAAAAATTTGAATGTTTCTCTGCCTGCAAAAATCAATGCCTGGCGCCAGGCACTTCTTGAAAACTCTGGGAGCAGTAGATAAGCCAAAGGGTAGTGCGGAGAACTGGAAGTGTTGCGCCCCAGCCCTGAAACGAAGGAACTGCCTGCAACTTTCCCTTATTGGGATGTGCAGATAAGCCTCCTTGAGATCCAAAGTCACCAGCCATGAATCCTTGCCCAGCATTGGCAGTAACTGTTGAAGAGTGAGCATCTTGAATTTGGGAATCACCAGAAAAGTATTTGGAATAGGCAGATCCAGAATAGGGCACCAAGTGCTCCCTTTTTTTTGGGGGTAGCAGAAAAAGTCTTGAATAAAAACGTAGGCCTGCCTGACTTGCAGAAACTGGTTCTAAAGCCCCCATAGTCAGTTGAGAAGAAATCTGATTTTCTACCTCTGCCTTGAGAGTTCTGGGTATGTCTGGGTATCCTTGAAAAGCAGGGAATGTGTGAAAATAGAACTTGTAACCTTGGTTTACTATATTGAGCACCATTTGTCATCTGTGATGGTAAACCATACCTCTGCGAACCTGGCTAACCTTCCCTCCAAAGGAAACCCTGGGTCCACAGAGATAGGCACAAGAAAGCCAAGAGTCATTGTGAATGCTTGCTTTGGGAAGCTGGCTTAGAACTCCCCGACTTAGCAGAAGAAGGATGCCATTGTTTAGCTCTTTGAGGGACAGAAGCCTGCCCTCTGGAAGATCTGAAACCCCTAGGTCTAGAGCGACCTTGCTTGCCAGGATCAGGGAAAGACCAATTCTTGGAAGGATAATGCCTACTAAACCGAGGAGGCTGAACATGAAGGAAATCTTTTACAGCTTGCATAGATTTCGCCTTATCCTCCAACTTCTTCAGAACCTCCTCAGCCTTGTTACCAAAAAGTTGCCTTTGTGCAAAGGAACATCCAGCAATTTTGATTTAACAGGTTCAGAAAGAGGCTGCTCCCTAAGCCAAGCATGACTTCTAATAGTTATTGCTCTGCAGGAAGCCTACAAGGTGTCAAAACCACAGTGTAGTGAGTGCTTGTTAACTAAAGTGGCAGCATTTAGTAAATCTTGTAAGTCTTTGTTCTCCGACATGGAAAGAACATTCCCCAAGTTTAGCCTTAATAGCCTCCAAAGTATGCTGCTGATACTTAAGCATGTAGAAAAGACAATTCACAGATCAAATGGCAAGAGTTGCAGAGTTATAGACTTTTTACCCCACCTGTCCAAGGAACTAAATTCCTTATCAGAAGGTACAGGGTTTTTAGCAATAGTAGCCTCAACACCCTTGGGGCCTTGAGAAATCATCTCAGGATCAGCAGTAGGATTTTTAAAAAGAAATTGATGAGAATCAGGAACCCTATAATACCTATCAGGTTTTCTGGGGGCAGGAGGAACAGAATTAGGAGTTAAAGAATTTTCCATGAAAACATCATCTACAACTTCCAAAACTGGAGGTATAGCCAGAGGCTTATGCTGTGGCAAATCCAAAAATTATATGATTCTTTTCTATGACTGAGGAAAACCCTGACTTTCCCATATAAAGTGCTCCCTAAGAGTATTTAAAGTATCCCCAAAGGAAAAATCTTCTGGAGGGGCGGCAGAAGGGATAGAGTCCTCAGCATCAGAATCCTCAAAGCCAGTAAAAAGTTGAGAATTTCCTTCTTCACCAGCAGAAATACCGGAAACCTCAGAATCTGAAACAGACAAAACATTAGGAGACAATTCCCTAGCCCTCTTGGAAGGGGGGGGGGGGTGAGACCCCCTAATCAGGGAAAGAAAATCACCAGCCATCTTTACCAACTGAGACTGAGGCACAGGAGGGGAGGCCGATGCCTGCTTGTGAGTAGTTTTGCAACTGGAAGGTTTGCTAATAATCCGGAGGGACTCGGGAGGCCTAGCAACTTCAGACAGGCAGAGGGTCAGAAGACAAAAATGCAGCCTGCAGCATGGAGGACTCCATAAAGGTCTCGTCAGAGGCATGTGGCTGAAAATCAGCAGACTGCAGGGGCTGTGAAAGCACCTCACTGACTACCGCTGGGTCGATGACCAATTTCACCGGTGCGTTTTCAGCAGATTTAACCCTAGACCTGTCGTGGCTCTTGTCCTTGCTTTTCCAAGGTATATCCAAAGTCAGGAGACCAGAAAACGCTATACCAACAAACCTAGGCCAGACTCTGAAATGCTTATATACAATCTTAGCTCTATGGCGTCTGGTACGTGGGTTAAAGGAAGCACAGAGATCGCAGTTAGGGACGTCTTGCTCAAGGCCCAAACAAGTTATACAATAAAAATGAAAATCATGGTGCAGAATCTGTTTTCCACAGGCAAGGCAGTTAATGACTTTATCTAACATTCGTTAAAGCAAGAAAAGAGGGTCCCCAAAGGGGTACTTATCTGAGGGCCTCTTCAAATTGGTAGTCAGAATGCAAAAAGAAGGTAAAGGGCCGACCGGCACTAGTGCAAATTGCATCTGCTTTGGGCTCCGCTGCAAGAAAGACTGGAGAAATGGCGTCAGCTGCCTCCCTTTATACCTGACGTTCTGACATCAGTTTTACAACCAACGGCAGCCGACATCATATACTGAAAACTCTGGTATTCGGTCCGACTGAGGGCTATCGGGAGCCGGATAATCCATATGTTAGGACTGCAACAGTGAAACATAAAGAACATCCTTATCTTCTCTTCTTGCTGAGCTGAAACTGAGATAACACAATCGGAAACAATTTCAACTTATTTTCTTGAGGGTTTGCAAGTTAACTCTATATGTTTCAGCTTCTACCATCAAAAAAAGAAGTTATGTTCTTACCATAACGTTCCACGTGGAGTGTTCATCTCGCTTTTGTTCTTACACACGGGTTCGGAGCCGATCCTCGGCTCCGAGTCGGCCGCATAGCAAAGCTCTGCATCTTAGAGAAGCTCGAGACCAGGCTATATCCCACAATCCTCCCTGCCATTACTCAGATCTAGTTGCAAGCAAACCAGACCAACCATAAACCTGAGGTGCTAAGGCTACATACTGCCACAAAAATTCAGAGACACTATCTCACTGATAAATCAACTAAAGGGTAACGAAATATACCCCATGAGGTAAGAGGCAATATACCTGGAAGAGGTAAAGACATGTGGCCCAGACTCTAGTCCTACTCGTTCTTCCAAACACGTGAGGTAGGGAAGGGGGGGAATGTAAGAACAAAGGCAAGATGAACACTCCACATGGAACATTATGGTAAGAACATAACTTCTTTATGTGAGAGTGTTCAATCTCGCCGTTTATTCTTACACACGGGTAGCGTAGCTCACCCTGAGTGACTCATGGAAGAACGTTCCTGAGCACAGTGGAACCAAAAGATGTCCTGTCTTTGGAGGCTTTGTCAACTCTATAATGAGCGATGAAAGTATGTGGTTTAGACCACGTGGCTGCTGCACAAATCGTGTCCAAAGGCAGGCGAGCTGCATGAGCCAAGGAAGTGGAAACAGATCTAGTAGAATGGCCCTTAGGTTTGGTGGGCAAGGCCTGATTCGACTTAGAATATACAAAAGCTATACAATCAGTAAGCCATTTAGAAAGTGCGTTTTGTAACTGCTATGCCCTTTTATTGTCTGCAAATGCAACAAAAAGTTGATCTGTTTTTCTGTAATCCTTAGTCCTGTCCAAATAAAATCTTAGCTGTCTGTGGACATCTAACTTGTGCAGCATATATTCCAACTTGCTGGTATGGTTTTGAAGAAAGTAGGGAGTTCAATGGACTGATTAATATTTATGACAGAACATACCTTAGGAAGGAAAGACAGGTTTGTTCGTAAGGAAACTCTATCTGGGTGGAAAATTAAGTAAGGTGGTTTAACTGATAGTGCTTTGCAGCTCTGACACTCTCGAGCTGAAGTAACCGCTACAAGAAAAAGAGTCTTCCACGACAAAAACTTCAGGAGGCAAGAAGAGGCTGGTTCGAAGGGTGGCAACATTAGTTGCGACAGTAACAAATTTAAATTCCATGGGAATAAAGGGTCTTTGACGGGCGGTCGAAGATGGAAGGAACCTTTCATAAAAGCCTTACAAAGCCTGTGGGACATAATAGAAGAACCGTCCTCACCAACATGGAAGTTGGATATGGCCGCCAACTGTACTCTTAGTGTGGAAGTAGAGGCTCCTTCGTGGAAAAGGATGGATAGAAATTCTAGAACTTTTTGTAAAGGAGCTACCAGGGGGTCCAAGTGTTGGGTAGATGCCCAGTACACAAAGCGTTTCCATTTACTCCTGTAGAGTTTTGTAGTGGAAGCCTTATGAGGCAACCAAAATGCTGAACTGCCGGAGAAAGTATATCAGACCTGGCTAGGCGAAGTGGAGCAGCCAAGCTGCTAGTTTGAGGGATAGAAGAGACGGGTGAGGAACTCCCTAATGTGTCAGTAGATCTGGTACTGGGTCCAGGATCCACGATTCCTCTGTTTGATGGGCTCAAGAAAGGGGGAACCATATCTGTCGAGGCCAGAATGGGGCTATGAGTATAATTGTCCTTTCCAGGTTCATGGCTTTCTGAAGAAATTTGGGAATCAAGGGGGTAGGTGGAAATGCATATAGGAGACCCGGGGGCCAATCATGTATCAGTGCGTCCCTGGGGACATCCCTGAGGGGTAGAAGGCAAAATAGCTTCTGCATTTGGTATTCATCGGGGAGGCGAATAGATCGCAGCAAGGCTGGCCCCATTTGCGGAAAATTCTTTCCGCCACCTGTAGGTTGAGGGACCACTCGTGAGGTAACAGGATGGCTCTGCTCAACCTGTCCGCAATGATGTTGGATGACCCCCGGATGTGCGTTGCTATCAGAAAGCGACCCGTGGACTCTGCCCATTGCCAAATTCTCATGGCCTCTCTGCATAATGGGTAAGATCTGGTTCCCCTTGTTTGTTTATGTACCAGACTAGACATGTTGTCTGTCTGAACTGCTACTGTTCCTAGAGGTTGGAGGGTTTGAAAGTGTTGCAACGCCAAGAACACCGCCCTCATTTCCAGAACATTTATGTGCAGGCTGTACTCCATGTTGGGCCATTCCCCTTGCACTGTTCTTCCCTGAAAAAGTCCCCCCCACCCTATCAGAGAAGCGTCCGTGGTTATCGTGGCCGTCGGATTCGGTAGAACAAATGGACGACCCATAGTGAGATCCTGACTGAACACCCACCATGAGAGGTCTCGCTTGCAAGAATCTGTTATCAGAATCTCGTGCATTAGGGGTAACTGCTGGAACGACCACTGTGTGAACAGCAGCCATTGGAGGAGCCTCATGTGCAATCTCCCCATAGGAATTGCAATCAGGGACGCTGCCACGAGTCCCAAAACCTTCAACACCAGTTTGGCTGGGGCTTTCTTGCTTTGCAGTAGAAGAAGAACCTGTTCCTTGAGGGATGAAGCCCTTACTTGAGGGAGCTTTACCAGTGTTAAGCGCGTATCTAGGTCTGCTCTGATGAATGAAATATGCTGTGAGGGCAGTAAGGCAGATTTTTCGAAGTTTATGGAAATTCCTAGGTGGGAACAAAGGTTGACTGTATAGTCTCTGGCTTGTATGAGGCGACGCTCGGTGGTGGCGGTGAGGAGCCAGTCGTCCAGATAGGGAAACACCCGGAATCCTGGACATCTCAAGTGAGACGCTACCACTGCCATGCATTTGGTGAATACCCTGGGGGCTGAGGTGAGCCCAAAGTGTAGGGCTCGAAAATGAAAATGACTGGCTCCCAGCCGGAAGCGCAGGTGATCTCTGGACGGTCTGGCCATCTTGATGTGGTAGTATGCGTCCTTGAGATCTATCGAGCACATCCAGTCGTCCTTCTGCAAAAATGGAAGGATCGATTGAAGCGTGACCATCTGGAACTTTTCCTTCTTCACGAAGGTATTGAGATTGCTGAGATCCAAAATGGGTCTCCAGTCCCCTGTCTTTTTTGGAACTAAAAAGAACCTTGAGTAAGTTCCGGATCCTTTTTGGTCTGCTGGGACTGGCTGAATGACTCTTTTTTTGAGCAGCTTTGAAATTTCTATTGCTGCTGGGCCTCGCAGACGGGGTGGCACATCTGGAAAAGTACAGTTTTGTACCTACCATAAATGTAGATGTTCGAGGATCTACATTGCTGCAGTCATAACCTGTGGGTAGTCCGCTGTCCTCGGTCGGCCCGAATACCAAAGAGCTAGGCTAGCATCGGTCATTGTCGCCCAGAGCTGACATCAGTACGTAGTGGTACTTAAGCGCATGACCGACGCCATATCCTCAGTCTTTCTTGCCCCAGATGTCAGAAGGCCTACAAAAGAAAG
Source organism: Protopterus annectens (assembly GCF_019279795.1). Classification (NCBI taxonomy): domain Eukaryota; kingdom Metazoa; phylum Chordata; order Ceratodontiformes; family Protopteridae; genus Protopterus; species Protopterus annectens. The sequence continues at coordinate 1,665,825,209 of NC_056732.1, forward strand.
GCCAGAGCCAAATTAGTAAACGCCCAACAACCACCAGTGTGGAAATAGTATCCCAAAAAGAAACACAGCAACCACAAACTAAAGAGGGGAAGGAGGGAGGGATAATAGGACTGCAGCAATGTAGATCCTCGAACATCTACATTTATGGTAGGTACAAAACTGTACTATGTTCTTCGTCTCACATTGCTGCAGTCATAACCTGTGGGTAGAATCCCAAAGCAAAGGAAAAGGGAGGCTGGCAAACTAAATAGCATTAGGAGCTGCTAACATGCCCTGTAAAACTGCAGTGGCAAACCCAGCCCTGGACTTAGAATAAAGAGGGAGATGGTAATGCTTAGTAAAAGTGTGTACTGAACTCCAAGTAGCTGCCTCCAAAATATCCTTAGTAGCTACCCCCCTCAAAAAAGCAGTAGATGTGGCAGTAGCCCTAGTAGAATGAGGTCTGATTCCAGCAGGAACATTCTTCCCATGATGAGAATAACAAAATCAATACATTGACCAATCCAATTAGAAATAGTCTGCTTTGAAACAGCCTTCCCTTGAGAACCCAAAGCAAAGGAAACAAATAACTGTTGAGTCTGCCTGAACTCTTTAGTTCTGCTCAAATAATAACGTAGCTGCCTGTGGATAACCAAAGAATGCAATACTTTTTCCCCCTTATTTTGGGGATCAGCATAAAAAGTAGGCAAATGAATAGACTGGTTCAAGGCCACATTAGAAATCACTTTAGGCATAAAAGTAGGGTTAGTACGCAAAGAAACTCTATCCTTATGGAATATCAGAAAGGGTTCAACTGCCATGAGTGCCTTCAATTCAGATACCCTCCTAGCAGAAGTAATGGCCAACAAAAAAGCAGTCTTCCAGGACAAAAACTTCAATTCAGACGTAGCTGCAGGTTCAAAAGGAGGTAAAGTAAGCTTCTCCAACACAAAATTGAGATCCCAGGAAGGAGTAGGAGCTCTACGTGGGGGTCTTATATTTTTTGCCCCTCTAAGAAATTGTTTGAACACAGGGTGAGAAAATAAAGGAGGGTCACAATCATAGTGAGCAGAAATGGCTGCAGCATGAACCTTCACAGAAGAGAATGACAAACCCTTGTCTAGTAATTCAGTAAGATATTGTAGTGCAAAACTCAAATTAGGTACTGCAACATCAAAGCCCTTCGCTGTGCTCCAAAGAAAAAATCTCCTCCATTTATCAGCATAAACTTTTCTAGTACTAGGCCGCCTGGCTTCCAAAATGACATCTAAAACCTGTTGAGGAAGCTGATACGCCAGGCTGTTAGATGCAGGGATTGTACCTGGACATTGAGAAAATGATTGTTTGACTGGGATAACAAATGAGGAATCTGTGGCAAAGGCCAAGGAGGCTCCTGAATTAAACTCCTTAGCAGAGGATACCAATGCTGACATGGCCAATCTGGTGCTATTAGAATCATGCAAGGCTTGTCCCGCCTGACTTTCAAGAGTACCTTAGGAAGAAGAGGCAGAGGGGGGAAAGCATAAACGTGAAGGTTGTTCCAACTGAAAGATAGAGCATCCACTTTCCAAGCATTTGGGTGGAACATCTTTGTGCAAAATTTTGGCAGTTGGAAATTCAGTGGAGAAGCGAACAGGTCTATGTCTGGAGCTCCCCAAGCCACGGTCAACTGTTTGAAAACCTGAGGGCCCAGTTTCCACTCGTGTTGATCCACAATCTGTCTGCTCAACACATCTGCTAGGGAGTTCTGTGCTCCTGGCAGAAACCGTGATTGAAGAGTGATGTGCAAACTAAGAACAGTCTCCCACAATATCATTGCTTGTCTGCAAAGAGGGTAGGAATGGGTTCCCCCCTGCTTGTTGATGTACCACATGACTGTTGTGTTGTCTGTTTGAATCAACACCTGTCCCGGCTGAAGTAGGTCCTTGAAGGCCATCAAGGCAAATTGGACTGCTAACATCTCCTTCATGTTGATATGCAAATGTAGTAGTTTGGGAGGCCACATGTCTTGTATTCATTTCCCATTGAAGTGTGCTCCCCAAGCCAAGTCCGAGGCATCCGTCGTTAGGATCTGACTCGCCTCTGGTCGGGTCACAGAGAGTCCCCTGTTTAGGTGACATTCCTGAGCCCACCACAAGAATTCCTTCTGGATGCAAGGTAAAATCCGAATGACAGTGTCCAAACCGTGGCAGTGTTGAGTCCACACACTTTTGAGATACCATTGTAGCTTCCTCATATGCAGTTTGGCATTGGGAAGTACTAGAATGCAAGATGCCATGAACCCCAAGGCTTGAAGGACTGTCCTTGCAGTCAGCCTGGACATTACTGATAATTGCTGGAAGTATAGATGAAGAGTTCTTTGTTTGTCCGGGGTCAGAAATGCCATCTGAGAAGCTGTATTCAGTCTCACACCCAGAAAGCACATGTCCTGAGAGGGCACTAGACTGGACTTTATTTCGTTCACAGAATACCCTAGGCACCTTAAAACTGCCATGACATACTGGAGATGTTGTGGTAACTTGTCTTTGTTTTGAGCAAGAATCAGGCAATCGTCCAGATAAGGATAAATTTGTATTCCTCTGTCTGAAGAAAGCAATTACCGGAGCCAGAACTTTTGTGAATACCCTGGCAGTAGATAAACCAAAGGGCAATGCAGAGAACTGATAATGAGAAGTACCAGCCCGAAATCTCAGGAATCTCCTGCAGCTGGGCCTGATAGGAATGTGAAGATAGGCCTCTTTGAGATCCAGGGTTACCATCCAGTGATCCTTGCCTAGCATAGGCAGAAGTTGTTGTAATGTTAACATCTTGAACTTTGGAATGTCTAGGTAGGTATTGAGAATGGACAAATCCAGAATTGGCCTCCAAGTGTTTCCTTTCTTTGGCACTAGGAAAAGACGGGAATAAAATCCTAGGCCTACTTCTGACGGAGGGACCACCTGAATTGCCCTCATCTGCAAAAGCAAAGAAATTTGCTCCTGAGCCTCCAGCCTTTGCTGAGGAGGCACATCCGGCATGCCTTTGAAAGGAGGAAAAGTGTGAAAATAAAACTTGTACCCTTAATTTATTATATCCAACACCCATTTGTCCTGGGTGACCAAATGCCAGTTTTGTTTGAAAAGTCCCAACTTTCCTCCTAGAGGAGCTGCCAGTAAAGAAGGGTCTGGCAGCGGAAGATACAGGTCATTGGGTCTGTTTACGAAAGGGCTGACCCCTGCCCTCACCAGAAGACTGTGCAGGAGAACTCCAAGTCCTAGGTCTGAAAGAACCCTGAGCGTGAGCCCTGCCTCTACCACGTCTAGACCTGCCCTTAGACTGATAATCCGAAGAAGGATAAGACCATCCTCTAGCAGGCCAATTCCTGCTAAACTTAGGGGGCTGCACCTGCATAAAATCCTTGACCGCCTGCATAGACTTAGCCTTATCTTCCATCTTTTTCAAAACTGATTCCACAGGAGGACCAAAAAGTACTTCAGATTGCAGAGGAGCATCCAAAATCCGAGCCTTAACATGCTCTGACAAATTTTGATCCTTAAGCCAGGCATGTCAACGAATAACTGAACCTGTAGCAGCCACCCTGGATGAAGCCTGAAGAGCATCGAAACCACACTGCAAAGAATGTTTGCCAACTTGATCTGATGCATGAACCAACTCCTGGAGCTCCTTACACTCTATACCCTCAGATAAAGCATCCACCTTAGATTTCAATTGGCCTAACAAAAAGTTCTGATACTTCAGCATATGAAATTGGCAATTCAAAGCCCTCATAGCTAACGTAGAGGAGGTGTACACTTTTTTCCCCCACCTATCTAACGCTCTAGAATCTTTATCCAAAGGAACTGGATTCTTAGCCACAGAAGCCCTAATCCCCTTCGGACCTTGAATAATAGTTTCCGGATCAGCTCTAGGCCTCTTGTACAAATACTTATGTGCTTCTGGAACTCTGTAATACCTGTCTGGCTTAACAGGGGCAGGAGGCAAAGAATCAGGATTAAGGGAATATTCCGAAAAAACATCCTGAACAACATCTAAGACAGGAGGAATAGCCAAGGGCCTATGTTGTGGCAGAAACAAAAATTCCCTAAGCCTTTTCCGAGAATCTGAAAAATCCTGACCTTCCCACTTGAAATGTTCCCTCATGGAATGTAAAGTCTCAGAAAAGGAAAAATCCTCTGGAGGAGAAGCAGAAGGACAGGAGTCCTCTGCATCCAAATCTGAATAGGAAGGGAAATCCTGAATTTCTTCAGCTGAGGAATCAGAGTAGTCTGAAGAATGATCCATTCCCTCTAAATCTGGCTCCACCCTAGGCCTCTTCTCTGGGGGGGGCATAGAACCCCTGATCAAAGTAATCAAGTCCTCTGCCATTTTCAACATATGCTTTTTAGGAACAGGGGCTGGAGAAGTAGAACTATGACCAGGGCCAACAAGACAAGATTTGGCCTTAGTATGGCCTTTAGCCACTGAAGTAGAAGGCCTAATCACCCTTTGTAAAGATGGCACTACAGATACCTGAGAAGCACCCTCAGCTGGGCCTAACTCCTGAGAGGCCAACTCCTGCAAAAGTAAAGGTTCCCCCTGGGATTCAGCGAACCTCGGCAGGATCCACAGATTCAACCGAGGCTCGAAGAACCGGCGTCCGCAACGGGCGACTCATCCGGTTTAGACCTCAAAGATTTATCTTTGCGCTTTTTAGCGGTAGCGTCGGAGGATCCAACGGCATGTTATAATTACACCGTTTACCGAAAACAAGCCTGGCACAGTCTAATCTGCATTTAATGGTGCGCTTATTAAATCTAGCACAAAAGCGACACCCGACCACGTTGTGCTCAGGCCCCAAGCAAGGAATACAGAAAGAATGATAATCCTATGAGGTATCTGTTTCCCACAAGAAATGCAATTATTAACTTTTTCTGACATCCGGATAACTGAGGCAAGAAAAGACAAAAATTTCCCCAACGGGGTACTTAGCTCAACTTGGTCTTCGGTCTGAAACTCGATAAATGAAAATTTCAGAACGCCGAACGGCACTTGCAAATGCTGCTTCTGCTTCGGACCACGCGGCAAGAAAGACTGAGGATATGGCGTCGGTCATGCGCTTAAGTACCACTATGTACTGACGTCACCTCTGGGCGACAATGACCGATGCCAGCCTAGCTCTTTGGTATTCGGGCCGACCGAGGACAGCGGACTACCCACAGGTTATGACTGCAGCAATGTGAGACGAAGAACATCCTTCTTTGTTGGGGTGGAGTTGACATAAAGGGGATTTTGTATCCTCTGGTTACAATGCTTTTTACCCAGGAGTCTGAGGTAAGAGTTAGCCAGGCCTGTGGGTATAAAGCCAAGCGACCCCCGACTGCCTCCAGAGCAGGACAGTCGGGCCTTCATTCAGGAGTGCTGGAAAGGCTTACCAGGGATAGGATCCCTGTCGCCTTGGTTTTGCGGACCCCCTCTGCCGGGCGTCTTCCATGTCTGCCCCCCTGCCTCTGGGGGTCACTCTGTGGCCTGGAAAGATCCCTAAGTTTTACGGAACCACATTTTTCCGCCTTGTTGCCCTTTGGGGTACGGTCTAGATGGAACGGAAAAATGGACGCCGACAACAGACAGAGTCTTTCCTTCTTGCTCACACCGAGTTAATGTCTCTTTCACTTTGGGCCCAAAAAGAGTGGCACCGTCAAAGGGGGCGTTGGCAAAGGAAGACTTGAAGGCTTCAAATGAGCACAGCCGCATCCAGGATTGTCTTCGTAGAGCAATCGCTGAAGCTGTGGCTCTACTCGACCCTTCAGCCGCATAAGAGATGAGCCTCATGGACGAGTTCACTATAGAGGTAAGGGTGTTAAGCTGTGCTGTTACCTTACCTGAAACAGCAGCATCTGTGTTACCCTGGAGAGTATCTCCCAGCTCCTTGATGAGATCTCTCTGTAGACGTGTAAAATGTGTCAAATAGTTTAGCAAACGCATGGAAAAGTCGCTGAACTAAAAACGCGCTTCCCGTATCTGTCCATAGTCCTAGAATCCTTATTAGGAGGATGAACAGAAGAGGAAGACTCAGACATCTCCTTTTTAGTGCAGCTACCACCATAGCGTCAACCAGGACTCCTTTGGTGAGATAAGTCTTGTCCTGGGGAGCGGTAATAAATTTGCTTGGTTTTCGAGGGACCGGTCCCACTGTGTCCGGTGTCTCCCACGCCCTTCAAGCAATCAAATCCATTAATTCATCGAAGGGCGGGGTAACCCAGGAGGTAGAAGGTTGAGCACCAAAAGCCTTCAGCAACACCGACTCGTCCTCAGTGGGGTCTAGGGACTGCCAATCACCCCTCTGTTTTAAAATCTCCAAGATGTCCGCAAATGAGATGTCCTCGGAGGAGGATTTTGGGGACCCCTCTGACTCATCCAAGTCAGTGTCAGAAGTTAGAGATTCCTGCGGGGAATCTAAGTGCCTCCTCTTGCACAATCTTTTCCTCGGAACCTCATCGGAGGGGGATTCCGGTGAGGCCTCCGAGGAACAGGGGACACCCCCTGGGGGTGGCTGAGACAATGGTGCTCCACGCTTTGGATGTGTCATGGGAAAAGAAACAGAGAGCAGCTCCTTAGGAGAGGGAGAAGACGCCTCCGATGAAGTGGTTGTCTGTGTAGACAAAACCTTCCTCATAAGGTCAAAAACCCCTGAACCTCAGGTCGAGGACTCCCCTGGTCCGAAGAACATGGAAGAATCCCAGACACGGGGCCCATGGGTCTTGACCCCGAGGACGGAGCTGAGCCAATCTGCGCCGAGGCCCCGAGAGGGAGAGTCGGTACCGAAAGTTCGGTACGACTCGGTCCCGGAACCAAGGAGATCGCCGACTCCGCGACTCACCTATAGGTTCCGAAGGAGTCGAGGTCAATGGTGTCAATCGTGCAATGGACGGTTTCGGCACCGAGGGCTCCACTATCATCGGCTCATCCTCTTCCGGCTCCGAAGATTGGATGGGTCTCGAAGGAGGACCTGTTGGAGATAAAGGGAGGCCTTCTAGTTTCGACACCAATTGGGAGGAAACTGCAATCAACTTGGAAAGGGCCGTGTTCTCCATAAGTTTCTGCATGACACGATCCACATCAGTATCGGATAACGGTCTGGAAGATCGGGTGGAAGGGGCCGAAGATGGCACCAACCGAAGAATGGAAGGTGGCGGTAGCTCCGACACCGGTTCCAAGACCTGAGGCTCAGTGAAAGATAAACATTCGACACTCGGCCCCGAAGTCTGTGGAACTGGTGAACAAACTTTAGAAGATGAACTCGGAGCCGATGACATGGGCTCCGACATCTTCGACCCCTTCGAGGACTTAGAAGCCTGGTCAGACTTGTCCAAAGCCTCCTGGAAAGCAGGCTTAAGAAGTCCCCTGTCTATAAGTTTCCTGAGTCTATCTGTCATGACCCTCCCACTGAAGGAATGGCATATAGAGCAATCCTCTTGCAAGTGGAGAGGGCCAAGACAGTAGGCCTTGGGAGTGTGGTTGTCAGTGATGGACATTTTCTGTCCACACTGACCTTTAAAACCAGACCTGGCTTTTTCAGACATAATCAGCAAAAACACTTTTACTGTAAAAAAAGAAATTTAAACACTAGCTATAATTAAGTAGGGGAAAAAAAAAAAAAAATATATATATATATAGATATATATATATATATATATATATATATATATATATATATATATATAGCTATAAGTTATAGAAAGGTAGGCCCCAAAGGGAAACCTATAAAAAAACAATGACAGAACTAACTACACTACACACACACACTATAGTAAGATCAGAAACTAAATTCTCAATAACTATAAGAACTATAAGAACTTTTAAACAAAACAATAACTATCTTATCTGCAATAACAAGTTTTCTCTGGTCCGAGCTCTCTTATCGATGTGATCCGTTGCAGCGGCAAACTAGAACTGAGTAATGGCAGGGAGGATTGTGGGATGTAGCCTGGTCTCGAGCTTCTCTAAGATGCAGAGCTTTGCTATGCGGCCGACTCAGAGCCGAGGATCGGCTCCGAACCCGTGTGTAAGAAAAAAAGGCGGGATTGAACACTCTCACATCATACGTTTGCATAGGCATACAGTTTATATACATTTTTGTTCTTTTCCAGTAGGGTACACTGTGGTTACATTCTTGCAGCTCAATACATAACATACAATTCATCACAGACTCCTGCACCCGTAGTTTAATATACACATAACATATAGTTCTCTTACATTTGTAAGACAAGCATATGAATCATATTAATATTCACAAATGATATATGATTATTTACAAAATTCCAGATAGCTGGGCTGGCAGTGTCACATTTCTATATAAATCCTATTAATATTTACAAGTGACATATAATTATTTACAAAATTCCAGCTAGCTGGGATGGCAGCATTTCAATTTGTCACACACTACACTATTTATTTACTCTCAAAGTTCAGTACCTTAATCAGAGGAACACATCCAATGTTTGTCTTTTCGGCTTTTCCCTTTTAGGGGTCGCCACAGTGGAACTCCAGTCCGCTAATGACTGGCAGTAGATTTTTATGGTGCCTAGTTGCACTCCCATTCACGCATACCTTTCTAATGCCACTCGACCACGGGGAGCACATGCAGACTCCACACAGAAGGCACTGCAGCCGAGAATCGAACAGGAGAACCTTTTGCTGTGAGGCAACAATGCTACCACTGCACCACTGTGGCTTATACATGTAATAATTGCTGCACCTCAAAGTAAACTCTGAAAAGTGAATGGAACAGCGTAAGGAACTCTGAGAATGGCTTTATTCATAATACCAGTCACCTTAATCCCTTTATAAAATAAAGACCACACAGCAAGTGGTGGTAATGTGCTATGTATAACATCACACTGTGAATAACGAAGAAAGACAACATTAGTTTGGCTTTATTTGCTTCCCTTAAAGCCAGAATAATTAACTGGCATCACCTGATGAAACTGTAATAATGTTGAACTTCCCTGCATTGGTTTATCTGCCCAGTAATACCGTACAATTGAGAAGGTTTGAAGGTTCCACTTTACTGTGAAAGAACTATTATGTGAAACAGGTATCAGAACAATAGAAAACTGATTTCATACCTACGTGCCCAGTAATCATAAACTACAGGTGCATGTGAAAGGACACATCAGGATAGTGCTTCCCAAACAATGGATAATCCCCACTGGCAAGATAATTATAAGGCTGCTTAAGATATTATTTATTGGCAATAAGGCAAAGGGTGGTCCAATAAAACTGCATTTACAGCAAATTGCTCAATATTTTGGAGCTCTGGCTATTAATATCTATCTTATTTACTTTGCATGGCAGAGACATGTGTATCTCCCCACACACACAAACCTATAAGTCCAGTAAAGCAGTGGGTATAACAGTTTTTCCAATTATTATTTTTATTCTAAACCTCTGCAGCATGATACTAGGATTTCAAGCTACACTTTACATCAGCATCTGCACAGGAAATACAGTCCATTCAAACAAAAACATGGAACAAAAAGAAAATACAAGGATGACTACTAAAGAACGGAGATAAAAGATGACTGTCACTACCAAAAAGAAAAGAAAAAAGTTGTGTTGTATTTAGTGACTCCCCCCCCCCCACCCACCCAACTCTACCATAATATATTCACATCCTTTCTTTCCAGTAATAGTACTAGGGGAAGGTAGTACAGCTGTGTAATAGTAGATGCCTGAATTATTCCCAGCTGCAGTAACCTTTTGGCTATATGTCTGTGTCCTGCCTAGGATACAACAAGCAGCCCGCTTCACACAGCTCTAGCTCCGTCCCACACCTACACTCTGACTGTTGATTGGCTAGCTCACTGGAGGGAAATCAGTAGTCGAGTGTAGAAACTCTAGAACTTTCTTGCCCAAAAAGAGAGAGATAGCGCTTACTCATCTTGAACTTGTAAAAGATATAACAGTAACCAAAAACATTATTTCACAACAAACTATCTACAGAATTAGGGGGTGGCAGGTGGGTACTGCAACTGCAGCATTGAGAAATGTCAACATCTGCTGCTCTGGAAGGCACAACTTACACAGCTGTACTAGGTTCATTATTCTCATGACTGCAATAGCCTTTTGCCTGCATGGGTTGAATTAACAAAGTCTGTCCAACCTGGAGGAAGAAGGATAAGGATCCAGAAGCCCCTGGAGAATGGTACCAGAAAAGCCAGTTTGGACCTCGGAAAGGAATCCACTTTGTAATACTTTGCAAAAGTATGTAGAGAGGACCATGCTCCTGCTTACAAAATGTTTCTAGAGGCCATCGCTTTCCAGTATGCCACTGTAGAAGCTAAGCCTCAAGTAAAATGTGCGTGGAATAGATTTGCTATGGTGGGAATAACAAAAAGCAATAGCAGAGTCATCTCACTCCCTCAGCTCTTCAGGTGAAGAGGTGAGGAAAAAAAGGACTCCTGCAAACTGCACAGGAAGCCTACTGGTACCCAATCCACCATGGGTCTTTGTTCAGCCATCAAAAGGTAGCTTCTTCAAACTGCTATTCATCGTACACAATGCATCAAACATCTATTTCCACATAAGTAAAAAATCAAAGAATCATACATGGCCAACATCGTCAATGTATGACAATGCTGTGAAGTAAACTAAAGAAAACACCATTGAAAAGCATACTTTCTAATCTGCAAACTACATAATTTAAGCCTGACCATCTGTGATGTATATCAAACCCACCCAGGTGGGGGGACTGCGCCAAGACCCTCCAACTATATACATACATACATACCTAGCTCTCTCTTTCTCTCTCTCTCTCTCTATATATATATATATATATATATATATATATATGTATATCATCTTCTTTCAGCTGTTCCCATTAGGGGTCGCCACAGTGGATCATATGTTTCCATTTCTTCCTGTCCTCTGCATCTTGCTCTGTCACACCAGCTACCTGCATGTCCTCTCTCACCACATCCATAAATCTTATCTTAGGCCTTCCTCTTTTCCTGTTGGCAGCTTCATCCTTAGAATCTTTTTCCCAATATACTCAGCATCCCTCCTCAGCACATGTCCAAACCAACGTAATATTGCCTCTCTGGCTTTGTCTCCAAACCTTCCAACCTGGGCTGACCCTCTAATATACTTATTCCTGATCCTATCTACCCTCGTCACACCCAGTGCAAATCTTAACATCTTTAACTCTGCCACATCCAGCTCTAACGCCTGCCTTTTTGTCAATGCCACTGTCTCCAACCCATATAACATAGCTGGTCTGACTACCCTCTTGTAGACCTTCCCTTTCACTCTTACTGGCACTCGTCTGTCACAAATCACTCCTGACACTCTTCTCCACCCACTTATTTTACATTTGTTGACCGGAGTAGTACGACTGAGCTGAGTGACCCATTTTCAGCGGAGACCCAGGGAGAAAAGCTCCACAGTGAAATACAATTTTTTTTTTTTTAACAAAAGAGATTAGATAAAAAGCAATCATTATTATTGAATATGATACATACATACAATGTGAAGTATAGTTTAACACTAGTAGTTGGTGCAAAGGCTGTGACCAGAGTAAAGCAAAGTACCAATAGAGAACAAAATACATATGTGATAAACAGCAGTGTTACAAAAATAATTTGTTGTCAACTTGGCCTGTAGGTTCAGTAGAGGAGAAAGATGGAAGAAAAGTTGAGAGGAACAGTGATTCCTAATGGAGGTTGAAAGTGTAAAATAAGATTGACAGTTTAGAATAATTGCTCAAAGAAATGGGGGCTAGCGAGATTATGCAGGAAGGGAGTGTGTGTGAGAGGGGAGGTGGTGATGGGAGTCTTAGATGCAAGGGAAAATAGTTTAAGGAGGATGACTGTAGTAGCAAGACCAGTGAGTTTTTAGGTATTCTCTGGTAGCTGTTTTGAATTGTTTAGGGTGTTTAAGGGGGGGTCTATATCATATGAGTGAATTGTACAAATTGCGAACGCTCATAATATCGAACGTACTGGACCTCGAAGTGCTTTTTCTGAGACTGCGGTACAGTGAAGAATGGGATATTTGCCCTTTGCTCACTGTAGTGCGATCTCTGAGTTGGAATATATATTTAGCGGGGGGGAGGCACAGAGCCCCCCACAACAGGAAGTTCGAGGTCCGGAATGTTCAATATTATGAGCGTTCGCAATTTGTGCAATTTGCTCATATGATATAGACCCTGTTTAAGTGATCTACTTTCTAGGGGAAATTGGTTCCAAGATATGGCAGGGTTGTATCTGTAGAGGTTGCAACCAGTTTTGGTCTTGGGGTTTATATATTTGTAGCAGGTCCTGGTCAGAACTGTGTAGAGACCTTGTTGGGGAGTATTTACAGATAATAGGAGTGAGACTAGGACAGAAAGAGTGCTGGTATAGAATTGAATGAATTATCTGTAGTTGAGAGATGAGGAGCTGGTGGGGTAATTCTTGCCAATCTAATTGTCTTAGGGAAAGACAGTGGTGAGACATAAGAATGTTGTGCAACGAATCTAGCCACCTTGTTGTAGGTTGATTCAAGTTTAGCTAAGAGTGAGGAGTTCAGATTAGTAAGAATGTGACAACTATACAAAAGACTACGAAGAAGGTAAGCATGTGAGTTATTTTAGCACTACTAGTTAAGAATTTTTTGTTGCAGTAAAGGAGTCCAAGTTTTTGGCGTGTTTTTTATACAGTTAAACAAGTGTAAATCAAACTTAACATCATCAATTGTGACTCCTAGGAGTTTTGTGCTAGATTTGACTGTAATAGATATGTTATTGAGGGACAGTATAGTAAAAGAAGTGTTGAGATCATCATCATCATCATTCTCTTTCGGCTGTTCCTGTTAGGGGTCGCCACAGCAGATCATCTGTTTCCATTTTTTCTTTTCCTCTGCATCTTGCTCTGTCACACCAAACGCCTGCATGTCCTTTCTCACCAAATCCATAAACCTTATCCTAAGGCCTTCCTCTTTTCCTCTTAACTGGCAGCTCCATCCTCAGCATCCTTTCACAATATACCCAGCATCCCTCCTCAGCACATGTCCAAACCAACGCAATCTCGCATCTCTTGTTTTGTCTCCGGACTGTCCAACCTGAGCTGACCCTCTAATATATTGATTCCTAATCCTGTCCATCCTAGTCACACCCAGTGCAAATCTTAACATCTTTAACTCTGCCACATCCAGCTCTGACTCCTGCCTTTTTGTCAATGCCACCGTCCCCAAACCATATAACATACCTGGTCTCACTACCCTCTTATAAACCTTCCCTTTCACTCTTACTGGTACCCGTCTGTCACAAATCACTCCAGACACTCTTCTCCATCCATTCCACCCTGCCTGTACTCTCTTCTTCACCTCTCTTCCACACTCACCATTACTCTGAACTATTGATCCCAAGTACATAAACTCATCCACCTTTACCAACTCTACTCCCTGTATCCTCGTCATTCCTGTACCAGCCCTCTCATTTACAGACATATATTCTGTCTTAGCCCTGATGACCTTCATTCCTCTCCTCTCTAGAGCATATCTCCACCTCTCCAGGGTCCCCTCAACCTAGTCCCTACTCTCACTACAGATCACAATGTCATCTGCAAACATCATAGTCCATGGGGCCTCCTGTCTGATCTCATCTGTCAACCTGTCCATCACTACTGCAAATAAATAAGGGCTCAGAGCTGATCCTTGATGTAATCCCACCTCCACCTTAAATGTATCTGTCAGTCCCACTGCAGTCCTCACCACTGTCACACTACCCTCGTACATATCCTGTACCACTCTTACATACTTCTCTGCCACTCCTGACTTCCACATACAATACCACAACTCCTCTCTAGACACCCTGTCATATGCTTTCCCTAAGTCCACAAAGACACAGTGCAACTCCTTCTAAATTTCTCCAACAATACTCTCAGACCAAACATTGCATCTGTAGTGCTCTTTCCTGGCATGAAACCATACTGCTGATCACTAATCATTACCTCCCTTTTTAACCTAGCTTCCACTACTCTTTCCCATAACTTCAAGCTGTGACTGATCAATTTTATCCCTCTATAGTTACTGCAGCTCTGCACATCACCCTTATTCTTAAAGATAGGTACCAAAACACTTTTCCTCCACTCTTCAGGCATCCTCTGACTTTCCAAAATTACATTAAACAATCTGGTTAAAATTCCACTGCCATTTCTCCTAAGCACCTCCATGCTTCCACTGGTATGTCATCTGGGCCAACAGCCTTTACATTTTTTATACTCTTCATAGCTGTCCTTACTTCCTCCTTGCTAATCCATTGCACTTCCTGATTCACTATCCCCACATCATCCAACCTTCTCTCTCTCATTCTCGTCATTCATCAGACCCTCAAAGTACTCTTTCCATCTGCTCAACACACTCTCCTCACTTGTGAGTACGTTTCTCTCACTATCCCTTATCACCCTTACCTGCTGCACATCTTTCTCAGCTCTGACCCTCTGTCTAGCCAATCAGTAAAGGTCCTTTTCTCTCTCTTTAGTGTCCAATCTTTCATACAACTCTCCATTTGCCTTATCCTTAGCCTTCGCCACCTATCTCTTTGCCATGCGCCTCATTTCCTTATACATGTCTACTTTCTTCATCTCTTTGACAATCCCATTTCTTCTTCGCCAGCCTCTTCCTCTGTATACTCTCCTGTACTTCCTCATTCCACCACCAGGTCTCCTTGTCCTCCTTCCTCTGTCCAGATGTCACACCAAGAACCTTCCTAGCAGTCTCCCTTACTAGCTCTGCTGTAGTTACCCAGATATTCGGTAACTCTTCAGTGCCCCCCATTGCCTGTCTTAACTCTTCCCTGAACTCCATCTCACAATCACCCTTTTTTTAACTTACACCATTTAATCCTTGGCACTGCTTTCACACTCCTCCTCCTCTTCTTGATCACCAATGTCAACCTACAGATCGCCATTCTATGCTGCTTAACTACTTTCCCCTGCCACCAGTTTACAGTCTCCAATTTCCTTCAGACTGGCCCTCCTACATAGGATATAATCCACCTGTGAGCATCTTCCTCCACTCTTGTATGTCACCCTATGCTCCTCCCTCTTCTTAAAATATGTATTTACCACAGCCATGTCCATCCTTTTCGCAAAATCCACAATCATCTGACCTTCTGCATTCCTCTCCTTAACACCATACCTACCCATCACTTCCTCATCCCCTCTGTTCACTTCACCAACATGCCCATTGAAGTCCACTCCAATCACTAGTCTCTCACCCTTGGGTACACTCACCACCACTTCATTCAACTCACTCCAAAAATTTTCCTTCTCATACATCGCACACCCAACTTGTGGAGCATATGCACTAACAACATTCATCATTACACCATCAATTTCCAGCTTCATAAACATCACTCTATCAGACACTCTCTTCACCTCCAAAACACTCTTGGCATAAAGTTCCTTTAGGATAACCCCTACCCCATTTCTCCTGCCATCCACACCATGATAGAGAACAATTTGAACTCACCTCCTATACAACTGGCTTTACTTCTCTTCCATCTGGTCTCTTGCACGCACAATATATCAACCTTCCTTCTCTCCATCATATTGTCTAGCTCTCTCCCTATACCAGTCATACTGCCAACATAAACAGTTCCGACCCTCACTACTACAGTCCTAGCCTTTCTTCTCTCTTCCTACCTTTGGCCATGCCTTCCTCCTCTTCTCCTTCTTCGGCCAACAGTAGCCCAATTTCCGCCAGTACCCTGTTGGCTAACAGTACTGCTGGCGGTCGTTGTTAACCCAGGCCTCGACCGATCCAGTATGATAAGCTTTACTGGTGTCTGCATTAAATGAACTGGCACAGTTTTACGCCGGATGCCCTTCCTGACGCAACCCTCCCCATTTATCTGGGCTTGGGACCGGCACAAAGAAATGCACTGGCTTGTGCACCTCCAGTTAGGTTTTTGGGGAGAAAGAGTTTAGTTTGCTTAGGGTTGAGAATTAGTTTGTTGTCATAGAGCTAGGATTCTACTGAGTTGAAGGATGCTTGCATGGCAGAGTTTAGGTCAGAGGGAGTGCCTGTGATGGTAATGACTGTTGCGTCATCTGCGTATTTTATATGGGATGACAGGGGACAAGAGGTATGTAGTAGATTAGTGAAAATATTAAAGAGAAGTGGGCCAAGGAGAGATCCTTGCAGGACTCCCATTTTTACTGGGAGGGGAGGGGAGGCGATAGAGCAGAGAGCCATTTGACAGAGTGTAGACGATCAAAGAGATAGCTAGAAAATCAGGTAATAGCAGAAGAAGAAGAGAAATTAAGGTTTGATAGTTTGTTCAGAAGAAGAGGATGGGAGACTGTACCAAAGGCCTTGAAGAGGTCCAGTAATAGGCAGGAGACCAGTTTATTGTTATCACGAGCAAGGGAAATGGTGTTTATGAAAGATATTAGTGCAGTTGTGGTACTATGTTTGGGTCAAAAGCCATGTTGGGTAGGTGTGAGCAGGTTTTCCTGAAGTAGGTATTGCATAACTTGTTTGCGGATACATTTTTCCAATATTTTTGAGAGATGAGACAAGATTGCAATTAGTCTGAAATTAGTAATGTCAATGGAGTTACTTCCTTTATGCATAGGTAAGGTGCAAAACTTTTACCATAGGGAGGAGGCATAAGATTCGGAGATGGAGCGATTAATTAAAATAGATACAGGGAAAGAAAGGAGTTCTGTGCAATCTGCAGGATATAGGGCAGTAGGTTCTCAGCGGAAGGAGATCAGGTTTTAAGTTTTGAGAGTAAAGATCTTACATAGTTAGTAGGTACTGTTTTGAGGGTGAAAGAGTTAGAGGGATTGGGTGGGGAAGTAGAACTGGAGATGTTAGCATTATTAGTAGATGGGAAGGAGTTAAATATCTTAGATATAGATTCAATAAAGTGGGTGTTGAATAGTTCAGCTGTTTCTTCAGGTGTGTTGTTAGGACTGGGGTTAGGGGAGGGTTTCCTGGATGCAGAGTGATTTATAGAGTTCCAGAATTTTTGGGGGTCTGACCTTTGAGCAGAGGGGAAGGTTGGTATAAAAGGCTTTTTTGTCTTTATAGTTAAGTTTTTTACCTGGTTTCTCAGTTCTTTATAGTTTTATAAATGAATGGGGAGCTTGTTTTTTTCACAGTTTCCACATCCTGTTTCAGTTTTTTATTAGGTTGCAGGTAGGATTAGTTAGATATATTTGATTTGATCCTGACTGTGCGGAGAGGGGCAAGAGAATTTAGGATGTTTAGGAAGGTAGAGTTGAATGAATGGACAGCTTCATCGAGGGGGAGAGAGGTTAGATGGGACTAGTTTAATCTAGAGAGATGGTCTTTGAGGGACTCAGGGTAGAAGGTGGAAAGTTTCCAGGAGGCTATGTATCTGTGAGGCCTAGTGAAGTGTAGAATAAATCTGATGACTCTTACAGGGGAATGATCACTAAGGGAGTTGGGGAGGGTCTCAGGATTATGATATCTGAGGGGGTGGGAGACTAAAATTCAATCTAGGAGAGAGCTAGGGAGATGAGGTTTATTGGTATGAGTGGGTGTAGAGATTAGTTGCTCAAACCTATGCAAGTTAATAAATGATGTAGTGTTGGGTGCCTGAAGAGTAAGCCAGTTAATATTAACATCACCAAGAAGGATGTTTTCATTTTGAATGTTTGGAGTGAGGTGGAAGAGAATATTTTCCAGGATGGGAATGCTGTGTCTAGGAGGAATAAAAATAGCTACAATGGTAATAGTGGTGTAACTGTTTAGTTTAAGATTAGCCATCAGTAGTTCAGCGGATGAGAAGGAGGGAGTTGGTTTGTTTGGCCTAGAGGGAGTGAGATTGTCAGAATAGACAATGGCCACTCCACCCCCTTTTTTCTTTTGTCCGTTGAGTCTAAGCATGTTATATCCAGGTGAGAGGATATCACTTTTTTGGTTGTGTGGTTTCAACCAAGTTTCAGTTAGGGTGATTATATTAGGGGTGCAATTGGCCATCCAGGCATGGAATTCACTAACTTTGTTAACAACTTCTAAGATTCAGAGAGTAGAAGGATACCTGTTTTTTTAAAGGACTGCAGTTGGTAGGGTTTGAGGGAGTAACATTATCAACTGGAGGGGTGGGGCAGGGACCAGGGTTAGGATGAATATCGCCTGACAGGAGTATAAATCTTTGGAGGAGGAATTGTTTGATTAGGAGGTGCTTTATTTTTTCATCTAATGAGGTAGAATGGTAAGGAGGTAACTTGATTTTAGAGAGGGGAATGTTTGGAGGAAAGATGGATGAGCATTTTGGGAAATGTATCAGGGGTTGTTCATAGGTAGGTACTAGGCTATCGGCCCTGGGGCCTATATATGCCTAGCCAAAAAGGTAGCCTGGCTTTCGCCACCCATGAAAATTATTTTCCTGTGCCCCTGTCGAGCAGAGCCACAGAAGTGATCCCCGGGGTGAATTTCCTATTTCCCATCCAATCATCAAGATTTTTCTTGAAGAGTGCTAATGAAGAGCTTTGTTTGATATAGATAGGTAGTTTGTTCCAGAGTATGGGAAGTCTCTGGGACAGGAATCTATCCCTCCAGCATTTTCTGTTTATTGTGGTGACAAGGTTTATGTCCCTAGAGCTGGTAGCTCGGAGGGATTTGGGATTTCTTTAAGTGGAGCATGTCCAACAGCTCTGGGTTTGACATACCTTTGTATGTTAGGCAGAGATCACCTCTGAGTAGGTGAAAAGTGACGGAGTAAAGCTGGAGTTTTTTGAAACGGTCTGCATAGGGCATCTGTTTGAGGCCGGTAATCCTCTATGTGAGGTATTTCTGCAGCCTTTCCAGTTGTTGTAGATGTCTTGTGAGGTACATACCAATGTACGGAAAGACTGACATTAGTGTTTTCTGGGTAGAAATTTGGTGGTGTTAGATGGAAGTGATAGGATGTGAGAGTGTAGAGAAATAGTTGGGGAAGTAAGAAGAGGAAAGTTTGAATTTTGAAAGGCATAATGGGAGGAGAAGCAGTAGATAAGAGGAAGGTGAAAAGGTTAATGGTAAAGAGGGAGGTGTGTGAGGGATAGATGGGGAAAAAGTGAGGTGGAATTGATGTAGCAAGAGTACTGCGTTAGATGAAAAAGATAGGTTGTGGAGTGGCTGGGAGGGAGCAGTATCTGGGAAAGAGGAAGGTGAAGGGTATGTGTGGTGTGGTTGGCAAGAAGGTTAAGTGCAAAGGTAATGCCAGAGTGTAGCAAGGGTACACCCAGGTCGCAGAAACCATGTTAGAATTAGTAAAAAAACAATCAGTCAAATGCCACCTTGCAGATAAGCTAAAGCATGGGCACTGGAATGCTTGAAAAATCCTATTTACTAGTGGAGATCATAGTCATGTTGGAGAAACAGGTCTTGGGGGGCTGGGATGCACAATAGAAAGACAGGGATCTGATAGTGCAGGCCTAAGGAATGAATGAAAGGCTGGCATTCCAGGTAAGGAGCTCGCAGGGGTGAGTCAGCTTAATATGCTTAAGTTTAGCTATTCTAGTAGCAAGAAATAGTAAGCATACTTTTCTTTAGTTATTTTCTGTTTATTGGCTGGACACTGTTCTTATTTGTGTAGAAGGGGGCCCGCAATGCCAGCAGACCACTTTTGCCAAGTCTCAGAGTGAATATGCAGCTGGGAAGTGGTTGGGCAGGAAAACTAAAGAGGTAAAAATAGGATAGAGGGAGGCGAATTTTAGTACAAGCAATAGGAACTCAAAGAAAGGTCACATACGCAAATAAAAATATCTATTTTTTTTTTAATTTTATTTATTTATTTATTGCATTTGTTTACCGGGAAAGTCCATTGGGCCTGAAATGAGCCCATTTTCAGTGGAGGCCCTGGGAGAAAAGTTCCACATTTAATTACATACAGAGAAATTACTACACAAACTGTACAGAGCATATAAGACAGCAGAAGCACATTAACATAAGATAATGCTGACATAAAATAGCATGGAAAATGACATTGTATAAATTTGGTAACAATACTAAAGGTTTGTCTATTATCATGATATGTTGGTTGTTACGAGAGGTTTAGCTGTAAAAGTAAGAGTGATAAGAGTTAGTTTAAGGGGTAAAGAAGGTGACGGAAGACTTAGGATAGGGATAGAACAGGTAGTTTAAGTAAACATAACATAGTATTCAAAAAGTCACACTTTTCCAGCAGAGTCAATGCAAATGCTATATATACCTAATACTATATATATATATATATATATATATATATATATATATATATATATATATGGGTCCACTTTATAAATTTGGAATACCGAAATCTCGAATTTCAGTATTTCGAACTTACAAAGCCGCATACTCACATTTACGAAACTGGCAGAAGCGCAAAATTCAAAATACCGAAGCACGGATATTTTGAATTTCTACTTCTGGTGGTGCGGTATTTGGATGTTTGGGTTTAAGTTTTGTAAGTTTGTGTGTGTAAGTATGTTGGTTGAGGTTTAGTGTGTGTGTGTGTTGTGACTGTTATTTATTTATTTAACATTTGTTGACCGGGAAAGTCCGACTAGGTTCCACAGATTCTGTTTTCAGTTGAGGCCTGGGGAGAAATACTCCAGAAGCATGTCTTTAGAATGTGGGAGGAAACCGGAGTACCCAGAGGAAACCCACGCAAATGCAAGGAGAACATGCAAACTCCACACAGATGGCACCCCGACCGAGAATCGAACCAGAGAACCTCTTGCTGCGAGGTGACAGCATTAACGACTGGACCACTGCACCGCCCATGCCCATGTTATGTGTGTGTTTGAGGGACTGTAAGATGTGTGTCTGTGAGTTTCGTTTGCGTTTCTGTTTGTGCGATCTCGGAGTTAGAATATAGTAACAACTGAAAGAGCATGCAGGAACCACCAACGAACAACGATACACAGCAAAAGCTACACGCTGCTGCTGAAACTCCCAGTACAAACAGCACAAAACCAAAGAACTGCAAACGATATGATAAAAACTCCAAAGTTTAATGGTTGGTTTAGCGCTTTCTCTCGCTACAAGGCGAGCTGAAAGAAAGCGCTAAACCAACCATTAAACTTTGGAGTTTTTATCATATCGTTTGCAGTTCCTTGGTTTTGTGCTGTTTGCACTGAGAGTTACAGCAGCAGCGTGTAGCTTTTGCTGTGTATCGGAGTTAGAATATATAAGTAGTGGGTGGGGGGGCACATCCCCTCACAGGGGGCGGTGCAAGGGGACTTGCCCCCCTGCTTACATGTAGTTTGGATGAATTTGTTTGATTGTACGTGGGAGTTTTGTGTATGTTTATGTGTGTACAGCATGTGTAGCATAAATGCAGGATTTTGAATTTTGTGATTGTGTGTTTTCAAATTTGTGAGTTGTGGTTGGGTTTTCGGCTTTGTGGTTTCAAAATACTGAAGTTTGAGATTTCAATATTTGGAAATGACAAAGTGGACCCATATATATATATATATACACATGGATCTAGGACGTTTGCTCAAAAGATCAAATGTCCGAATCCATTAAGGGCGAGCATACTTATGCAAAAGTGCTTTTCACAGAAGAAGCACTTTCGCTTAAGTATGCCTGCTACCCAGGCCATACTATGGTGCGTATAAGGAAAATTCCCTTTTCCCCACTGTAGTGCAGTCTCACAGGGAGAATATTAAAGTAGGGGGGTGTGGGAGGCACAGCCCCCACATGGGGGGGCGATATATATATATATATATATAGATATATATATATATATATATATATATATATATATATACACACACACACACACACACACACACACACACACACACACACACACACACACACACACACACACACACACACACACACACACACACACACACACACACACACACACACATACACATACCTACTCTGAGATCGCACTACAGTACATCACAGCTGGTCAAGCTGAAGTTATGTAGTTTGCAGTTTAGAAGGTGTGCTTATCAACGGTGTTTTCTTTAGTTTACTTCACAGCATCATGACACCTTGGCGATTTTGGCCAACTATGATTATTCAATGATTTATTTATGATGAAATTCCTGTTTGCAGAAACTGACATTTGATGTTTTCTGTACAATGCATAGCCATTCGATGAATAGCTGTTCGATGACTGAATATAGACCCATCCAACCTATTTGTAAGTGAAGGGTAAAAGAATAAAAATAAAAATCTCTTCAGACCCTCACATTACTGTATTTGGCTTTGTTTGACTTTCTACAGCAATGGAACCAATCACGCCCCTAACAGATCCACACTCTCCAACCCTCAAAAAACAAAAACACTAAATTCAAGTGCCTTTCTGTACTGGCATTTCAATACCGAAAAAAGATTGAATGCAGACCTACCTTTCAAGTACGTCCCTAAGACTTTGTGCCCAGGGCAATTGCCCTGATTAGTCCTGTTACTCTTGCATTCTCTTCCAATGCTTTAACATCGTTAAGATGTGAGGAAGAAAGTGAGAGAGTGGAGGGAAAGACAACCATCTTGAAATCATCTATTTTTGACATGGGTTTCTTTTGTTCCATCATAAGAAATGAATAACTGATCTGCTTTTCTAAAGAACTTAGTTTTGTCAATATAATACCTAAGCTGTCTATGCATGTCAGAGTATGTACAATCTTCTTAGCTTGGTCCTGAACATTTGGACAGAACAGTGGAAGACAGATGCCTCTATTCAAAGCAAACTCTAAACCAACTTTGGGCATTAATGAGGGATTTGTACTCAATGTGATCTTATTTCTATGGAAAGCCAGACAGGGTTCTCCTACCATGACAGCTTGTAATTCAGATACTCTTCCTGCAGATGTCAGAGCAATAAGTACATTGTTTTAATTATCTTCACACTTCAATCTTTTCAGCCATAAACATGTCACTTGAGACAATACAAGACTCCATCAGTGAACAAAATACCTTCATTCAGTCAACAGAATTATGCATCACCAAATCAAAAATTGTAGGAGTATGTAATTGTAATACTGACAGTGAGTAAAAATATAACCACAATGGTTGTTATTATTGACCAAGTACAAAGTATACATAATATTACTGATCTGCAATTAAATGCAAAAACATGGCTGTAATTTATTTCACCACTCCATACCTAAATGTACATTTGACTAGGACTTCAAATTGCAAACAACTATGCATAAATGTGACCCAGTTGAATGATGTATTTTTCTAGTGCTTTAAAAATAATTGCTATCAAGGTGACAGTTACAGTGTGAATCCAGACAAACTACAGCATGGATAATGGGGAGTCAGGGTCTTTAATTTCCAAAACCTAAAAGGCTATGTCCTGTAGCAATGGAGGCCAAGCTGCTAAAATTTGAGTGACAGCAAGGATGGTGGTACACCATATGGGAGAAACTTTTTTGTAGTTCCACCCCTGTGACATGACCTCTTTTAGATTTTATCAGTTGACATGATAAGAGCTGTTGACAATGTAATAACTTGATCAGGGTAAAATTCAGCAGTGCTGGAAGTTGGGGTATGTTAACTGCCCTACCCATGATTTCATACAACATCCTGGACTGTTAATATTTGATTGTAGCCCACTTGGTTTTTAAGTCACGTGTAATTGACCTAGAAGGTTCCATACTGCAACTCTGTTTTGTGAGTGGTTGTCCATGGATATGGGATCTGCTTGACCACAGACCTTAGGTAACCTGGATATGTCACCAGCTAATAAGCATCCATGTGCCATGTTCACAGTCCTTAACTGTAAGAATTGCCACCAACTGCAATGAAGTTGTGGATACTTCTCTTTCAGGGCATCAAATGATAGGAGTGATCAATGATTCTGGGTACAGAAATCCTTAACAAACAAGACACACATTTAATCTAGACAGGCCACCTTAACATCTGGCTGTTTACTTATATCAAGCAGGGGCCGCTCGTGGTACCAGACTGCTGGGCTGCAGCCCCCTCCCAGCTTTCTCATAAAAAAAAAAAAAAAAAAAAGTTTAATAACTAATTTTTACACACTAGTAACAGTTTGAACTGCAAACTAGTGTGTAAAGCCAAAGATAAGATGCTATGTGGAATTCAGAGCAGCACGCATGCATGTATGCTAGAGTTCTCCCGGACTGTTTTTAAAACAGTTAGGACAGGGAAGACTGCAGGCATCAATGAAGATGCCTAGATGTCATGGGTTTTAATCGCAGGAAATAGAAAGCCAATGGGACTGTTAAGGCAGCAGTCTGTCATGTGATCTGAGTATGTGACACGGCTGCTGATCAGTCCTGTTACTCTTGCATTCTTTTCCCATGCTTTAACATAGTTAAGTTGTGAGGGAGAGAGGGAGAGAGTGGACTGGAGAGACAGACGAGAGATGATCAAGTTTTGAATAAAATCCAGAAAAAGAAGTGAATTCCACTAAAGAACGCTCAGCAGAACAAAAAACAATGTAAATATTGGAAGAGCGTTGCACCACAGGTATTAGTATTTCATCTGAGTATTCAAAACTTGCTAAACAACCAAAATGGCAGAAAGACAGCTTCAAAACAACAGCTTCAATAATAGGCTTTTACCATGTTAAATCCACAATATATGAAATATAGAGCTTTGCTGTTGTAAAAGTCAAGTGGCATAATTCCACAGCTTTAAAACATGTGGATGTCATAAAACCAGAAAAAACTAACATAAAAGTGAAGAACCTTTCTGATGTAAACAATGGACAAGCGCTTACAGCTTTTTCAAGCCTTCTTCAGATCCCGCTCTATATTTCAACGCTCTTCCAAGTTTTGAATAAAATCATCGCTAGGATTCAAACACTTTCTTATAAACCAGAGGAGGTTTAAGGTGAGCCAGGGAAGGCTATTTTTAAAATTAACCCACCGCCTCCCAAAAAAATTAATTGTTTTTTCTGTCAGGGCCAACCAGATACTTTCTGCATTTTTTCCTGGCATGGTAAACAAGATACTTTCTGCATCTATTCTTTTTCCTGGCAGGGCCGACCAGATAATTTCATGATTTCCTGGCAGGGTCAATCAGATATTTTCTAAAAGCTGTAGTAGAGAATTATAATTTTTTCTGACATCCTGGGCCTGGAGGCTGGCAGTATAAACCAGACAGGCAGAATCTGCAGTGAGTTAGCTGTTTTGAGGGCTGTTTGTTATGTTTTCCTAGCAATATCTTGGCATGGTTAACCAAATACTAGTAGGTGGTCTATGTGTTTTGGGGGCTGTTGATGACTTTCTGCTTTTTTTTTTAATATAATATTCGATCAGGGTTAACCAGATACTAAGGAGGAAATGTGTTTTTTTTTTCTAAATATATATCCTGGCAGGATTCAAAGAGATAGTAGGTATGCAGTGTGTTCGGGGGGTGTGTTTGTGGATGACGTGTGTTTATTTTAACCTATTGTTTTGCAGACTTCGTCAACATACATTAGGATGGTGTGTAAATGTTTTGTTGTTGAAATAAACTCTACTTTTGCATGAGTAAAGTGTGTATGGGTGAACTGAAGTAACATAACTTGCAAGTTCTTGGCTATGTCATCATCATCATCAGCCCCCTTTTTCCCATTTTTCTACATGGGGTCGGGGTATCATGTTAACTGTCACCAACTCTTTTGATTCAGTGCCACACTCCTGCCTTCTTCAACACTCATACCAAATGTTAGACACTCTACAGACAAACTGTTAAATTCCAAATGAAGAACCAGCCGACTACAACCCAATATCAGGAACCACAATGGACACCAAGCACAAGAACACTGACGACAGTTTACCTAGGTTTTTTCTTTAATGAATAGACTTCTTCAGAACAATTACCTCATAAAAATCACATCAGTAATATACATTTCACGCAAATTGAACCCACTCAACACATTCCGTTAACCAAATAATTAATTAATTAATCAATTCATTTCAGATCTGTAGGCTCTAAAAATGTACTTAACCATAAAACTATACTTATACAAGCATAATTAATGTTAACTAAATACACCATGTTACATATATATCATCAGAAAAAATGTCACTAATAAATATTCATATAGATGTAAGAAAATATGTTATAAAAATATATTATAAAAAATGTATTATAAAAATATCTACACATTAAGTGCATATGTAATACTATATATTTACCACCTATATATTATTAAAAATATGCATAACTATTAAAAATTAAGCATCAATATGTTAATGTTATCCTAAAATATGCTTCAATTTTAAAATGGATAAAAAAATGTAATTTTAAGTGTGGTAGATGCAGCACTTGTAAGTACATTTTAGTCACTGGTGAAAAAATTACTGTGGTGGATGTACCCATTAGCATTCATGGGCACTTTGATTGTCATACCAAAAATGCTGTTTATATAGGAAAATGTGCCCATTGTCCGTCCTTTTATATAGGGAAAACTTGTAAAAGTATTAGAGAAAGAATTAACGAGCATATGCTGGACATCAGGCATATGAGGAATACTAATGCTTTGGTTAGGCATATTGAGCAGTACCCAGGGCATGAATTCAAGTTTTGCACAATACAGCATATAAAGAAAGATAGTCAGGGTGCCGTTTTGGACGTCCACTTGGACATATGTGAAATGAAATGGCAGTTGAGACTGGATGCCACAGTCTTTCCGGGTATTAATGATAATATCAGCATGATTCCCATTTTAAAATTGAAGCATATTTTAGGATGACATTAACATATTGATGCTCAATTTTTAATAGTTATGCATATTTTTAATAATATATAGGTGGTAAATATATTGTATTACATATACACCTAATGTGTAGATATTTTTATAACATACATTTTCTTACATCTATATGAATATTTGTTAGTGAGATTTTTTCTGATGTATTATATATATGTAACATGGTGTATTTAGTTAACATTAATTATGTTTGTATAAGTATAGTTTTATGGTTAAGTACATTTTTACAGCCTACAGATTTAAAATGAATGAATGAATGAATTAATTAATTGGTTAACGGAATGTGTTAAGTGGGTTCAATTTGCGTGAAATGTATATTACTGATGTGATTTTATGAGGTAATTGTTCTGAAGAAGTCTATTCATTAAAGACGAAACCTAGGTAAACTGTCGTCAGTGTTCTTGTGCTTGGTGTCCATTGTGGTTCCTGATTTTGCGTCGTAGTCGGTTGGTTCTTCATTTGGAATTCTTCAACACTCATGCCTGACTGTCGCAGATTTTCTTTCACACAATCCATCCACCTCTTTGCTGGACGTCCTCGCTTCCTCTTACCGTCTTACCTGTATGTCCCAAATATTCCTCACCAGGTTGTCTTCTGCTTTTTTACACATGTGCCTAAACCACCATAATCTGTTCTCTTTGATCTTTCTGCAATTGGAGCTACTTTGGCTTCTGCTCTTATGTCCTCATTTCCTCATCTGTCCCACAGTGTGCATCCTACCACCTTTCTCAGGCACTTCATTTCCATCACCTCTAGCTTCTTCAACTGTTCTGCCTTTACTGCCCAGGTTTCTGTACCATACAGTAGTACTGGTCGCACCACTGTCTTGTACACCTTACTTTTCAGCTTCTTTGGCATTCTTCTGTCATTTGGCATTCTTCTGTCATAGACTACACCTGAAACCCTTTGTCAGTTGGCTGCAGCCCCTCTGATTCTACCTTTGACCTCTTCATTCAGACTACCCTTCTCCTCCCAGAAACTTGAAGCTGTTTACCTGTTCCACTATCTTCCTATGTGATGTGAAAGAAATACAGTAATGTAACCGGGGTCTTCTACTTTCCTTATTTTAAACTTTGTAGGCTCAAAGCAGATTCTCTGGGTAGGCAGTTGGGATGGGAGCAATGCCTTTTACGAATGGAATGACTGGAGTTCTGGCTTGCTTTGCAAGAGTAATGTGCATTTGAGTGAAGTAAGATCAACCATTTAAGCTCTGAACTCTGAATATTATGTGAAAAAAAAGAATACTTATCTTAATGACAGTGTCACCTGTTTTGTTGTTGTTTTTGCTTTTAACCTCACAAGATCAAATCAGATACTGTGGGTTGGGTAGGCAATGGAGATTGGGGGTATGTGAGAATGAAACAGCTAGCCCTGCTGTTTACTGTTGTTGTAATTCCAGCTTTGCAAAAATGTAATACTTTTTTGTCTGTACTTTAAGATGAATGCAAAATAATTATAAAGTTTATTGGGTGGATTCATTAAGGCCTACATGGTCATTTTCACCGTGTAACAGTCGCATTGCGATGCGCACATCGCTGTGAATATTTTTAGGAATAGTAAACTCCGTGTAGCGACACAAGCAAACACGGTAAATACCATGGCATATTAATTACAGCATAAGTAGCTGAACTGTATGCTAATCAAGCAAACCAACATGGCAGAGCAATTCAACAAATTCTAAAGCAACTGTGTAGACTCCATGCTGGTGTTCCCCATGTATTCAAAAACTTTTTAAATACAGCCATAGAAAGGAGTCTACACGGACAGATGACCAAGTAAATGTTGTTAGATATATACAGAATTGACCTTAACATGTGAGAGCAAGCACGTAATTCCAGTTCTATACAGGGTGAATGCAACAAAAGGTACATAACACATAGCAATATATCCTTTTTAAGTGCCATGTAGCTTCATTCCCCCCACTCCCAAATGAAAAATACACTTGTAACTAACGCAGAGAGCTAAAAATGTAAACCCCATGAAACAGACTATTCATAGTGGCACATAAGCAAATGTTGCATGTAGTTAATGAAATACATGCATAGCTTCTCAAAAACAGTATCCCTCTGTGCAGATATATGACAAAGTAATATACACTCCCTTGTGTGTTCAATATTCAGGTCCCCTTTCAGATTCCCTGGCTATAAGGTTGACAACCACATAGATTCAGGGCTGACAGCATGATTAAAATGCAAATGAAGTCTGAATTCATTAGAATTTCTGAATCCCAATAAATTGGAACCATGTAGGGATGTTCACATTGTGTAGGCACTCACTCAGTCTTGGTTTTCAATGGATGGCAACAGTGAGTGATGACATCAGGGGGATGTGTCAGGGTAGATTTACATAGGTGTACATGTAGGTCTGTGAAGGGTGAAAATGCACTTAAGTAATGCATAAATTCACAAGTTCTGTTTCATTAGGATGCAACCTCTTTTTCATTTGTTGGCAAAATGTGTCATCTCTGTCCGCTTTAAGTATTTTATTCTTATTGTAGTCATTGCTGTGGGATACAGGGTTTAGTGCAATCATGGCAAATGGAGGAATGAATGGCAGGTTTCCCTGTGCTTGGCATGTAACTATTCCTGTGGCAGCGTGTGTATGTGTAGGGCTGTAGTATAGATGGTTCTGGTTTCTAGTACAGGGTGTGCAACCTTTCTTTCAATTTTTGTGCACCATGTTTGCAAGATATCATGGGAACAGAGGAATGTTATACCAATTTTGCCTGTGCTTACCTCATTTACACAGAGGTGCGCAAAGTTGCATGGAGGTGTGCATAGCACACTAATAAGCAATCAGTAGGTGTGTTTAATAGATGTTAATTACAGCATAAGTGGGTAAAATGAATGATAATGAACCAGTCCAACATACTGAACTATTCAACAAGTTATAAAGCATCCATGTAGACTCCATACTGGTTTTTCCTTCATACTTCAATACTATTGGAGTAGAGACATGGAAAACCTACAGGGACACAATGCTAGGAGCTGCTGCTGCTTTAATTCATCTGTATGTGCTACAAGCTAAAGCCAATGGCGCTGCTGCCGGAGCCAAAATGCCTAGGCCAAGAAGGAAAACAGTTTTCAGGCCGTGGGTAACTTTTCAGATATAACATGATGCAGAGATTGTACAGCATTACGGGGTGGATAGGGACATACTACAAGAACTCTATGACTTCTGCTGCCCTCAAGTCAGAGCCAGAGCCAACTGAGGGGAACCCATCTCAGTGGAAACTAAGGTATGTGTAGCCCTTAGAATCTTAGCTACAGGAATCTTTCAAAGACCAGCTGGGGACAAGATGGGTGTGTCACAGGCATCAGCATCCAGGATCCTCCACCAGTTCCTGGATGCTATGCTCATACACTCCAGTGAGCACATGTTTTCCCCGTAGTTTTGAGGAGAGGGACAGTAATATGCAGCAGTACTACCATGTAATTCACTACCCTGAAGTACTGGGTGCCGTAGACTGCACTCATGAACACATTAAAGCACCAACTGGTGAGAAGAGTAGAATCTACATTAACCGCAAGGGATTCCCCTCCATCAACTGCCAACTTGTGCACAATACCCAGAGAATTCTCTTGAATGTGTGTGTTGGCAACCCTGGCAGTTATCCTGACTCCCATATTGGGCACACATCACAGCTGTACCAGATGTTTAATGGGGGTTGGGATCCCACAGGGCCATTTACTGAGGGATGCTGGCTATGGCTATGCACTGGAGTCGTGGTTGATCACACCCATCAGAGGTGCACACACACACTCAAACCAGAAACATCACAGAATGTATGTTTGGGCTGCTGAAGTCATGGTTCCATCTGGTGGAGCTCTGCAGTATAATCCATGTACATGTACACAAATCTTCACAGTAAGTGCTATGCTACACAATCTGATCTTGCGGATACAGATGCAGCAGAATCAGCAAGCAGAAGGGACACACATGCCCCCACCAATGCCTAGGTCACCACATCCAGAGTCAGAGGAGGACTTGGAGAAGGAACCACCAGCTGCTGTGGCTGAAGGCAGATGTATGCATGCTCAGTATGCCCTTGCTTTGGCTAACAGACAACACATAGCACATTCTCTGACCCCCTAAGTGCCTAATACCTTTCTCCCACTCACACACATATAAGAAAATTGATGCATGTATTGGCTGTGTGCTGCTTGCATCAGAGTCAGCCCTGAACTAAAACTATGTCAACTGCTGCAATTGCAAGGTAAGTCCTGAACCTAGAGTGTATTCTTAATAATATTATGACACATTCTTGTACTTCTTAACTTGGTACAGTAATCAAGTAAGTCGGGGATTTGTACAGAAAGTACCTTAATATGTGACAGCAGAGACTTATTTTACTTATACTTGTCCATTAGTAATAAGTAGCCCTCCAGCATCAACGATTCACACAATCACACCTCTCAGAAGTACTGATGATCACTGCATTCACTCAGTTTATAACCATACCTTTGTACCAATAAATCATTAAAGACAGAAGTTAGAAAGTAGTGATACACATTGCAGTTTCTGACTTCACAACCCTTCCCAAGATCAAACAACAGGCAGGATGCAGAACAAGGGTCATGACACCCATGAAACCTACTTAACCAACCTGAAGACAATCCAAATTTTACCAAACACATTGGTTTTGGGGGATTTCAATTATCCCACCATCAAATGGGAAACCTACTCTAGCCAAAACCCGCTAGCACAAAAGTTCCTTGACTTTGCAAATTCAAATGCCCTGGAGCAAATTTTCTATGACCCACCAAGAGGTACAAACATTCTATATCTGGTCCTCAGCAACATGTCAAACAGGTGCACTGCTGCAACTGCTGTACCCTCATTAGTTAAAACTGACCACAAGTCAGTCACCTTTAAACTGCAGAGCTCACAAAGGGTGAAATTAGACTAAAAAACTTCACCAAGGCAAACTATACCCTCCTAGGTGAAGGTATAAATGCATTCCAAGCCCCATCCCAAGCTAAAAGTGGAAACTACAGCAAGGTTTACACTAAAGCCCTGTACAATCACCTGCATAAGTGTATAAATTTGGCTGTAACAGATAGAATCAAAGCCACAGCCCCAAGCAAAATTAAGCTGCTATGGTGACTTCCACCATCAACAAATGCTACAATATATGCAAAAAGTTGCGGTCCAAGAAAACAAAGACAAGGACCCAAAAATGGAAAAACACCATCTTCACCCTTATCAGGCAAATAAGCCAACTTTTCAAATCCCCCAAGATCTCCTTTGAGAGAAACCCTCCAAGTACTGCCAAGAATAAGCATAAGGCCTTTTACAGCTACGTATGTAACCTAAAGGATAGGACCCAAGCATGTGCAGAACTGGTTGCCAAAGGTTTAACACACACTGACCCCACAGAGATAGCAAACCTGCTAACGGATAGGTTTGGTGAAAATTTCACCCCCCTCACCCTATCCTAACTTGCAACAAATCCTCCCCCAAACCCCACCCCCACCTTACATATCTGAAGAGCAGGTCCTCAAAGCCCTGTCCAAGGCAAACAGCACAGTCTCTATGGGACCAGATGACATCCCGGGCTGTCTTCTAAACAGGCTAAAACATGAACTAGCATCACCACTAAGTAACCTTTTCAATCATAGCCTTACCACAGGCTTTTTTTGGAGAACAGCTACAGTTATTCCCCTCCACAAAGGTGGCCTACAAACAGACTTGGGGATTTACAGACACAAGCCTGACCAGCCTCATCTGTAAGGCCATGGAATGCATCGTCATGGACCTCATAAATAAAGACATAGATGACATCCAAACCCTGGATCCTACCCAATTCAGCTTCATGAAGGGCAGATCCTGCCTGTTAAATCTGGTAAATTTCTTTGAAAGTGTGACCAAGGCTACTGATGAGGGCAAATCTGTGCACACAGTGTACCTTAACTTGGCAAAGGCTTTTGACACAATCCACATTCAGGCATTACTGATAAACTTAGCAAACTGAATGTAAACCCCTTCATTGTAAAATGGGTTGCCAACTGGCTCAAAGTGGGTGACTCCACATCAACCAGCAGACCTGTTACCAGTGGGGTGCCACAGGTGTCAGTGCTGGGCCCCCCTAATGTTTGGTATATACTTCACAGAAGGTCAGGTCAGACTTAAAGGGTTGTGGCTGATCAAGTTTTGCAGACAACTGCAAACTAGGTGCAATCATTGAATCCCCAAATGATGTCAGTATACTCCAGGAGGGTCTCACACAAACCAGCGACTGGTGTATTAGTCATGGACTCAAACTTGAATATCAAGAACTGCATCATGTTTCCCTTCAGCACACACAATGTCCCTTCGCACTATCAAATCAACAACAATACCCTAAATACCGATGAAGTGGTAAGGGACCTGGGATCACAGGTTGACTGTGACCTTAACTTCGACCATCACGTGTCTACTGTTGTAAGGAAAGTTTTCCACATAGATCACTTGAATAGTAAAGGGAACACCTCAAGAGGAAAAGAAGTAATAAGCCCCCCATACCCGGCACCTATCTGGCCCATAATTGAGTATAATGCCCCATTTGGTATGTACTGTACTAAGCTCCTACAGCAATTAGAGAGACAGCAGAGGTTTCTAACAAAGAAGATCAAGGGCCTTCAGCATGTTCCTTACATGGACCAACTGAAGTCCCTGTCACTATACTCTGTATCATATAGACTTCTTAGAGGAGACTTCTTCTTGGCCTACAGAGCAACTCATGACCCAAACCTAATGAACTTACTGCATACCTGTAAATCAAATGGGTCTAGGGCTACCCATTCCAGGGACTTAACTATGGCCTGTGACCTAAACAGGAAATGACGGAGGGACAAATTTATCTCCCGGCAACTGCCTTTGGAAAAGGCTACCATTTCATGTGAAACAGAGCACCTCTATGACACTGTTCAAGAGGAACCTGGTGGGTTGAAGTGGCTAGGCTTAAAATGACCTTTGGATAGATAGCCTAGTAATCTCCTATGATCCTACAATCCTGTGAACAACAGTATCATATCCTTGTTTGTCCAGTAGCAGTAACTCACCTTTGCTCCCCCCTAAAAAACAAGCTATGTTTGTTTGTGTCACAACAGTAACTGAGCTTTGTACCCCCCAAAAGAGCAGTGTACCCTTATTTGTGCCATAACAGTAACTCACCTATGCTATCTCCAGAGGAACTGTATATGCTAGTTTGTGCCATCCAACCTGGCCTTCAGTTGCTGGCAACTGCATATTATATTACTCCCAGTTAATATCCTCACATAGGTTCATAGGTTGGTACTAGGCTATCGGCCCTAGGGCCTATAGAAGCCTAGCCATAACAATTCCCTGGCTATTTCTTCCCACACTATTTACTTCCCTGGACCCCTGTCTAGCAGGGCAACTGACATGATCCCTGGGGTGAATTTCCTTAACATATGTTAAGGCCAATGATATGGAATGGTTTATGCACTGCATGTCTCACTACTTGTCACATAAGTGACAAATTACCAAGAAACACAGAAATGTAAGACAGAGCTGTATATTTGCTAGCATAATTATAACAGGTTGTGTGATCACTAAGTGCACTATGTCCAAATATAATAAAGATAATTAAATGTACAAATAACAGCTAATGGTTTAATAGCAGTGTACATTCTGTTGCAGTTAGTTGTGTGAAGAATTACTTCAGTTCTTTGCTGCAAAACTATTTGTGTGGCAAAGAAGACTAAGGCATCCATCCTGTTTTCTGAAAATGCATTGGTGAGAGTTCAAATCCCGAACTTTGTAGAAATATTTCATGTGTACTATCATTTTCTACTGATATTGTCATACACTGCTTTTCTTCATTTCATGTGAGTCTCCGTTTTTTCTTTTCTTATTTTTCTTCTTTTTAATTCCACTTTTTGCATGATGTGCCATGTTGCACAAACAGTGGACCCTGATAAATAAATTTCAGGTTTGACTGTGCTTATCTGATTTGCAGGAAGCACGGCATTGTGGAAACAGGAAGAACTGGACCACATAGGAAACAGGCATCCAGAAATAGAAACTGGATACATTTAATTAATCCTCTTAGCCATCAGAAAAACCTGGCCTGGAGAAAAGATGGTACTGGGTTCTACTACAGAGTGTGCAACCTTCATTACTGCAGTTTACAGCAATGAAGTGCAAATAGACAGCTGTTTCCTTAACCTTCTTGTGGCAACAGGTGTAAGTGTAGGACTGTCATACATATGGTCCTGGGTTTGAATACAGCATATTCTATATGCTACTATTTTTACAGATTTAGTAATCTATGTATTATCACATTTATGATCAAATGTATGACTGTCGTATACTGTGTACTATAGTCCTGTAAATGTATTCCTGCTATCTGGATGGACATGGCTTTCACTTTTGTCAACAACACATACACAACTGCATGTACATGCAATAACCCTGAAAATGCATTCCTTGCCATTGTTGCTCTTTGCTTACCATCATGCAAAAGTGATGCTGATAACTAGCAGGTATATGTAAAATACTCAATACTAACTGTCTGACGTTAGCAATGTGGCTCGCGTTTGTGCACTGCTTACCTTCGAGCAAACAGGTTTATTTCACATGCATGTACACCTTGTTAACCATTGTGCAAACTCGCTGCTCACTGCTCTATGGAACTGTATATATGATGCTTTATTATTTGTGTTTATTGTCCATTTCCTTTGTATAACATAAAACTGCATGTGGAAACATTGCAGATTAAGGGCCCTATTTAATTATACATCATATATTTACAATACATCCATGTGTTGCCCCCCTCAAGCACTACAACCCTGAGGTCTCAGTACTTTTTTCACACACACACACACACACACACACACACACACACACACACACACACACATTTATTTATATATATATATATATATATATATATATATATATATATATATATATATATATATCCCATACTACAAACTGTAATATATAATGTTGTGTGCTCCATCATCTACAGGGCCAGTTAGTGGTGGTCATAGCCTCACTCTGCTAAACTCAAACATCCAACTATGCTCAATAAGGGTACTTGCATTATTACACAGCTAGGCTTCTACACAGCTAGGTTTCTAAACAGCCTAATGCTATTAGACTAGTAGCCTTATATGATGTTATGAAGCTATGTGCCTACCCAGGCTTCCCAAGCCGCTGTTTCCCACATGGCCTGTTGATGTCATCCACTGTATTTGCACCTGCACTCTTGTATAAATCCGACTTTGTCATGGTGCTTCCATTAAGTACTATTTTCTGTAGTCTGTGCACTTAGATGGGAAGGGATTCTGTTCTCACTGCAGACAACTGTATGTGTCTAGTCAGCGAAGTAGACATGGTATCCTACAGTTACTTCTCCAACTGCATGGATTGCCAGTATTTTTATACCTGCACAAGCCTACACATCTATTTTATGTAGCCCTGTCAACTTGTTGTCTCTCAAATGGCCTGCTGATATCATCTACTCCTGTATTATCAGACTTGTGCCATGGAACATGCGTTAAGTACTGTTTTCTGTAGCCTGTGTACATAGATAAGTAGGGGTTATATTTTCACTGCAGTTAAGTGTGTGTGTGTGTGTGTGTGTGTGTGTGTGTGTGTGTGTGTGTGTTTGTATCTGTGACCTGTTGCTTGACTTTGGCGAGAGTATTTTACATCAGCATGTGGAACACGTACCCTGTCTTTAACAGACACTGCTGATGTCATCAGCTATAAAGTGTTGTTTGCCACCTTCCAAGTCAAAGTTGAGGTGAGGCGCTTGTGTAAAGTACTGTGTTCTGTAGTCAGTGTATTTAGACAGGTAGGGGTTCTATTCTTGCTACAGTCAAGTGTGTGTATGAGCTGTTGCTTGACATTGATGAGAGTATTTTACATCAGCATGTGGAATTCTTACCCTGTCTTTAACATACACTGCTGATGTTATCAGCTATAAAATGTCTGACACTCCAAGTCAGAGTTTAGCTGTGGCACTTTGGTAGAGTACTGTGTTCTGTAGTCTGTGTACTTAGATAGGTAGGGGTTCTATTCTCACTGCAGTTAAGTGTGTGTGTGTGTGTGTGTGTGTGTGTGTGTGTGTGTGTGTGTGTGTGTGTGCATCTGTGATCTATTGCTAGACTTTGGCGAGAGTATTTTACATCAGCATGTAGAACACTTACCCTGTCTTTTAACAGACACTGCTGATGTCATCAGCTATAAAGTGTTGTTTGCCACATTCCAAGTCAAAGTTGAGTTGAGGTGTTTGTGTAAAGTACTGTGTTCTGTAGTCTGTGTATTTAGATAGGTAGGGATTTTATTCTTACTACAGTCAAGTGTGTGTGCGTGAGCTTTTGCTTGACATTGCTGAGAGCATTTTATACCAGCATGTGGGACACTTACCCTGTCTTTAACAGACATGGCTGTCATCAGCTATAGAATGTCTGACACTCCAAGTCAGAGTTTAGCTGTGGCACTTTGGTAGAGTACTGTGCTCTGTAGTCTGTGTACTTAGATAAGTAGGGGTTCTATTCTCACTGCAGTCAAGTGTGTGTGTGTGTGTGTGTGTGTGTGTGTGTGTGTGTGTGTGTGTGTTGTTGTTGCTTGCCATTACCAGGAGAAATTTACACCAGCAAGTGGGACTGGGACACTTATTCTGGCCTCAGAAGACTCTGCTGATGTCATCAACTAAATTATAGTTTTGGATATGCAATAATCCCACCAAGGCATGGTCAGAGAGTTGGCTGGAGGCCAGGCAGAGTTGACTTCATCCTATACCGGAGAGATTACAGTGACATGGCTTTTAATCTATCCAGTTACACCATGGAGTAGTTCATAGCCTCTGTGTTATGTTGATGAGAAAGGCCTGTGGTCTCTCCAGAGACACCGTCTAGATCTAAGCTGACACATCCAGTGAAACTAAGGCAGCCTGCAGTGCTGTTGTGATTTCCTCCTCTCAAACAGTAGTCACTCACAGTTGCAATTCATTAATAATTTACACTATATAAAAAGGCAACCCTCTAGCTAGGAAAACTGATGATTAGGAGAGTTCTATGTTTGGAACAGTGAGAGAAAGCAATTTCTTCAGGATATCTGTACAGAGGAGTATTGAATCTCAGAAGATATGGTTCCATTTTGTCAATTATATACTACATATGCTGGAATGTATTTAGCAATAATGTAAAGCACATGTGTTCACACTGCTGTCTCTATGAATTACTTAGAACTGTACTGATGGCATGGCTGTTTGTCAAGCCATTTCAGAGGTAAAAAGGATTGCCAATGCATGATAATACATGTAAAGGACTGCTGTGTGAGAAATATTTACACATGTTTCATGGACAAGCACTTTCAAGGCACTTTTAGCATTTCAAAGATATTTGTTAGCCAAAAGGGTAATTTGCCTGTTCTTTTGTGGGGATGAAGCTACGGTGAGTTACTCTTATGGCATAACAAAGATATGTTGCTCTTGTTACTCTCCTTGTTTTGCATATTGGACAGGTGGAGGGTGAGGACATTGATTAGGGAAATGTGGCTACTGCAGTTTCAGTGCCTGTTGAATCTGGCTGCAGCCAAAGTGTGGGCAAGGTGCCATGCATGAGGATTGATAAAGGTGGTCAGAGGAGGCCTGTTGTCCTTCCTCCACCTGGTGCAGGTGTCACTTCCCATTCCACTCAGTGTATGTTTAGGGCAATCATGGAGGCACAGGCACTTTCCCATAGATGCTTCAGACAAATGCTCAAGGTTATGGATGTGGCACAGTCTAACATGCATGACTGCCTCCACCTTGGTTCCAATTTACTGGAACGAGGAGGTGTCTGTGATGGACTAAGTGGTGTCTGCCATGGAACAAGCAGCATCTGTGATGGAATGTCTGTTGGGAGGGAAAGGCATCCTCATAGCAGTAGGTCAGCCACATCTGCTTTCTGCCGACATGGCCACGCCCAATCACACTTCCACAGTGGGAAGTACTTCCACTGCTACATCAGTGATTGCGCTGCCCACACACAGACATGGCAGACCATGGGATCATGGTCCTTGGTGTTCTCATAAAGGGAGCTCATCCAGCAGACAGCAGTCATGTTCAGGTAGCAGCACTGCATCTGAGCATAGTCCTGGACATCAACATGCCAGTGCAACTCCTGGCAGAGCCAGTTCTCATGGCTGGGGAAGACAACAATGAACTGCCACCTCTACCAAGCACAGCTCACACCTGCCCAGCATACTAAAAGCTAGCACTCAGCTTGGCTGTGTTCAGGCACACACTCATCAATTTCACCTGGAGAACTCCTACAGACACACACACAACATTTATTCATTTTGTCTCACTGTCCATTTACTGTTTTGTCCAAATGTCTGCCTTCTTCTCCTTCTTACGCAGACACACTCACTGACCTTTTGTGTCAGCCTAGGCTTTCTGCCCCCCTCTACACATAACACCCTGTGTAAGTGATGATAACTATGCCATATCCCTGTGTTCTAACTTTCGGATTCAGGGATACAAAATCTGTGTCTAATGCTCATGGTGCATAGCAACCTTACTGCTTAGTATATCTGCATTTGTGGTGTTTAACTGGTCATTGTACATTTAACTTATATTGCCCTTGGAAATTTGACAGTTGATAGCATCAAAATGTCACAACTTTATAGTTAATGCTCCTGTGAGAGTTGTGAAATAAGAAGCTGCAATGTGTATAATCACCTTCTAAAATGTATCTTATAGGATTTTCCAGTCCAAATGTATGGATCACATCACAGGTCACACCATGATAATCAGATCTTAGAATTGCATGATAGTATGGCATTTTCTTTTTCCTTTCGTTAGTTTTCTTCATTTAAATTTCTTTTTTTTTTACTACTGTTTATGTGATGCGTCATGTAGCACAAACACTGGAACTGCAGAACCCTGACCACCCGGGAAGCAGACAGCCAGAAATAAAAAAATGTGTGTACTATATTCCTGTCAGTGTATTCCTGCTTTGTGGACTGGCATGGCCTTCACTTTTGCCTAAAACAGATACACAAAGGTCTGTATATTCAATAACCCTGAAATTGCATCACTTGACAATGTTGCTCTCTGTTTACCATTATGCACTGCAGAGCACTGTGTTTGCATGATGGTAAGCATCATACAACATTTTCAAACAGTGTGCACACTCACAGTAAGCACAATAACTGCAATTGGTGGAAAACCATAATTTTACATTGGTCTTGATCTGTGGTAGACATGGCAGGCGTTTATGGAGAGTGAGTGAGATTCTGTGCTCAAAGATGAGGTCTTCAGGAGTCCAAAGTGTTTGTTGGACTCCTAGTGAAGGAACATGGGCCCAGACTATTGCAAAGGGGCTATTCCAGATCAAAATGTTTGTTGGACTCCGAAGTGAAGGAACATGGGCCCAGACTATTGCAAAGGGGCTATTCCAGATCAGAGTACAAGTCAGAGGCATGGGAGATTATTTTCCGGGCTGTGATCAGCACTACTGGTATCCCCTGCACTGGTGAGCAATGTAGACACCACTACAAAGACCTCCAGAGGAAGAAAGGGAATACCCTTGAACATTGGATCAAGGAATGTAGGATTGGGGGTGCCTCACAGATGTGTAAGTATCAATTACAGAGACTACTTGTAACAGTTAAAAGCTGAATACAGTCAGGACTGGTATTTATAATGGTATTCTGTTCTGTTCTGTTTTTTCCACAGCTGTAACACAGAGAGAACTACATGTGAGAAACCATGCCACTAAATTGGCTCGGATGACAGTAGCATGTGGTATGTATGCAACTGGACAGTACTGTTACTGTAGCATTAAATGTTTAAGACAGTTTTTTGGGGTATCTTATACAGTTTTATCAAAGTGAGCAAGCATATCTCAACTGTAAAAGCAAGTATGCATGCATTACTGTATAGTACAAATCATCAGTTCAATATTCTAATATCAAAGTGAGCAGGCATCTCTCAACTGTAAAGGTAAGCTATGCATGTATTAGTTTGTGGACCAGACCAATAGTACAGTATTAGACAATAGTCAGATGTCGTGGGCTCACCTACCACACTTCCCAGCTACACAATACTGTTAATTTGTCATCAATATTTTAAGGTAAATTCAAACCTCTGCACCAGTGGCACAAATGGCTTGCTGTAAACTGTAATCTGTGTAATTGGAACACACATGTGCAAAATATGCACACATAAAAGAATTGCTTACTGCGATTTGTAGTACAGTATGCATCTGCTATGAGCTGGGCAATCTTAAAAGTAATAATGTTATTTGTTAGGAGTTGGTTGTCTTAAAAGTAAAGTTAACAGAATACAGTCAAATAATTGTATCAATGAATTGTATGTCACATATGAAGTTACTAATGTTGTCCTCTTTTTTTCTCTCACCCCAACACTTTTCTTGTTTTTTTTTTTCCACAACACAGCAGGCCACAGGATCCTCCTGCCCCCACTTCACAGGATATTGTACTGAGGCCCAGCATGCCTGGGATGCAACCTGGCAGCATCCCATCTGCTGCCTCTGCATTACCTGTCTGCCCCTCAGGTAATTCTGCCCTGCAGGATAGGCCAGTGGTTCCCTGCAGGAGCAGTGGCAGAGGTGGAGATTTTATCACCCGTGGTGAACTGCCATGGCTGATGTGTAGGATTATGCACTGCACTGCTGGTGCACACCTACGCTGGATGGATACACTGCTCTCCATCATTGTATTTCATAACATGAGAGGGAAATGCAGATGTCAGGCACTGTTGCAATTGGTACAGTGAGGTGACAGTGACGATAGTCCAGTGCAAAAAGCAGTGAAAAGTATTAGATAAAGCTGTATTTGTAATAAAGCATAGATATATATATATTTCCATAGTTCGGTGACCAGTAGCATTGTGAGTAGGTAAGCAGTGTGCAAGCTCAAGCTGCATTGCTAAAGTCTAACAAATTATATTGAGTATCTAAAATGTACCTGCTAATTAACTGATTCTATGCCAGTAGGTGCTCATACATTGTTGTTGGAGGCAGACATTACTGGGTTTGAAGATGGGTGTAGGTCGTCCTTTTACAAGTGTCTATGATACTTTTAAATACATTTACATATATTGCTGCTGATCACCACTGCTTTGTGTTGGTGTGTGAAGTGCACCATCACACAATACGTTTTTAAAGAAAAGAAATGGGGAAGATAGGAAAGTGGTGAAATGGGCAGCAAGAAGGGGGAAAAACAAGATGAAAGCAGGGAAGGAATGTGCAGGAGGGAGGTAGGAAAGAACCATAGCCATCCATTTCTTCAACAGTAAAAAATGATCATATCTGCAGAATATTAGCTGAATTTGCACTGTCACCTCTGGAGAGAGGGGTGACCACAACACAGTCATGTTGTATAGTGAGTTGAACCGAATCAAGTGTGTCAATAAGACTTGTACACAAAATGTAAAGCTATGTATGGAATACATATTTTTTTGTGGGGCAGGTGGCCATTTTTTTGAGAGAGAGATGAATGTTGGAGGAAGGGATGTAGGTATGTGTGGGTAATGTAGTTTAGGTAGGTTAGGAAGAAATTACAGAGAGGACATACAAGACAAGACAGATGGATGGTGAAGGCGACAAGTAGTTGGTAAACACCACGGCTGGGATGAGGGCGGGGACATCCAGAACCCATGATCTTCAACTGAGTGACAGTGAGACTCGAGTCCTCACCCACTGGACTGTTATCACTGTCACCTCACTGTGCCGATGGCTGCAGTGCCTGACATCTGCATGTCCTCCTGGTATTCTGTACAGTGATGGAGAGCAGACACTCCATCCAGTGTAGGTGTGCACCAACAGTGTGGCGCACAATACTATGCCCCAACCCTGGAAGTTTGCCATTGGTGATAAAATCACCATCTCTGCCACTGCTTCCAGAGGGAACCACTGGCCTATCCAGTGGGGCAGAACTATCTGAGGGGCCTGGTAGCACAGGGGCAGCAGAGGGTGTGCTGCCAGGTTGCATCACAGACATTCTGGGCTTTGGTGTTGTAGCCATTGGAGTGGAGGCAGAAGGATCCTGTTGGCCAGGCCTACCACACTGTGTGGTAGAAAAATAAAAGAGAGAAGGTAAGGGTTGAGGTGAGAGAAAAATGGGATAACATTAGTAAATTCATATGTGACATAAAAATGCATTGATACAATTATTTGACTATTCTGTTAACCTTACTTTTAAGACTACCAACTCCTAACAGATGCACACTATACTGCAGACTGCAGCAAGCAATCTTTTTATGTGTACATATAGTACACATATGCATGTCCCAATTATAGTGATTACAGATTACAGCAGGCTATTTGTGCCGCTAGTATAGAGGTCTGAAGTTACACTGCAATAGTAATGAAAACTTAACGGTATTGCATAGCTGGGAAGTCTGGTTTCTGAACCCACAACCTCTGACTCTCTAATACTGTGTTGTTTTGGCCTACAGACTGATGCATGCATATTTTTCTTTTACAGTGGAGATATGCATGTTCAATTTGATACAGCTGTATAAAACAACAAAAAATATGTCTTTAACTTTTAATGCTACAACAGCAATACTGTTCTGATGCATCATACCACATGCTTCTCTCATATGGGCCAATCCAGCCTCAATGGGTTCGCACATTCAGTTCTCTCTCTGTGGCAGCTGTGGAAAAAATAGAATAGAATACCATTATGAATACCAGTCCTGACTATATTCAGCTTTTAACTATTACAAGTAGCCTCTGTAATTGATACACATCTGTGGGGTGCCCCCAGTCCTACATTCCTCAGTCCAGTGTTTGAGGGTATCCCTCTTCCTCCTCCAGAGGTCATTGTAGTGGTGTCTACATTGCTCACCAGTACAGGGGATACCAGTATCACTGGTCACAGCATGGGCACGACTATCCCATGCTTCTGACTTGTACTCTGAGCCAGAATAGTCCCTCTGCAATAGCCCAGGCCCACGTTCCTTCACTAAGAGTCCAGCAAACACTTTGGACACCTGGACACCCCATCTTTGAGCACAGAATCTTGCACAGGGCTTTGTCTCTACCTGAGTATATGATCCCCTAGGTAATATCTGGAGCTCAAAGTCACTTCTGGAGAATTGTGAAATATTAGATGTGTAGTCCTTTTGGTCAAAAACAGGCTGGCTAGATAGTGGTGCTGTACCTGATATTCAAGTTCTCTGAACTCGTGGAGGTACAGCACAAGGGTTTTTCTCTTCCGGTAAAGTGAACCATTATAGTCCAGAGAAATTTGGTGCCCTGCAATTAGAAATTTGGTACACAACACCCTGGCTTTTTCAGTATTTGTTTCCTGTTGCTGAAGTCCAAAAACTTCACCATAAAATGTCTGGGGTTATTTCTGGACATATTCCTGGATGGAATTCTACGTGCCCATTCAATTATCTGTAGGTTTGACAGTCCCAAGATTTGTGCTAAGTGCATCTTTATAAAGGTGGTTGGCTCTGTTCCCACTAATTGCTCCAGGAGACCAATAAACCACAAATTGTTTCTCTTGGAATGTTTTCTAAGTCCTCCAATTTGGACTACAGTTGTAGCATATGAGATTGTAGGTCCTTCACGGCAGTAGAATGGGCTACTAGTATTGCCAACTTTCCTGCCATTACCATTGTTGCTGCTATAATGTGGTCTGAATGGTACTAAGCTGAGTATCATGTTTGCCTGTGATGGCTTTTATTTGCTGGATGGGTTACTTTGGCACTCGGGGGGGGGGGGTAATATGCACCACTGTAGTCACTGACAGGTATGAAGTTTACACCACACATGTATGTT
This sequence comes from Protopterus annectens, assembly GCF_019279795.1. Taxonomy (NCBI): domain Eukaryota; kingdom Metazoa; phylum Chordata; order Ceratodontiformes; family Protopteridae; genus Protopterus; species Protopterus annectens. Next base: position 1,665,869,603 of record NC_056732.1, read on the forward strand.
TGAAATCATTGAATGGTCATGCTATATTTTGTTTAAACCCCCAACAGGAACCAGTGTGATTTCTTAAGTGACTGATTCCATGCTTGTATCAGTTTGTGCCCCACGATAAGGAGTACATTCTTCCATGAAATAAAACTCAAGTCCACCTGATTTGCTATTTCAAAGGAAGATATAGTTAATTTTTCCAGCACAAAAATAAGATCCATGAAGAAGAACCATCTGTTTTCAAAGAGGATAAACATGAAAAACTCCCTTAGGTTCATAGGTTCATAGGTGTGTACTAGGCTAATGGCCCTGGAGCCTTTACAAACCTAGTCTATAGAAGTGCCCTGGCATTGTGCCGCCCAACGTTAGTTCCCAGTGCCTCTATCAAGTACAGCCACTGCCGTGATCCCTGTGGTGAATTTTCTATTTCCCATCCACTCATCAAGATTTCTCTTGAAGAGGGACAGTGAGGTGCTCTGCTTGACATGTATGGGAAGTTTATTCCAGAGCACGGGCAGTGTCTGGGTGATGAACCTGTCCCTCCAGCATGTTCTATTGATTGTGGTAATGAGGTTGAGGTCTCTGGAGCATGTTGTGTGGAGGGATTGGGATTTCTTTAAATGTAGCATTTCTAACAGAGCTGGGTCAGACATGGCTTTGTAAGCCAAGCAGAGATCGCCTCTTAGCAGACAACATGAGACAGAGAACAGCTGGAGTTTTTTGAGTCTGTCCATGTAGGACATGTGTTTAAGGGCTAGGATCCTCTTTGTGAGGTACTTTTGTGGCCTTTCCAGCTGTTGCATGTATCTAGTGAGGTACATGCCAAATGGGGCATTAAACTCGATGATTGGCCTAATGAGGGAAGAGTAGAGAGAGATGATGACCTCTTTCTTCCTGGATGCAAAATCCTTGGTAATGAGATGTGCCACATAGAAAGACTTTCTGACCACAGTGGCAATGTGGTGGTCGAAGGAGAGGTTGCTTTCAACCTGTGTCCCCAGATCTCTTATAACACCTTCAGTATTCAGTGGGCTCCCATCAATGTGGTAATTAGTGTCAACTGAGTTTTTTCCAAAGGGGATGACGATGTATTTTTTGGCATTAAGCTTAAGGCCATGGTTTTGACACCAGTCATTGGTCTCAGTGAGGCCTTTCTGTAGTATGTCTACATCACTTGAGGAGTTAATAATGGCTCCCAGCTTGCAGTCGTCTGTGAACTTGGTCAGCCAGAGTCCCTCGGTGTTGGCCTGGACTTCTGAGAAGTAGATGCCAAACAGGAGAGGACCCAGGATTGATCCCTGTGGGACTCCACTTGTGACTGGTCAGCAGTCCGACTTGGACTCTGCTACTTTCACACTGTGGGTTCTACTTGTGAGCCAATTTGCAACCCACCTAGTGATACAGAGGTTGATGCCTAGTTTGGTGGGTTTATCAATAATTCCTCAGTGGGGAACGGTATCAAAGGCCTTGACCAGACTGAGGTAGGCGGTATGAACTGCCTTGCCCTCATCCACAGCTCTGGTGTCTTACTCAAAAAAGTCAACCAGGTTGAGCAGGCATAATCTACCTTTCATAAAACCAAATTGTGTGGGATCTGAATCTTTCAGAATCTGTTTTACCAAAAACAGAGATGAAAGGGGAGGATCCTTAGACATACATGCTGAAATGACCACAAGATGAACATTGACAGTGGAATAAGAAAGGCCAGAAAAAAGTAACTCACACAAATATTTAAGAACTAGTAGTACATAACACCCCATGGGGCTCAGATCATTAGCTGAACACCAACTAGAAAATCTTTTCCACTTGCCAATATAAAATTTCTTAAAACCAGGTTTTCTTGCCTCCTTTAGTACCTGCTGCACATGCTCTGGAAAGAGGTGGCTAGAAGGTATCAAAATAGATTATCCAGGCAATCAGCTGTAATTGTTTGAGACTGGGATGTACCAAACTACCCCTGTCTTGTATGTGTAGATCCAATCAGTGAAGAAGCTTGTGGGAATTATCCTCGGCTAATTCCATAAGAAGGGAAACACAATGTTGCCTGGGCCAAAAGGGAATCATCACAATGACTTTTTGGAGAGCCATTTTGAATCTTTAGAATTTCTTGTGATATTAGTGGAAAGGGTGTAAATGCCTAAAGGAAGAGCCCCCAACCAGCAGAATGAGAATACATCCATTTACTAGGCTTGCCTGCAAGCAGTCCTCGTGCAGAATTTGTTCAGCTGTTAGTTTTTAATGGAGACAAACAGATCTATTTGAGGTGCTCCCCATAAATGTATCAATTTCTGGAAGACCCCCTTGTTCAATTTCCATTTATGAGGGTCTGTCCTCATCCAACTTAGATTGTCTTCCACAATATTTTGCTCTGCCAGAATGTAAAGATGCTTGGATGGTTAAGGAGTGCTGTACAGCTACCTCCCAAGTCCTCATAGTCAGCCTGCACAAAGGGAAAGACCTGATGTCCCCTGATTATAGTGTTATCTGTAATCATCTAAAGAGGTCTCTGGGGCCACAGACAATGAAGAGATTTTAAGGCATGGATTACAGCCAACATCTCTTTGACATTTATGTGCTTAGATCTGTCTACAGAGGTTCATAGTCTTTGAATCTTTGCCTCCACAGAAACTGCTCCCCAAGCAAAATCTGAGACATCTGTAGTTACAGAATAACTTGTAATCAGGGGAGAAAATAGGAGACCTGGATTTAGAGCAATCTGTTGCTTTTACTGGTGCAGTTCCTTTTTGATAACACTCAAAACAGGAATCTGAAATTCCAGAGGATGAAAATGGTGGATCCACGTGTTTTTGAAAGCCATTAAATTGTTCTCATGAATAACCTGGCAAAATGAATCATGATCATCATAGAAGTCATGAACCCCAAGGATTCTAAGATATTATTTGTAGAAGTCTGAGACTGATTGCAGAAGCTCAGGAAAGTTTCTAGATAAAAATCTACCTTTTCCTTTGTAATGAAAGCCTTTTGCTGAGAACAGTCTAGAAGGCAGCCTTGAAACACAATTTTGTGTGATAGAGCCAAGGAGAACTTTTGCACATTTATCTGGAATCCACAGATTGGTAAGAAGAAACAAAACATATCTTAAGGGCTCCTGACATCTGGGAAAAGACTATGCAAAGATAAGTAAGTCATCTAAATAAGGAAATATTGGAATGCGTTGCAGTCTTCAATGATCTACCACTGCAGCTAGACACTTTGCAAACACCTTTGGAGCTGTAGATAACCCCACCTGGTAATGAAGAGGACTGATAATGTAACCCATACACAGAAAATATGAAAAACTTCTTGAAGCCTGTAGCTATGTAGATGTGATGATAAGCATCCTTTAGCTATAATACTACCATAAATCTCAAAGGACAGATGAGGGGTAACAACCTCTGAATGGTCAGCATTTTGAATTTTGGTACTTTCGCAAACAGACTGAGAAAGGAAAATCTAGAATTAGTCTCCATAAAAGCTGTTTCTTTGGAACGAGAAACATTCTGGAGTGGAAACCTTTCCCATTTGATCTAAAGGCACTGATTCTATGACTCCTAAGGAGAGCAAGATTTGAAGAACCTGAGGAAATGTTTGGTATGGAGGGTGGGAAGATATTCATCTGAATGGAGGTATTTACATCCATTGCCAGCTGTAACTCTCCTGAACTACTTTTAACACCCAAGAGTCTGATACAATCTATTGCCAACAGGAATATACAGAGCCAGTTTCTGGGACAAATTTAGATATATAGGTGTAAGGGATGGGGGCCAGAATACTAGCATAGTCATTCTGAAGTATCAGATTATCCCTTCTTTGAAAGGATCCCTGTTTTTTGTTGCTATTCTCTTCCTGACATCTCTTAATTGCTGTTTGCCAGGAAGTGTCAGGTGTTGTTTGTTTTGCTTCTTAAAGGGAGTAGAGGATTTTGGAGATTTACAATGTAGGACTTGAAAATTCTTAAGCACACCCTGAATTAAATGATCTCTCCCTTTCATTAAATTGCTTGAGGATGAGCCAAACAAAACCTCGTTGTCTAAAGTAGAATTTATGATTTTTTAGACTTCACTTAATCAGCAAACCTTTTGTTATGTAAACAAACATATCCAGTGCAGCAATAGTAGTGGCCCTATACTCAGAAACTGTACAATCATGCAAATTCTTCAATGCACATTTCCATGATTGAGACAGATTAGAAATAACAGGATTCAGAAAGGAGCTACCTTGAGAAGGAAATGTGGCAGAGTTCCATCAGACTGTCTATGCAGCTCAGAATAAACTTCCACATATGTATATCATAGTTAAGAATTATGTAAGCTAAAGTAGGGAAAAAGAAAATCGTCTTAATAAATCTGTATAATACCTTACCTTCTTTATCCACAGGTGAAGGGTTAGAATTGACCAAATGCCTGTTTCCAGTTGGCAAAGAAGTCAAAATGACAGCTGAGTCTGATTTAAGATGAGAAAACAAGAATTTCTTAGGCTGGGGTACTTTATAAAGTATATCTGCATTTTTGGGGACTGAAGCTTGAGAATCAGGATTATAAAAGGCATAATTAAACACATCCTCCAAGACTGCCAAACAGGATGGATGAGTGTAGAATAAGGTACATCCACTTGTAACGTATTATAATATCTCCTCAGTAAAATAAATCATCCATTTGAAGAAGAGCCAGCATGACCAAAGTAAGTATCCATGCTGTAGCCAGGGAAGAAGCCTGACTACCAGCAAACACTGCTGGAGAAAGTCAGTCAGAAGGTTAAGTTGACAGATAAGTGTTCAAACGCAGCACACACACTTACATTTCCCCACACAGTCTCCTTTCTGCAGTAAAGGCACAGACATAATGCACAAAAGCTCACTTATAGAAAATACAGCAGGTAAGTTGTAATGTAGTATACACAGGCATAAATATACACAAATGTTTAATGCCCTGAAAAAACTACCCAGTCCTTAATTTTACACAAATATTTCAAAGTTTTTATAAACAATACATATTAACCACAAAAATTTGCACCAGTTTATAAAAATAAGCCCTAAGCTAAGCATAGCAATCCCTGACAAGAAAAGTACAGTTGTGTACAGTTACCATAAATGTAGATGTTCGTTGCAGTCATCACATTTGGGTTATCCCTGCCAGGGTAGCCCTCGGCCGGCCCAAATTCCAGAGACTTATTATTTCTGCATCGGTTGCTGTCACTTGAAGACTGAGGTCAGATCGTCAGTAGTATAAAGTAAGGCAGCCGACACCATTACATCAGTTTTTCTTGCCCTAACCTGTTAGGAGCCCCCAAGTAGGAGGCCAGGTTCTGGTGGAAGAAACACCACCAGTGGAAAATAAATACCAAAATGTCCTTTGTAAATTAAGGAGAATCACAAGTTAGAATAATAAGAAAGGCGAAAGAGAAGAAAGAGGGATGGGAGGGAAAATCAGGATTGCAACAGTGAATACACTTGAACATCTACATTTATGGTAAGTGTACACAACTGTACTATGTTCTTCGTGTTTCACTGTCGCAGTCATCACATTTGGGTTAATTCCCAAAGCTGAGGAAAAGGGTGGAGGCAGTCAATGCAACTAGGGGCTGGCTAGGATACCCTGCAAGACTGCAGAGGCAAACCCTGCCCTGGATTTGGAGAAGATAGGCAGGTGGTAATGCTTGATAAAAGTGTGAACAGATATCCAGGTGGCAGCCTCCAGGATGTCCCTGGTGGGGACTCCTCTGAGGAAAGCTGCAGAGGTGGAGGCTGCTCTGGTGGAGTTTGTCCTGACCCCTTTGTGGGTGGCTTTCCATGCTGTTTGTAGCAGAAATGGATGTAGTGTGCTACCTATTTTGAAATGGTTTGTTTGGAGATGGCTTTGCCTTCTGCCCCTGTAGAAAAGCTAAAAAGCAATTGATTAGAATTTCTGAAGGATTTAGTCCTGTCTAGATCTAGATATAATCTGAGCTCTCTGTGCACATCTAGAGAGTGAAGAAGCTTTTCCCCCTTGTTCTGGGGATTGGGAAAAAAGGTGGGCAAATGAATGGATTGGTTGAGAGCCACAATGGAAATGACTTTGGGCATGAAGGATGGTTTGTTCTGAGGGATACCCTGTCTGTATAGTAGATGATGGAAGGTTCCACAGCCATAAGTGCTTGTAGCTCAGAGACTCTTCTGGCTGAAGTGATGGCCAGAAGGAATGCTGTTTTCCAGGAGAGAAATTTTAGCTATGCAGAGGAAGCTGGTTTGAAAGGGGGCAGGGTGAGCTTTTCCAAGACAAAGTTAAGGTTCCAAACTGGTGTTGGTGCCCTTCTGGGTGGCCTCAAGTTCCTAGCCCCTCTGAGGAACTGTTTGATCTAAGGATGTGAGAAAAGGGACTGCTCAGTGGGAAAATGAGCAGAAATAGCAAAGGCATTAATTTTTATAGAGCAGAAAGAGAGGCCACTGTGTAGCCTCTAAGGCCACTAAGTAATCCAGGATGAGAGGGGGTGATGGCTTTGGTGTATTGGTTCCCTTAGCCTGGATCTAGGTGCAGAACCTTTTCCATTTGTCAGCATAAGACTTTCTGGTGCTAGATTGTTTGGCCTCACAGATAATGTCCAGAACCTATTTACTGAGGCTGGTAGACTGGTTTGGAGTTAGGGAATAAGCCAAGCTGTCAAATTGAAGGTCTGCAATTGAGGATGCATGAATTCCCCTTCCCTCTGGGTCAGTAGGTTTGGAATTTGAGGAAGATGCCATGGGGGTAGCAGGCACAGATTGCACAGCAAAGGATTCCAGTGCTGCTGGGGCCAATCTGGAGCTATAAGGATGGTCTTTGGTTTTTCCTCCCTTATTTTAAGCAGTACCCTGGGGATGTGAGGGAGGGGAGGAAAGGCATAGACCAATAGATTGACCCAGACGAAGGACAGGGCATCCACTTTCCAAGCCATGCAGTGATGCTCCGTGTTGCAGAATTTGCTGAGCTGATGGTTGGTGTGGGAGGCAAAGAGGTCTACCTTTCGGGTTCTCCATTTCTGAGTTATTAGGGTGAAGGTACTTCTGCTGAGTTGCCACTCATGTGGGTCCAGAAGATTTATGAATAATTGGTCTGCCATAGAGTTGAGACAGCCTGGTAGGAATTGTGCTAACAGGTGTAGTTGCATAGCAGAGGCTGTGTGCCAAAGGGTCATGGCCAGCCTGCAAAGAGGGTAGGAGTGAGTCCCTCCATGCTTGTTGATGTACCACATCATAGTGGTGTTGTCTGTTTTGATCAAGAGAGCCCTTGTAAAGAGATAGGGCTGGAAAGCTATCAAGGCATGATGCACAGCCATCATATCTTTTTGACTGGTGTGCAGAGGGATTTACTGTGGACTCCATTGGCCCTGTATGCACCTTCCATCCAGGTGTGCACCCCAAGCATATTCTGATGTGTCTGTGGTGAGGGTCTGGGTGCAGGGGTGGGGTGGGGAGAAAGGCATTCCCCTGTTGTGGGAGAATGCTGTTGCCCATCAAAGAAAATATTTTCTGATGCAAGGAATTATAGGTGGAAGAGTTTCCAGGTCTTGAGAGTGATGGCACCAAAGGCTCTTTAGGTACCAGTGATGTTTCCTCATATGCAGTCTGGCATATGGAACGAGTAAAATGCAAGATGTCATGAACCCCAGAGCTTGCAGGATCTTCCTTGCAGTTAGTTGGGGCCTGGTGGCTAGTTAAAAGAAGTAGCTTGTCAGGAAAATTTGTTTCTCTGGAGTAAAGGATGCTATCTGGGATGCTGTGTCCAGACTTGCTCCCAGGAAGATTATCCTTTGGGTGGGCACCTATTTGGATTTCTTTTCATTGATTGTTTACCCTAGGGAGGTTAGAAAGGTCTTTGCAATGGCTAGGTGCTTGAGCAGCTTTTCCTGGCTGTCTGCCGGAATAAGGCAGTTATCTAAGTATGGGTAAATCTAAATATTTCTTTGTCTGCAGAAGGCAATAGCCGGAGGCAGACATTTTATGAAAACCCTGGGAGCAAGAGATAAGCCAAAGGGAAGTGCAGAGAACTGAAAGTGTTGAGATCCTGCCCTGAAGTGGAGATATTTCCTGCATGATTCCCTGATAGGAATGTGGAGGTAGGCCTCTTTTAGATCTAGGGTGGCTAGCCAAGCGTCCTTGGAGAACACGGGTAGCAGCTGCTGAAGGGTGAGCATTTTGAATTTTGGGATCACCAGGAAGGTGTTTAGAAAGGATAGATCAAGGATAGGGCGCCAAGTGCCCTCTTTTCTGGGCACCAGAAAAAGTTTGGAGTAGAAACCTTAGCCTATCTGTTCTGCAGGAACGTGCACTATTGGCCTCATAGACAGGAGGGAAAGGATTTGCTTTTGAGCTTCTGCCCAATGATATGGTGCTAGATCTGGGAACCCTTTTGGGGTTGGAAGGGTGTGGAAGGGAAATTTGTATCAATGAGACACGATTTTTAGAACCCATTGGTCCTTGGTAATGGTGGTCCAGGTGCTTGAGTGAAAGAAGAGTTTTCCTCCTAGGGGTAAGTGAAGGTGGGCAGAGGGAGTGGGTGGAGGAGGTGAGTCACTGTGAGTTCTTACCATAAGGGAGTGGCTTAGAACACACTGGTTTTGAAGTGGAGGTAGTCCACTGCTTAGATCCCTGCATTCCATGGGTCTTTTGTCTGGGGGGTCTGCTTCCACAGGGCCTCTGCTGGGCTGGTTTACTGGGAGCAGGAAAGGACCAGTGTTTGGAAGGACAAAGCCTGCTGAACCTAGGGGGCTGGACCTGCAAGAAATCCTTAACAATTTGCATAGATTTTACTTTTTCTTCCATCTTTTTTAAGACCTTTTCTGCCTTAGTGCCAAATAAGGTATCTTTGTGCAAGGGGGCATCCAAAAATTTAGATTTGACCTGGTCTGGCAGGGGCTGTTCTTTAAGCCAAGGAAGACATTTTTTGTTTTAGGAGTTCCAAGGTATGTTGCTGATATTTCAGCATATGGAATTGACAATTTAGTGCGCTGACAGCAAGAGTAGCAGAGGTGTATACTTTTTCACCTCATCTGTCCAATGCTTGGAAATCCCTGTCTGAGGGGGTGGGATTCTTAGCCAAGGTTGCTTTAATCCCTTTTGGTCATTGAGAAATGACCTCACGGTCAGCTGTAGGGTTTCTAAAAATATATTTGTGTGAGTCAGAGACTCTATAATACCTGTCTGGTTTTCTGGGAGCAGGAGGAAGGGCGTCAGGAGTCAGACTGGATTAGAGAAAAATATCCTCCACAACATCCAGGACTGCGGGGATGGCTAAGGGTCTGTGTTGCGGAAGATCTAGGAATTCCCTGAGTCTCTTTTTAGACTGAGGGTAGTCCTGACTCTCCCACTGGAAATGCTCTTTTAAGGTATGCAGGGTTTCCCCAAAGGAAAATTCCTCTGGGGAGAGGCTGAAGGAATCGAATCCTCTGCATCGGAATCCTCATAAGTGGAAACAGGCTGCAGATTTTCATATTCAGATGCATCTGATTCATCTGACTCTTGTTCAGACAAAACTACAGGGGACAGATCTCTTTTCCTTTTGGAGGGGGTAGCTTGGCTTCCCCTGATTATGATTAGATCTTCTGACATTGTAAGCATTTGAGACTGAGGCAAGGTAGCAGCCGCCTGAGAGTGCATCGTCAGTTACTTGGGTGTGGTTCGTACCCTGGGCCTAAGAAACTCTGCAGTTTTAGAAAGAATGGTAGTCGCAAAAGAAGATGTTGGTTTATGTCGAGAATCGGTAGGGTGACAGACCTCCTCGGAAGCCAGTGCCTGCTCCGTGGCTCTGGACCCATCCAAGGGTGAGCCGACCACAGGATCCTTAGTCGAAGAAGAGTTTTGTGGCATATCGGAGTCCAAAAGGGTCTCAGTAGTGGCCTGCGAAACAACAGAAGCAGAATCAGGGGCTGCGAAAGCACCTCACTGAGTACCGGAGAACTGATGACCAGCTTAATGGAAGCGTTGTCGGTAGGCTTGGACCTGTGCATTCTGTCTCTGTCTTTATCTTTACATTTTTTCGGAAGATCTGTTGTCGGATAGCTTACCAAAGCCATATCGGAGTTCGAGGACTGTAAGTGAAAATATCTGGCTACAACTAGGGCCCAACAATGGATAGTTCTGGTGTTGAACAAAGCACAGAAGTGACAACGAGGAACGTCGTGGCCTGGGCCTAAACAAGTGACACAGTAAGAGTGGAAGTCTTGGTGTGGCATTTGCTTTCCAAAGGTGAGACAATTATTAACTTTTTCTGACATCGGTTAGTGCAAGAAAAAAGGATCCCCAATGGGGTACTTAGCTTTAGAAGACTTCAACTTCAATTCAGTAGACTAAACTCAGGTAGTGGCTGACCGGCACTCATACGAACTGTTTCTGCTTCGGGCTCCATGGCAAGAAAGATTGGTGTAATAGCGTTGGCTGCCTTATTTTATACTACTGACGACCTGACGTCAATCTTCAAGCAACAGCAGCCAACGCAGAAATACTAAGTCTCTGGTATTCGGGTCAGCAGAGGGCTACCCTGGTAGGGATAACCCAAATGTGGTGACTGCAACAGTGAAACACAAAGAACATCCCCAGATATTGTGAAAAATACTATTCCTTAAAGTGGAAAGACTGCTTCCCATCAGAAGAAAAGTAAAGAAATACTTTATTAAAAGGCTAACAATTTCTATGTGGTACAGTTCCCCTATGGGGGCTTATCTACCTGAAATGAGGCCTGAAGCTGATTTCTGCTCCTGTGTAGCCTCTGGGTTGCTTCTTCTCAAAACAGCAAGAAAGTAGTGATGTTTCTACACTCTATCTGCTGATTTTGCTCCAAGGATCGTCCTGTGGCTTCACATTTTGTCAATGTGCACAATGGTAATAGTAATGGATTAATTTTAGTGTGTTGGCTAGACCATACTCTGATGCAGGGAATTTTAAAACAGAATTGAATAGACTAGAATATAGAATGAGAGTTAATTTTCACACCTTACATCCAAGGGGCATGAATTTAGATAGTGGTATTTCAACATGATGTTGTTGTTGTGTCTTTCGGCTTTTCCCGGTTAGGGGTCGCCACAGCGGAACTCCAGTCCGCTGATTGGTAGTTGATTTTTACGTGCTGAGTTACCAGCCCTGATGCACAACCTTCACCGAAGGTACGCCCATTCATGCATGTCTCCAAGCAGAAGACGCTATAGCTGAGAATCTAACCGGACAGCGTCTGACTGTGAGGCGACAACGCTACCGCAGCACCACCACCGCAGATCGGTATTTCAACATGATGGTTCTACTTATATTATGCCATTTATAGTTAAATTGTGAAGATTAACTTGATCATTTATTAAATAACTAAACAATATTTGTGTGTATATTCATGAAAAGTATGAAGTTTATTGAATTCTTTTTATCGGTGTACGTGTTGTAAGAATGCAACATTGTGATGTATTTTGAATTATAATAATGTAAGTTAAATAGAGATGTTGCACTTTAAATGAAGTTTTTTCACCTTAATTAATTGATTAATGAGTTGCTTGTTGAATATATAAGGAGATGGTTTTTGTATGGTGATTTGTTCCATTGAAGACGAATAGCCGAGGTACCAGGACTTGTTATTAAAGGAAAAGTTTTTTTCACCATCTGCGTGTCTTAGTGTTCCTGTCTGCTTTGAATTTTGGTGAATTTTTCATTTGGAGTGAGTTGACTGGTGATTTGGTGTTTTTATTGCTGATTTCCCTCCAAGGGGCTAGCAGAATGTAGGTGAGGGTGGGGGCCACAGCTTTGTGAAGCTGGTTGGTTATTGTATCCTAGGCAGGATAAAAAACATACAGCCAAAAGGCTACAACGGCAGTAAGAGATGAACATCTGCACACTATGTATGCAAAAGAAAGGTGGAACCTCCAGCTTACATACAACCCCTTCTTGCCCTGAAATACTAATCATCTTGCTATGTTTACTGTGTGAAAGGGTGAACAACTGAGTCACTGTCTCAAAACTATCTTCTGTTGGGGGTCTCATAACAAGGCATAACAGCACTTTTGGCAGAACAAGTTCTACTAGGACTCTGAGTAAGTTTGTTAGCTAAATCTCGGTATATCTAACACAAACTGTGTTCTAGCCAGGCCACCCTAACTAAAAGAATGAAAAAAAAAAACAGTAAACTGATCAACCTTCTTAATAACATCTTGAGCCTTAGAAATATAAATCAAACTTGTCTCCTTGGATCATCTGCATAAAGTGTAATGCAGGATTTCTTTAGAGTGCCGAGAAAGAGGGTGAGAAGAAAGCAACTCTAATACCCGGTTAAGGTTGAATTCTGATATAACCTGTTTTTAAAGTACAAAGTTAAAACACAGTATGAACCAGCAAAACTTAAAAGCAAGAATTCAGGTTTTAAGTACTGTAGAAAAAATAAAAATAGTAAGAAAAAGTCAGTCAGTCTTCAGTATTTTGTACATTTTCTCCACAGGTTTAAAGCACATCAGGCATACATACTCTGTTCTGGTAAGCAAGCATCAAATAAAATAAATAAAAGGATAATAAACGGCTTCACACATTATTTCAACAAGACAGGCATTTTTTGCAATCACACTCCTTTCAAATGTAACAATCGGCCTGTGAATTATTTGTTTTTCTACAATGTTGGTACAAAGTTATATTAGTAGTACCTCATTTGGAATGAAAAGATTTAATTTTTTTTTCTGGGAAACAGTAGGCAAATATTTAAAATGAATATGCAAAGAGACAAAATGTTGAGACCATCCTAGATTACATGATTGCTGGAGAGAAGGCTACTAATGCTGAAGAAATTTACAAAGCAGCTGCCAGTAGTGATGAGACAGAGACATGGTTGAATACCATGCTCCTTGAAATCAATATTAAGTTGAAGGAGTTTATAGAACCATTTCTCTCTGGTGAGTCTTAATGAAACAGAAACTCAGATAGCAAATTACGAGGGTAGAAACAGCCACTGGACAGCCTGAGAGTTAAGGACTAGAAGCCAAGTCCTGAAGTACAAAGACATATAAGGAAGTCTCACTACTGCAGCTGTTTTTGAAATAATATGTTTTAGTAAAGCTGGTGCACTGAACACAAAATGGCTATGGTGTAGATAGCCACAGTGAAAAGATTATTATAATCACGGCCAGCCTTAGGCATAGGTGAATTAAGCGACCGCCTAGGACGCCGTACAGGTTGGCCTTGTAAAGGGCGCCTTATGTAGTTATTTATTTTAATTAATATAAAGTTTGCGCTCTTCTTGGCGCTGGAACCAGAGGGCGGAGGTTGGGGGAGGGGAAGTGAGCACCCTCCCACTTACAGCTGAGGGTTGGCTAGGAGGCTACAAAAAAAAAACTTTAGTTGGCGGTGCAAGAGTCTTCTCCTTTAAGGAGAAACTTGTGTGCGACATGATGACAATGTCAACTAAATGCATTCTGCAGTTCAAGAGACGTGCATGTGGATATGTGTCTTACTTCCTTCTGCAAACTGTGTACTGGTACGTAATGGAGGCTCTAGTATGCTAAGCTTCGGCACGGCATCGGCATGCCTGCGTTAGACTTTTACTACTGGGTTGACCTAGAAAACAGTCCCACACTATCAGGAAGATTTAGTGGTGTAAAAGGGAAAGGAAATTCATAGGTAAGACAATGAAACAGTTAAAAGAGGAACCAAAAGTATTCAATGCAACAGAACTCAGAACTTTAGAGTGAATTGATGTGCATCTGTTACCTCTAAACACTTAATGTTTTCAAAAGATAAGAAGCAAAACGAGTCAATCATTCATTCATTTACTCATCCTTTCTTTTTCTGCTTACTCAGTCTTGGAACTTTCCTAGTAAATTGCAGCTGCATTACCAGGTTGATGTTCCCCGTTTCTTTTCAGCATTTTATCACATCAAATTGACTTTTTCATTACTGCTTTAAGTCTCTGGTTGATGATAATACTTTATTGGCAAACAAAGTATGGAACCTGTAAGTTTATTATTGCCCATGCTAATCATGCACAATTTATTCAGCATCCAGCTACTTCATATGTTTACTATTTAAGTGTTGTGTAAAATCTTCCACTATTTTGTTGCTTAGTTGACTGATCACTTGCATATCTGGCTCTACGGCTGAAACAACCAGGGTATTGAAGGAAGGTAGAATGTGACATGCATTAAACATTTATAAAGAGGATAAAATTAATGTATTAGCAAGCATAGCACAGCACAAGAAAGTTCGTGTTTTTGAAGTATTTGCACATATGATTCAGAATTTTGCATCTTTAATATATGTAATCTTCAAGGTAAAGCATGAATAATCTGTGTATTTTATTTTGCTAGCTATAAGGAGCATATAAGCTCAAGTGGAAGCAAACAAAATTCACACACTTTTTACTGAGAGTGAAACTTGTATGATCAATGACTCCAAGAGCAAAAAGAAATCCTCCTTCTAGGTTACAAATATGATTGGGCTAGATATACAGGCTGTACAAACAGCATACAGTATAATAACACTAGTCTTTACCAATGCTCCAGTGATAAAAATTTAACAGCTACTTTTACTAACCAGCAAAATAAACACCAATCACGTTCTACAACTAGCAATTATCTACATTTCCCTAAACCCAGTGGCCAAAAATGTAGATACACTAGAAGATATACTATCTTGGATTAACTTCTACCATAAAATAAGACATGAGAATTCTAGGATGCTTAAATATAGACTGGATGAAACTATCACCACAATTACCAAAGTCAGACTTTTTATTAATATACCTTTTTGGACTTATGTAACTAGTCATTGAACCTATTAAAAGTAACACAAAAGCAGACAGACATAACATGACTGGATACTAACGACATATTTGAGCAGATACTAACTTTGAATGACAATAATATAAAAACTACATGGAAACTATATGATTCAGTGAGTGAAACTCATCCTGTATATGTAATATGAGCACAAACTAAGCTACAAAACGGTGTAACAAAATGGGATTAAATTAAAAAACACTTCTGAGAAACAACCTTCAACATAATTCTACAACACTGTAACTGGACACCACTCAAATATCTACCAATAAATGATGCAGTTAACTATTTCAACAAAACATTTCTAATTATTTTAAACTCTGTAGAACTCATATGCAAAAATAAAGTGAAAACTTTACCTGCACGCTCGCGAAAATTAGAAACCAAACAGATGATGTCAGAGACAAGTCATGTAAGGAAATTACAGTTGTGCAAGTATGATCATTATTGCAGTAGTCTAAAATAGGTGGGTTGTTTATCACTGTACAAGATAAAACTACGAGCCATCTTCCAAAGTTTTCATGGCACCTTCAAAGTGCCAAAATAGTTGGTCAGTTCAAGCTCAGATGACAAAATCAGGTTTGAGTGTGAAGCCCTTCAGAGCTTTCATGCCAAAAATGAGAGAAAGGTTAAAGCTCTGAGAGGTTAATACTTGGAGTGTAACAGTACTCTGGCATAAAAAAACATTAAAATTTTAATGGGAGGGAGGAAGCATCTACTGTAGCAGTGATTATTCGAACAGCTATGGTTATGGTAAGTTTACTTACACAACTTTACTACGTTCTTTATAAGGATCACTGTTGCAGTAGCCTAAGCTATATGGGTAGATTACCATAGTTTAAACTATCCTGAGCATATCTAAACAATCCTACCTTGGTTTGTGATTTACTGTGGAGTTGACTAGTAATAGAAGTTTTATTTGAATTTATATTGTTTTAAACTGTTTGTAGGTAGGAAGGGATAGCTTCTTAACAAGATTTACTTTGATTAATATTTTGTTGTTTTACCTTTAATTTCACTGTTGGTAAAGGAATTACAACTTTTGTCAGGCTTGCACACCTTGTATGGTCAGGACAACTATACTGTACTTACTTTATTATTTAGTTGTATATTGCTGGTGCGATTTTTTTGTCGTAGAAGTTGATTTAAGTTTTCTTAGAATTCTGTGGTTACAGACTTTGATTATTCTTTTTATTTAAAATACTGTATTTGTTTGAAGATGAATATGGATTCCTTAAATGAGTATGCAATTAATGATTTGCTAATCCACAAATATATTGTGCAGTATAATAAATGCTATGCATATTTAAAGGTAACAGCTGATAACACTGGTGATCTGTGTTCCTCGTGTTAAAAATTGGATGATTTGCTTACCATTGTTAGAAGTAAATCTTGATGATCATGTCCAGATTTCTTGTAGTAAGGTTGAGAGATATGCATACCTCTCAACTATCCAGATTTTTGCTTCATATTTTTGGCCTATTCCTCATAAAATGTGTGTTTTTCTGGCAAATCACTGGAGATTTAAATAACTAAATGTCATACATTTGAGTTTCAGCCTTCGTTTCCTTCAGAAAATGCATGGAGGGTTGTAATGACAGATGTTTGAGGGGCCTTTTATGGTTAAAATATTGTAAAATGGGTAGTTTTGTCATTGTTGGTTCATACATTTTGTTTCATTGCTTACTGGAAAAATGTTTAAAACTACAAATTTAAAATATACTCTAACAAGTGTAAATGTTTCTATGTGCAACTAGCTGTTTTTTGTTTATCAAATGGCATACTGCTTTATAAAATCTGAAAGCAGTGTTAGTAGTATAATTATCCTTGGTGCAGAAGGCTGTGGATTCTACTCCCACACCGTGTAGATGGAGTGCTGATATTGCATTGCCCATATGATTGCTGATTATTTGGTGCATTATAAGGGGGATAGGGGTTCTACACTCCTGAGTATGTCCTTTGCAAGACATTTCTAGTGACTATGAACTTGTTGGTCATTTCCTATTGCAATATTATCAACTTACCAATTTTTTAATGCAATATAGGCAATTAATTCTTCAAGGAAATCAGGCACTGAATTTGTAGATAAAACATTGACATGTGAAGTTGTTTTGCCAGTAGAAACCTCTTCATTAGGTACAGATTTCTTTAATGTGGAATTCAGATGATTTTATATTTGCAGAGATTGTGAGTATGGAGTAATATTGGTGGATTATAATGACAGAAGTCTTGAGTGGCCTTTTATGGTTGAAATTTTCTGAAATGGGTAGTTATTGGTTCATACATTTTGTTTCATTGCTTATTAAAAGAATGTTTAAATCTACAAATTTAAAACACTTTCTAACAAGTGGTGCTGTATTATACAAGGAATTTAATTCAATGCAATTAGGAAGGTGAATCAAAGAACAAATACATGTATGCATGGCCCTAAAAAATGTGTGCAAGGTGTCTGTTTTGAAAACAGCCCAAAGGTAAACTTAATTCTTCACTGGCCAGATGCATTTTCTATGAATGTGGGTTTTCATGCCGTTTCAATGAATAAGAATTTTTCACATTTCAATGAATGTGAGTTTTAAGGGCAAAGAAGTTTACTGCTTATGCTAAATCTGTTTTCATTGCAAGACTGTATTGTTTAGCAAATGGCTACCTGTGTTTGTGCTATTTTATTTCAATACCTGTAATGACTGTAGAAGCAAATAAGAGAATAGTATGCATGGTAACTGGTGAGAAATAACCAAATAACTGAACACTGGAATGGCTGAGGAGGGGGCTGCTGGGGTTGCTGCAGGAGCGGCTGCACTAGGGGGCAGTCTATTACCCTGCCTAGAGCCCTATTTGACCGTGATCTGGTTCTGGTATTTAAAGTAGAAAATACTATGCAGAAGTAGTTGTAGTTAAAGATACCTTGCAATGCAGTTATTCTTCCTATGCATTTAAATAATTTAAAGCAATGACTGGAGTGGCTTTCTTGGGGAGTGACCCTGTGGGTGTGGCTCAAATAGGGGGGGTTCATGACTGTAGTGTGGGTGGGGCTTAAGGGGCGCCGGAGCACTACTTCGCCTAGGGTGCCATTTCGGCTAAGGCCGGCCCTTATTATAATGTGCTGAATGCAACCAGGTTCCGAGTGCAGCATTTGACAATACATGGTATAATTTCTGTTGATAAAATATGACGCAGTTGTTAATCTATTGGAAATGGTTTGTTTAGCAACTGTGAGCTCCTCCTGCCCTGGACTGAAGGAAATAAAATGTTCAGACTTTCTGAACTCATAATCCCACTTAACATACAACATGAGTAGGTGGAACACATCCAAAGTATGAAACGCTATTACACCTCTGGTTTCTTTGTAAAATACGGAGATGAATAGAGAGGTCCAGGGATATTTCACATAAAATCTGTTGGAGGAAATGTGGATTAACCCTAAGGGAATCTGATTCTTGTGAATGATTAAACAAATGCAAGGTCATGTAGCTCCAAGATTCTGCAAAAAGAAATGATGACAAAAACACAATATTTTCCAGTGCAAGCACTTTGTCACTGTTAAACCATCAGGTTTCAATGAGGGCATGCAAGAATGCCAGTTATGAAATTCAGATCCCACTAAGGAGATGGTTTCTTCAAAGACAGACTGAGATGCAGAATTCCTAACTATTCACCTAGCTGGGTCAGTAATTTCTTCTATACAAGGGCAAGATAAGCAAAAACAGTTGATGTAAGTAATCAGATTATGTATTAAAACAAAACCAGGAACCAAACAAAGAGCTCAAAACCAAACCCAAAACTGGTCAAAAGAATGATCACTCAGTAGTAGTAAAACCTTATTTATTTTATACAAAGATTAAGCGCATTCATCTGATTATAACTTAGACTTCATCAGAATCAACAATTTAAAACATAAAAGCAGTTTAAATAACCCTCCTAAAGATCAAATCTTCACATTAATCAATCAAATACATTCTAGTTTGTTTCAAAAAATCATAACAAAGGTAATTAAGTATACATATTGTATTATCTCCCTAAAATCAAATACTATTCATTCATATTTACAGATAGGTTCATAGGTTCATAGATTAGTACTATACTGATTGCTTTTGTTGGCCATTTTAAGCCTACCCAATTACCCCATGTGAAAATCAAACCCTGCACCTTGTGTCTGAAAAGTAAACACCTTAACCATTCTGCCATTCTCCCACCCATGTTAAAGTTATAATACATACATTGTTTCTTTCTAATCAAATGTCATTCTATACCAAATAGGAATTGAGTCTTAAAATATTGGCTATCGATATATGCTCATTCAACCCAGGGTACATAAGTGTATTAAGCCTTATTTGCCACAAAACTTCCTGTGCTTCAATTAAATCCCTCCAAGGGCCACCCCTGTGTTTTTTGGAAACCATATTCACCACCCCCCAAAAAAAATTGATGATCTGAATTTTTAAAAATATGCTTATAAAGTGAACTATTGTTGTTTTTATTTCTAATATCAAGGTTATGTTCATATATTCGGTCTCTTATCCTCCTTGGTATCTTGCCAAAGTAAAAATGACAACATTGTTGGCATAAAACAAGGTAAATCACCCCTGTCGAGTTACAGATGCAATAAAAACTTGCCCTAACTAGGTGTTTGTTCACCATGACAGTTTCTCTCTCCAATATATATTTATACTGGTACAAAAACTGCACCTAAACGTACCATGCTTTTGTTGGTACTATATAAAATAGAAGACTGCATGGTTTCTACATGTTGCTTCAATGATTTCCCCTTTCTGTAAATAATACAAAGTTTGTTACCAATCACCTCTATTAGCCCATCAAAACAGGAAAATATATTCTAAGTAAGACCCCCCCCAAAATGTTTTCACAATCAGCTGTTTAAGTAGTAATAAAAGAATGTTTGTGTTCCACTGAATCCATGTCTCTGCCTCCCACAGGGGTGGGGTAAATTCAATTGTGTACTTCATAAAAAGGTTGGAAGTTACCATTGTTCCTTCATGTCCATATTTCCATTTGTATTTTTGCACAGGGGCATTAGGGTAACCCTTAGAAAAAAACATTTGAGCTAATTTCTGACTCTTATTGTAAAATTGTTTCACCAGAAGCTGTTAAAAGATACTAATGATTTCAGGAAGGGCAACATTGTTATATGGTCCAGGAAAACTGAATATGGAATTACTCCACTTCCTGGTAAAATGGCTCAAATGTGTCTTATTAATGAAGTGAACCCACCACCAGTATGACCTATCAATGGAGTTCTTGCATCCTGGGCACAAGCCAATGAAGCAGAATCTACACCGCTGCAAAAATCTACAAATATTCACAAAACTCAATATATTACAGTTGGTGCCAGTTCTTTAAATATAAATGTTCCAGGCCAAACCCAACAGAACACATTCCTTGATGCTCAGACGGTTCGAGCCCTCGATCCGGTCAATTTCTTTTCTTTTTTTCTTACAAGAACCACTTCCAACTCATCAACCACATCTGCACATCAAAAAGCAAATATGCCACCACTACCAACAACAACAGAGGAATGTATTCCAATGGACAATGACATGGAGCCAGGCCAAAATCTAAAAAGATGGTATTTAACTTATCTTTTCATGTTCTTTCAGCATATGAATTTTCTGTTTTAAGTAAAATACTAAGTTTTGTTCCTGCATGGACTGCAAATATTGCAAGAACTTTACCTGAATTTAAATATTTTGTTGTTGTTGTTGTTGTTGTGTCTTTCGGCTTTTCCCGGTTAGGGGTCGCCACAGCGGAACTCCGGTCCACTAATGACTGGCAGTTGATTTTTACATGCTGAGAATTTAAATATTTTGTCAAGACTTTAAATGTGAAAGTATTGTTTGGTGAGAATTGTGAGGCCTTTACTCAATTACCTAAAAGGTCCACCCTGTTTGTTCCCCATAGCCACAGTACAATTTTCTGAATGTGCTGTGGAATGTGAAATCGATGCTCTGTATGGTAAATGGAATATTGATGGATTTTACAATGTTATTAAAGATGAAGAACTAGCTGTTAAATCTCTTATTACTAATAAAGATACAGTAATTAAAAGCAGTGATAAAGGTGGTGGGTTGTTGTCCTGGATACACCATTTTATTTAAATAAAATTAATCTTCTGCCAGACTTTGCAGATTATGAGAAGAATATGAGGCATGAGTTACAAACTATCATTATGAATGTATCTCAATGTTTACAAGGTATGTTTGCAGATTCTAAAATGTATTTATTTATTTGACATTTGTTGTTGACTGGGTTAGTCCAACTGAGCTTGTGCCCTTTTTCAGTGGACGCCTGGGGAGAAAAGCTCCACAGTCACAAGTGATACAAGTAACATATACACGGCACAAGTTTAACAGAAACAGAAGAAAAGTATTCTCAATACAAGTTAAATTAAAACTGACATAACCTTGTTTAAATATTTACATAATAAGACTCTAGTTATACCATTCATATACAGATTTCCTAAGATGCATAAATCTCTGTTAGATCTATCACTTAGACCCATAGTCTCAGCAAGAGGTTGGATCAGAGCCTATTTTCAAATTCTTGGAGTCTCTGATAAGGGTTGGTTTTGAACTCACAAAAACTATTATTAAAGACATCAATAAAGTTCAATAAAAATTGAAATTGTAGCTAATACCAAACTCTTATGAGTCATAATTGACGACAATCTAAAATTTGATTTACATATTCAATCTAATATCTCAAAAACCCACAAAAAACTTGGCCTTCTATACAGGCATAACAATTTCCTCTCCCCATCAACAAAACAATCACTAGCCATCTCCTATTTACTTCCTTCTCTAACCTATGATGCTTGACTACTAACTAATCTTCAGTCTTCCCTCCAGCTAAAATTAGAGTCTTGCTATATAATAAGATCGCCAAATTTCCCTCTAACTGCCGTCATTCGACCCATCATTATATTGCCCTAAGAAATCTCCAGTGGCTTGAATTCCCACACTACCTAAAACACCTTCAGTTATCTACCTCTCATAGACTAATTTTCAAACCCCAAGACTGCCCTGCACTAAGCTCCTTATTTTCCCCTACACCCCCACTAGATCTTTACAATCAGAAAATCAAAACCTTCTACAAGTTCACAAACCTAATCTCCCTGCAGGTAAACTCTTATACTCCTGAACTATTACTAGATTATGGAACAATCTCCCCACCTCCGTCCATTCTACACAGCACCCTTTAAATTTAAAACTGCCCTACATAAGCACCTTCTCTCCAACTGGATATGCAACTGCTCTACATTGTCTAACGCTATCAGTTAACTCTCCTTTCCCTAGACTCTACAAAATCTATAGCTGCTATACATTCAAATCAATGTATTTTGCTCAATCTACCTGGATTATCCAGTTACTTTCATTACTGTTTGAATCTGTACATTTTCACATTGTTTGAATTTGCTTATTTTTTTGTCTTATTGTATCACCTCACTGACAATTTGTGCATTCAGATGACTCCTACAAATATTGTAACCATCTTGTTGAAAATATTGCTTTGTAACTTTGTTTTGTAACTGCCTTATTGTATTGGGTATTGGAGCTTTTCTCCCTGGGCCTCCAACGATAATGAGCTCTGTTTAGCCCAGTGGACTTTCCCGGTAAACAAATATCAATAAATAAATAAATAACATCAATGATTTTCTCCATGAATTATATGAATGGTCAGAGTTGAATGATTTGAAAGGTTTTGTGTCTTTGTTACGTTTCTAGATTCTCTTTTCACAGTTATTCCCAATGATCACAGAGTGCAGTCAGAGAATTTTTGTTTGATTTTACAGAATACACTCAGACATACATCAATACTCTCTGTCAAATGTTAATGTTAGTTTTAACAAATAATGTATTTTTATTTCAAGAACAACTATATAAACAAAAGTGAGGAGTTGTGATCAGCACACCTGTCACCAATTGCTATGCCAACATTGTAATATATATATATGGGAATGCAGATTTATTTTAAATTTACATGGTCCATGTTTTTTTAATCAAGTTGTTTTTTATCGCTGGTTTGTTGATGACCTGTTTTTAATTTGGCATGGAGATGTTGAGTCTTTTAATGAAATTTACGAATATTTATCAAACACTGTACCATTCTTAAAGTTTAAGAAATGTACTTCTGATAGTATATACTTCCTTGACATTACAATTTTTAAGAATAATAAATGTAAACTAGAAACTACTTTATATCAGAAACCAACCAAGAGGAATGCTTACCTACATCATAATCACATGCATCCGCATTTTGCATTCAATAATGCAGTAATAAGGGGTTGGGAGGGTGGCCTAATGGTTAAGGTGGTTACCTTACAAACAGAAGGTGCAGGGTTTGAGTATCACAAGTGAAAACTGGCTAGGCTTAAAATGGCTCACAAGAGCAGTTAGCTTAGTACTACTCTATGAACCTATGAACCTATGAATATTGTCAAGGGGCAGACGCTTAGAGTGGTGAAGCTGAATACTTTAGATTTTAACATGGATTCCCAACTAGATAAGTTATCAGCTGATTGCAAGCATTGTCTATATTAAACAAGTTATACTTCTCTGAACTGTTTCTGTTTCCAGTGGTTTGTTTTTACTTCACTGGGATCTGATAACTCTCATTCACTGGATTTACTGTTACTGACTGGTTTGTGTGCATTGGGGACTGTACCTTCTGAGAGACCTGAGAAGTAGTTATTGCACTCAGTGTTGGTTGGGGACACAATGAGAAAGATCACAGATGACTGAACCCAGCAGCTACATATTTGATGAGCTACTTCTGGATCTAAAGATCACTTGTGAAGCATCAGGATGGATCTGCTGAGCCTGTTCACAAGACAGTTGGCTTTCTTTAGTGTGTCATGATCAGAAATACCACATTACAATGCCTGAATGGAAATCATCCTGGAGCCAAAAGGTCCTAAAATTTCCACAATGCTAGCAGCACTGCTCTCATTTCCAGGATATTTAATGAAGACTGGCAGCTGTCTGAATCCAACTCCCTTGGACCACCTTTCCCCTCAACATGCGCTCCTCACTCCAAAGATGAAGCATCCATGGCCACAGAAGAAGGAAGAGCAAACAGTTTGCATACAGAAAATATTGTAGAGGCTGGCCACCATTTCAAATGAGCCTCGCACAGCTGGGTAATGATTATGAGGGCTGAGGGGTGGTCTGAAATCCAAGACCATTGGACCCTGAGTAAAGTACAGTTGTGTACACTTACCATAAATGTAGATGTTCGAGTGCATTCACTGTTACAGTCATCACATTTGGGTTATCTGCCTGCACATAGCCCTCAGCCAGCCTGAATACCAGAGTCTTCGGATTTCTGCACCGGATGCTGTTGCTTCTTCCTTGATGTCAGATCGTCAGGGGTATAAAACATGCAGCCAATGCCATTGCATCAGTTTTTCTTGCCCCCATCAAAAAGCAAATACACAAGAAAAAATAAATATACCATTAAGAAGAAAAGGTAGAGCCAAGAGAAGTCAGGGGGCTGGAAGGAGGGTAACCAGGACTGCAACAGTGAATACACTCAGACATCTACATTTATGGTAAGTGTACACAACTGTACTATGTTCTTCGTGTTTCACTGTTGCAGTCCTAACATATGGGTTGATTTCCAAAGCTAAGGAAGGGAGGAGGCAGTTAAAGAGCATTAGGACCAGCTATTAAGCCCTGCAAGACTGCAGTGGCAAATCCAGCTCTGGACTTAGAAAAGATAGACATGTGGTAATGCTTGATGAAGGTATGTACAGAGCTCCAGGTAGCAGCTTCTGGGATATCCCTGGTAGGGACTCCTCTGAGAAAAGCCACTGAGGTAGATGCGGCCCTGGTGGAATGTGATCTAATCCCCTGTGGGGTAGGTTTTACATGGTGCTTGTAGCAGAAATTAATGCAATGTGCTATCCATTTGGAAATGGTTTGCCTTGAAATTGCCTTCCCCTCTGCCCCTGCAGCAAAGCCAACTAGCAGCTGTTCAGATTTTCTGAGAGGCTTAGTCCTGTCCAAATAGAATCTAAGTTGTCTATGCACTTCCAGAGAGTGCAGTATCTGTTCCCCTTTGTTTTGTGGATTAGTGAAAAAAGTGGGCAAATGAATGGACTGATTTAGGGCCACACTAGACACCACCTTGGGCATAAAAGAAGGATTAGTCCTGAGGGAAACCCTATCCGCATGGAAGATAATGAAGGGTTCCACTGCCATGAGGGCCTGTAATTCAGACACTCTTCTTGCTGAAGTGATGGCTAGAAGGAAGGCTGTTTTCCAAGAAAGTAATTTCAACTCTGCTGTTGCAGGTGGCTTAAAGGAGGGAATAATGAGCTTTTCCAATACAAAGTTAAGGTCCCAGGCTGGAGTGGGAGCTCTCCTGGGGGGGGGGGGGGGTCTTAAATTTTTGGCCCTTCTAAGGAATTGTTTTAGCAAGGGGTGAGAGAAGAGGGGTGGCTCAGTATTATAACGTGCTGAAATGGCAGAGGCATGAATTTTAATTGACAAGAAAGATAGGCCCTTGTTGAGCATTTCTGTTAAGTACTGCAGAATATGAAGTACGCTGGGCACCGTTGTGCCCTTCCACTGAGACTGGCTCCAAGAACAGTATCTTTTCCACTTTTCAGCATAGGATTTTCTAGTATTAGGCCTCCCTGCCTCCAGAATAACATCCAGCACCTGCTTACTGAGGGATGCTAGAGGAGAGCTCAAGGAATTAGCCAGGCTGCAAGGTTCAGGGTTTGAAGCTGAGGGTGCAGAATCTGGCCAGCTTGCTGGGACAGCAGGGAAGGGGTCTGAGGCAGGTGCCATGGTTGTAGCAGTGTCATACTGTGCAAGAGGGGGTACCAGTGCTGGCTTGGCCAGTCTGGTGCAATCAGTATTGTCCTTGGCTTGTCCTGTTTGATCTTTAGTAGAACCTTTGAGAGGAGAGGCGGGGGGAGAAGGCATAAACCAAAAGGCTTTCCCAGGTAAAGGACAGGGCATCCACTTTCCAAGCTTGACTGTGGGGAGCTTGTACAGAATTTGTTCAATTGGTAGTTCTGAGGGGAGGCAAACAGGTCTACCTCTGGAGTCCCCCATTTGTTCCTCAAGAGGTTGAATATTTTGTGTTCTAGTTTCCATTCATGTGGGTCCATGAGATTTCTGCTTAAGTCATCTGCCAGTGAATTTAGTTTGCCTGGCAGGAAGAATTGTGCTTGTAGGTGTACTTGGTAGCTCAAGGCTGTGTTCCACAGAGCCATGGCTAGCCTGCAGAGAGAGTACGAGTGGGTTCCCCCCTGCTTGTTTATGTACCACATAACTGTGGTGTTGTCTGTCTTTACCAATAGTTGTCCTGGAAGAATACGGTCTTAGAAGGCTGTCAGAGCATTCTGTACAGCTAACATTTCTTTTTGATTGATATGCAGGTGCATATGTCTCGGGTTCCATCTGCCCTGAATGCACTGCCCTGCCATGTGAACCCCCCATGCATAGTCTGTTGTGTCGGTTGTTAGGCTTTGGGAGGCATGGGGTAGAGTGAAAGGGAGTCCCTTGTTGTGGTAGCAGACCTCTGCCCACCAAAGGAACTCTGTCTTCATACAAGGAATGATAGACATCATTGTTTCCTGGTCCTGAGAATGTTGACACCATAGCCTTTTTAGATACCATTGGAGTTTCCTCAAATGCAGTCTTGCATACGGAATTAGTAGAATGCAAGAGGCCATGAACTCCAGAGCTTGGAGTATTTTCCTTGCAAATAGCTGAGGTTTTGTGGCCGATACTTTGAAGTAGGTTATCAAATAAACTTGTTTCTCTGGAGTGAGGAATGCCATCTGGGAAGTTGTGTTCAAGCTTGCTCCCAGGAATGCAATCTGTTGGCAGGGTACTAGGTGAGATTTCTTTCACTGATGGTGTTCCCCAATGAGGCTAAAAGTTTCTTTATGAATGCCAGGTGTTGTAATAGCAAGTCCTGGCTTTCTGCCTGAATCAGACAATCATCCAAGTATGGGTAAATTTGAATATTTCTCTGCCTGAAAAATGCAATGGCTGGAGCTAGACACTTTGTGAACACCCTGGGCGCAGCAGATAAGCCAAACGGAAGTACAGAGAACTGAAAGTGCATGGAGCCCGCCCTAAAATGTAGGTATTGTCTGCAGGATCCTCTTATTGGGATGTACAAGTAAGCTTCCTTTAAGTCTAGGGTTGCCAGCCAGGCATCCTTGGCTAGCATAGGAAGAAGCTGTTGAAGAGTTAGCATTTTGAAATTTGGAACCACCAGAAAGGTGTTGATAATTGAGAGGTCCTGGATAGGATGCCAGGAGTTGTCTTTTCTGGGTACCAGAAAAAAGTCTTGAATAAAAACCTGATCCCCTTTGTTCTGCTGGGAAAGGTTGAATAGCCCTGATACTGAGAAGAGAAAGAACCTGCTGTTGGGCCTCCACCCATTGATTTGGGGGTAGGTCTGGCCAACCATTTGAGATTGGTAGTGTGTGGAAGTGGAATCTGTATCCTTGAGAAACTATGTTCAAAATCCATTTATCCTGGGTAATGAGTTCCCAGTTTTTTGCATGCAGGGCAAGCTTCTCTCCTAAGGGAGCAGGTAGTTGAGCAGGGCTTGGAAGGTTTAAAGTTAAGTCATTGTGCCATTTTTCCATATGGGGGTGGCTTACTACTCCTGGAAGTGGGAGCCCCCCCCACTGCTTAGATCTGTGCGTAGTCTGAGACTGTAGCCTAGGTGGTCTGTTGTTCCTGAGTTTGGAATGTGAAGGCCTGGAAGGGACTGGAAAGGACCAGTCCTTTGAAGGTCAATGCCTACTGAATCTGGGAGGCTGTACTTATAGGAAATCTTTAACAGTTTGCATAGATTTAGCTTTTTCCTCTATCTTTTTAAGGACTTCTTCTGCTTTGTTGCCAAAAAGGCAGTCTTGGTTTAAGGGAGCATCCAGTAATTTAGCTTTAACATGATCTGGCAAGTTTTGTTCCTTAAGCCAAGCATGCCTTCTAAGTACAGACCCAGTGACAGCAGCCCTGCAAGATGCTTCTAGAGCATCAAAACCACATTGCAAAGTATGTTTACCAACTTGTTCTGCAGAATGCATTAAATCTTGCAATTATTTGTGTTCAGCACAGTCAGGAATCAACATCATTTTCTGTCTAAGTAGTCCCATAATATGCTGCTGATACTTTAACATATGAAAATGGCAATTTAAAGCCCTAATGGCCAAATTAGCAGAAGTGTACTCCATCTGTCCAACGCTCTAGAATCACTGTCAGAAGGGGTAGGATTTTTGGCAGCAGTAGCCTTAATGCCTTTTGGTCCTTGGGAAATGGTCTCTGGATCTGCAGAAGGATTCTTGAAGAGGAACTCGTAAGAGTCAGGTACTCTGTAAAACCTGTCAGGTTTCCTGGGAGCTGGAGGTAAAGTGTCTGGGAAAAGGCTAGATTCCAAGAAAGCATCATCTACAATGTCCAGAATAGGAGGGATAGCTAAAGGCCTGTGTTGAGGTAGGAGTAAGAATTCCCTAAGTCTCTTTTTGGACTCAGAGTAATCCTGGCTTTCCCTAAGAGTATGCAAGGTTTCACCGAAAGAAAAATCTTCTGGAGGGGAAGCAGAGGGAATGGAATCCTCGGCATCAGAATCCTCATAAGTAGATAAGGGCAAATCCTGGTAATCAGAAGGAGCAGAAATATCAGATTCCTGATCAGAAAGAAAATCAGTTCTAGGTCTCTTAGAGGGAGAAGGCTGGCTTCCCCTAATTAAGGTAATAAGGTCTTCAGCCATTCTAAGCATTTGTTTTTGAGGCATATGGGCCTGAACCTGTGGTTTGGTCATTGGTTTTCTGGGCATACTGCGAGTTTTTGGCCTGGATGAAAACGATGGAGTCAAGATTAATATGATTGTCTGTAGGCCTGAATACATCCTCAGAAGCCGGTGCCTGCACAGCGGCTCTGGACCCATCCAAGGTAGAGACATCCAAAGGTTCCATAGTCGGAGAAGCATCTCATGGCATACCGGATTCCGAACGGGTCTCAGTAGAGGCCTGCGAATCTGAAGTAGTGGGTAACAGGGGCTGCAAAAGCACCTCACTGAGTACCAGAGGACTGGCGACTAACTTAACGGAAGCATCGTCGGCAGTTTTGGACCTATGCGGACTGTCTCTGTCTTTATCCTTACATTTTTTGGAAGATCAGTAGTCGGATGGCTTAACAAAGCCATTTTAGAGTACACAGATCGAGTATGAAAGTAATTGGCTGCAAAAATAGCCTGACGACGAAAAGTTTGGGTGTTGATCAAGGCACAAAACCGACAGTGAGGGACGTCATGGTCTGGGCCTAAACAGGGGATGCAGTAAGAATGAAAATCTCTATGAGATATTTGCTTTCCACAGGTAAGACAATTGTTAACTTTTACTGACATAGGTTAGAGCAAGAAAAGGGATCCCCAACCGGGTACTTATCTTTTTTGAAGACTTCGGGTCTGAAACTCAAAAACGAAAATTTCAGGAGTCGGCCGACCGGCACTTGTGAACTGCTTCTGCTTCGGGCACTGCATGGCAAGAAAGACTGATGTAATGGCGTTGGTTGCATGTTTTATTCCCCTGATGACTTGACGTCAAGGAAAAAGTGACAGCATCCAATGCAGAAATGCGAACTCTGGTATTCAGGCCATCTGAGGGCTACCTGCCGGCAGATAACCCAAATGTGATGACTGCAACAGTGAAACACGAAGAACATCCAGTGGAGAATGTTCACATAAAAGCACACATGAGGAATCATGACGATTGTTGGGGTCATCAGCCCCAATACCTGGAGAACTATGACTGCTGATGGACAGGAGTTGCTTAATAAACATTGAACTGAATGTCAGAATTCTGTCTGAAAAAAGGATGATTATGCATTGTTTTCTCTCGATAGCAGTCAATAAATCATATGGACTGTGCTGGTTGAAGACTTGATTTTTTGTAGTTTATAGATATATCTAAGTACAAGCAGAGTTTTAACAAGTAGTTGATAGGAGACTCTCTGGTCATAGCAACAAGGAGCCAAACATCCAATTATGGAAACATATAAATCCCTCTTAGTCTAAGGAGGGCTGCAACTACCTCCATGCAGCTGGTGAACACTCAGTGGGCTGTGGTTAGACCAAAGGGCAGGATTCTGATTTAATAATGATTGGCTCCTAACTAGAAGCATAGAAGTCATTTTTGTTATCTTGATGTGGAGGTAGGCATCCTGGAAATCTGTCAAACACATCCAGTCATTTGCTTTCAGGTAAGGCAAAATCGATTCCAACATGACCATTCTAAAGGGAGTGTTTTTAATAGGAAGTTTTAGGCCTCTGAGGTCTAGAATGGCCTTAAGATCTCTGTTCTTCTTTGGAACTAAAAAGAACCTTAAACAGACTCCTGACCCTCTGTGGACTGGTGGGACCTATTGGATCCTTCTTTTGTACCCCAAGAGACAAAGTACTTCTCTTCTGACTGCTTTTTGATGATCAGGTAGAAGATTTAGAAGCAGCTGAATTTGCAAGGCTAGTAGATGGGAAAGGATATAATATAAACTCTAGGCATTAGCTCTCTTACTCAAGAAGTGCAAAAGATGGACATCCATGTAGGAGATAAAAATGGTACTTAAATGCCTCCAGAGGGGCAGAGTTGAGCAAGTTGTTATTGTTTGCCCGAAAAGGGCCCTTAGAATTCCTGACTTTGTGAACTTCCATGACCTCTGCATCGGTGTCCAGTGAAGGGTCCACCTCTGCCACTGCCATGCCTGTCTGAGGTGAAGCTAAATGTCTGAAACTATGGTTTTCTTGACTTCTGTTACAGGATCTTTTTTTTTTGGGGGGGGGGGGGTCTCAGATCTGATTCCTAATGCAGACAGAGTCTTGCCTTTCTGCTCGCATCTCAATTTTTCTTTCATGGAAGGTGCCATCATATTGGAAATTTGTGAAGGACACCTTAAAATTGTCTGAAAAGTCAAAAGATGAAGCCAGACAAAATACCCCGTAGTAATGCCTGTGCCAGCTGACTTGGCTCCTCCATCAACGGCATTATGTAACAGCTGCATAAAGAGGTCAGTAGTATTCAGCATAATGCCCACTATAGTCTCTACTTAGCTCATAGACTCTGGCCTGGGTAGCTTTTGTAAAGAGACTAAACCTTGTTTCCCTAAATCCCTTTGAAAATGATTCATGTATATTACATAATTTAACATTCTTGGGGCAAAGATTCGCGATGTGTACACATGCATCTCCATTCTAAACACTGTCTTAGAGTCCTTTAAACAGCATCTGCATCATTACAGAACTCTCACTTGGTTGTTGCTGCAAAATCAAGGATTCCACAAGAGGTCCCTTAGACTAATGCTGCCTATCCTTAGGGGACAGAAAATCTTATCAGGTTTTCTCAAAAGGTGTAATGCAATATGTCTCACGTAACACCTCCTTGTCCTGCATGTGCGGATCCATAGACCATGATTCCCTCTGTTTCTTCACTTTTAGGATCTCACCAAATGTGGCCTATTATGAAGAGGACTGGGAAGAACCCTTTCAATTATCCAAGTCAGTGTCAGATGTCAGAAACTTTGTAGAGGAGTCTATGTGCCTCCTCCTACAAGTCCTCTTTCTGGAAACATCAAGGGGAGAATCTTACTTCCCAGAGATGCAAAGTGAACCTATGTAGGTTGT